>NC_064547.1:23241439-23579076 GCF_023856365.1 Brienomyrus brachyistius
GAAAGAATGGGTCATTCTGAAAAGCTCAGTGAATTCAAGCGTGGTACCGTCATAGGATGCTACTGTTGCAATAAGTCAGTTTGTGAAATTTCTTTGGTCAGCTGTAAATGGTATTATTGCAAAGTGGAAGCATTTAGGATTAACAGAAAGTCACAATGTGGCAGAACATGTAGAGTTGCAGAGCGATTGCAGTAAATACGGGGGTGATTTTAGGAGGGGTTTGAAATCACTAAGCTGACACACTTTGGCAGCCACAATATTATAGATTTATACCAACATGAAGCACATTTAAACATGTCTTCGTCAAATATAACATCTCTGTACTGGCTTTCTTTTATTAAAAAAAACATTTCCTTTGGCCATTTGGTTGTTATGGTGCAGGAATGTTCTGATGTGACGAGTTTATTCCACCATAGACGGAATAAAGAATAGTAAGGAGAATAGACAGAAAAGGATTAGGCAGAGAATTCAGTGGTCATTTACTATCTAACCAAACTGTGACACTTGCTATCCAAAATGTACAAGTCAAACTCTTGTAAAAAGCTGTGTGTAAAAATTTATGATTATTTTAATTCATTTTTTCCCCCCAGACATCTGATCGGCATTGTGGCAAACAATGGAGAGCTGAGGTATGAAGCAGCACTGAAAGGAAGCCACTTCGTTCAGCTCTGCGACCAGCGAGATATTCCCATAATATTCCTGCAGAACACGCCTCCAGGTCTGGCCCACACTCTGACGGCAGTCCAGGTACTGCCCCAATATTTTTTACGACGTATTTAGTACTTGTATGTATTTGTTGGGTGCTCAGTAAATGCTGTGATTCTCCATTTATTCACACAGTTGAGTTTAGGTCACAGCAGAACATCCTGATCCTATGACCTGAATAGAGAAATGCCTCACAGCAAGTCCTTGGTTTTAAACCTCTGTTTATTTCGAAAGCTTTCCACATGTCTATTACACCTAACAGCTGGCTCTCTTCAGAGCAGCAGGTCCTGTAAATAGACTCCAGGTGCCTAAGCAGAAACAAATATTTTCAGATGAACAATGTTGCCTTTACCTGGTGACTTTTCCTGGTTTAGCTTCTTTAGATACAAATCCATTACAAATCCCGACTGTTCTGTTTTAAAATCTGATCTGGTCCTATTGCACACGACCAGCAGGTCTACCAGAGATTTACCCATAAACCTCTTGTCTTAGTGCTTCTGCAAGGAAAGCATGATTTCTTTTTTCGCCCGGTGTAGCACGATTTCCAAATGCATCTTTCCCGACATTTACCAAAACCCTAAAGTTTCATAAGCCTGTAGTGAAACTATGATTTCTGCTCCAGGCGGGGTTCAACACCAACCGGCTGAAGGCCCAGAGCTCTATGATCTCAGCCGTAGCCTGCTCCTCCATGCCAAAGATCACCGTGGTCATTGGAGGGTGTCATGGACCTGAGAGTTATGCCATGGTAGTAACATGTGTTATAAATCCATTATCTGTTTTTTTACACGGTAAATATCATCATCTTCCATCATCATGGCCGCCTTCGACTTCAGATGCCCTTTATCTGCTTTTATTTTAGTGTGGCAGGTCCTTTGACCCCAACTTCTTGTTCCTGTGGCCCAATGCCAGGGTGTCGCTGGTGGCTCCTGGGCATTCTGGAGCTCTGCTTGGAGAGCGAGATGAGATCCAGAGCATCGACGACATGTGAGCCCTATTCCACCAGAAGTGCCTTTGGGATGTTTGTGTGAAAGCAGGACAACAAGACGTTCCTGCAGTTAAGAGAATGTTACATGTATTGATGCAAATGTTCATTCTTTCTTTAGGTTAGATGAGGAAAGTTCTGCTTTCTTTTCAACTGGAAGACTTTGGGATGATGGTGTGATTCTGCCCCAAGACACTAGAAAGGTAAACCTTAAGGAGCAAAGCTCTTTCTGGAAGCCTGTCAGAGGATTGGCCGACATGATACCTCAGACTCATAGCCTCATGTTTCACATTATAGCATGTGCTACATCAACTGTCTATGGCCTTATATGGCATATAAATGATCTGAAAGTAAGACCAGGCACTAAAGAGACATTTTTTGGCACCGACTGAATTGCTCAGATGCCACTGAGTGTTGAAAAATGCCTGGTCGTTTGGTGCCAAATTTTGATCGCTAGGGGGTAAATGTCATCAAGCTGATATTTTAAATATGCATTTTGCTTGAAAATCTTCCACGGATTTTGTTCAGTATAATGAGTCTTTTGTCATTAATGGTAGGTCTGCTTTAGTGATAATTACTAAGAGAATAATTTGGTAAACCATGATGAACTTGTGATGTAGGCGATTGTCAGTCCCTCAAAGATTTTGTAGGTTGTCTATGACGTTAACCCATAATGGGCTTATAGGCTGCTCAGCCTTTCAGGTGAAACCAAACCACGTTGTATGATATCCAGCCCAATTACCAGGGTGCCTTTTTAACACACTGGAACACTTTAACTCACACTTTTTAAAAGTATTTTATGGATCTTTACCAGACTTGCAGGCACTTTGTACGGGTGGCGAACAAGAAGTGATAAAAATTTTGACATCACCCAAACGTTTTAGCAGGGCTGCATAGCGATAGCAAAAAAGGGAGGACTCAGACACTTGATCCAGATATAACACAATAATGCAAAAAGTGGTATACAGATGTTTTTCAACCTTTGCAGACACATTGTAAGGGAGATAAAATCTGAACCTGTTCAAATTTTGAGCGAAATTGATGCTTGTCAATCGATTTTGATTAACTTTGTGAACAGGATCAACTCTGATATCATTACTCTGTTTACTCTATTTAATCTTTGGATATTAATGCCACTTCACAAAAACATTGTATGGATGAAAATATACATCTGAAAATCTGACACACCTCCCCAAAAATTGAAACCGCAGCGATAGGTGGCAGCAGAGGACATAAAGTGTGGCTCGCATTTAGTTATTCCATTGGTATGTCTATTACAGCTCTTACTCATGTCACGAAAAATGTTGGTCATAGTGCGAGTGAGAAATTGGATATAAATATTTAGACGTATAAAGAATATAAATTATATAAATGAAGCATCTTTTCTAGTTGTAATAAAAAAAATATGTGCTACAAAAAAAATGTATTCATTGGTTCATCAATAGAGCAATATAATTTTCTGTCATCTAGCGGATTATTTTTGGAAATCTTAAACTAAAGTAGTGAAAAAGGATCACAGTGGCTGAAATGGGAACAAGGAAGAATGATTGAAATATTGTAGAGTAGGCCTGTCCAACCCTGCCTTTTGGGCAACATTCATTTTGAAGTTATTTAACTCTTCAGTCATTTCATTGGGTAATCCAGTCAAGAATGTAAAAGTCTGCAGGAAACTGTGCACCTCTTGCACATATAACATTAATAATCTAATCGTTGGTATTCATTGCTTTTAGTGAGCTCAGATCATTGCAGTCTTTTTTTAATAAGTGTCTGGTAAGCTCTATCCTTCCTTCGTTTGATTTGTGTGTGTTATCAGGTGTTGAGCAATTGTTTGACGATCATGAAGCAACAAAACTACCAGACTTCCAAAGGAAGAGAAACCTCTCCAGTTCTACGGATATGACTCTGCTTTTGTGCATCAATACCAAGGTGCTGATTTCAGGTGTTTTTTGTTTTTACATCTGTACATGAAGTTTTATGAAAAGCATTATACAGCCTAATGACAAATTTGGGCTGCTTACCTTATATTTTACTTATTTACACCTTGTCTGTGATGTTCCAGTTTGATATTTTGTCAATGATAAATATACAGACAAATGTTCTTCTTTTTTCAGTGATGCAAAACACGAAGTTCATTGCCGCTATTTTTGACTTAATTTCATAGATTCTCAATAGAATTAATTTGAAATTCTGTGAATAAATAAATCTGCAAAGCTTAAAATTGGTAAAAATTCTCACACTGTTGGTGTGGAATAGGGTTGGGCAATATAAATGACGTATTGACTTATTGTCATATGAAATTTAAAGAAAATGATAAACTTGGGTAAACTGTCAATTAGGAACATTGCTTTAGAGCACTTATCAGCCTATCACATCACAGAAACAAACACAGTTCGAACCAATCATATGGCAATCTTTTAAAAATGGACAACCTACACCCAAGAAACACACAGCAAGTTTGGCTGAGTTAGCAAGGTAAAAGGTAAAAAGTGGGTAGTGTGCTGATACTATGACAATTTAAAGTGTGATTCACAACAGAGTGGTGCCGTCTACTGTAAACTTGTGCTAGCTAAAAATATTGTGACCTTATTTCACTGCTTGAAGCATTGTTGTCCAGTACAGCATGAATGTGCTTAGAATCATAAACACAAGCAATTAGGGTTTCCATTTATAATCGGAAGAAATGCAGAACGCTGTCCCTGATCACAAATAAGAGGGCAAATGGTGCGTTTTGTATTAGTTCAAAATGGAATACAGCACTTTTAGTCTTCAGTATGGGAAAGTCCTCTAAAATACAGGATGGGCGGCAACTCTAACATGTCAGACATGTTCGCTGAAATGAGCAGGGAGGCAGTCAGAGGAGAATCCCAGCAACATACCATACTGTTGGCATTTTCTGGTGTTACACCCTGCCAAGGTTATCATTAATGAACATTGTCAGAAAACATTTTCTTAATTGAAATAAAATTTAAAAGCTATAACTATATGGGAAAATATGAATTATTGCTTCCAAAACTAACTGAAATGTCAAGTATGTCCAATTACTGTTTAAAAATACTATTTAGCTAAAGCAGTGATTTTGTTCATTGTATCTCCTTGATGGAAAGCATTCAAGGAAAACTAATCCAATATATTGCCTTCAAATGACGATTAACAAGACCACAGACATGTTTTAAGTGCTTAATGTACACTGTGTATTCATATTAGATTCTCTAAAGATATGAGAAACACGGTAACTCCACTCATTCGTTCATTCATTCGTTCCCTAGACATAAAATTACTAAAACCTAAAATATATAAAAACCAAATGGAAATGTCTTTAACATAAAACCACACCGAAAACTAAGTAAAACAAAACTGAATTTCAAATGAAAAAATGAAACTAAAAAATAAGAATTAAATTATATAATTCAAAACTAACTCTCATTAATTATGCGTTTTATTAGCATTATATTAGAGTTTGCGGACTAGTTCAATGTGTCGTCCTTTTCATGTTCTGAATCTCTAAGCGGAGTCCTAAGGGAATTTTAAGAAAGAAATGGAGCCTTGTACTAAAGAAATAATGACTTGAATCATGTCGTCATAATTGTATATATAAAATACCCAAAAATGACCCCGATAAAATATTTTGCCATATTGCCCCATCCTAACACTGACTACGCTTACCTTGTCAAAGCATAACATTTAGTTTTTTTTACTATATTTGTATTTTATAATTTTATAATTATTGCATAATTTATGGACATCTAACAACTTTAAGGAAAGGTATAAATGCTTTTCTAAGGATCTGTGTAGTCCGACTGTGAATGTTGTCTTGACTGACTGACTTGCGCCTTGACAGGCATGTTTTTAGAGACACAGTTACCATTTTGGAAAACCACTGTCCTTTTGACAAATAAAAGAGCAATTGACGACTCAACAAAATGTTTCTAACATTTTATTATACATTACATTTGCAAAAATCTTTTTGTTCCGGTATTTTAATGCCGTATAGGACAGTGCCTTATGTTTGTTAAAGGTAAATAGGACGTCAAGAGACAAACAACATGACAAATGAGAGTCTCGTCCCTTTGGGGGAGTTTTGTCTCTAGCAGCTAAGAGTAAAGTTTAAATTTAAAAGTTTAAATGTCACCTTTAATCAGGGCAAACAGAATGTTTAAAATATTACTATCCTATAAATAAAAACATGTAGTTATTTCCACTCTTATTTAGGCAAGGAGAGTGTACGCTTCGGGCACCTGTAATGATATTTACATGCTCTTTAAGGTTTGTACATATTGTGAAAGATCACAGGGAAGGTGACCTCCACATCTGCCTGGGCAAATCTCTCTCAGGTCTTTGGCTTTGAGAATCAGCAGATATCCTGGCCTCTGGGCAGCCCCGGGGTTCCCCGCGATGGTCAGCAAAACTCCTGCAGAGGCAACCAGTCAGCAATATCACGCAGGGCTCTGCTAAACCCACTTCTGGCAGAAGCCTTACAGTCCCATCATCCTCCTCAGGCCTGTTTGGAGTCTGCACAAACAGCAGCTCGGAGGGTAGGAGCCTTCATTAAGCTCCTCAGTTTTTGCAGAGATTCACCAGGTAGGGGTAGTTACAGACAAAATTAAATCTACAGTCCACAATGGAGGCAATATTGATTGTAATAAAATGGTAGTTAATTTTCATCATCAAAATCATTACATATAGACACTCAAAGGTACAGACTGCAAGTCAATAACAATGAATCCTTGGTCCTCATAGCGGTTGATATGATGGAAGGGGTTGAAGGCAGATATTCTGAATTTGTAATCTTTGCATTCACGTGACATCTATGACAGTATATATATATTTTTAACAGACATTTAATATCTGGAAGCTTTTATGCCTCACTGTGGCCAGGCAATGATAAATATCTGCAGTATTCAAAGCAATTACAAATATACAACAAAATGGAATAATGATGCATGTATATTGATGTTTCTCCAAATAATTATTGCACTTACACCCATTGGTTTCATTAGACTCGAAACAATCCATGTAGTTGGGTTGCTGTATTACCCAGGCACATAGGAATTTTAGCAGGTTGATCTTAACTGGAGTCTCACCAAAAATAATGTAGTTTCCAGTGATTCCAAAACTGGATTCGAACAAATAGTTGACCAAAGAAATCATTAATCGGTAAACAAATCCTACTAACCTGCTTACAGTTAATCAGCTATGAGATGTAATTTAGCTACATTCTTGTGTTATACAGGGGGCTGGTTTCAGAGAAGCACCATTTTCATTAGTTTGCCGTAACTTAGCTTCTTGGACAAATCACACCGTCACAAAGAATAGGAACGAACCTATGGACACACAATGGCTTAAAGCGCTCGCTGCTGAGAAGTTGCGCAATGACTTTCTGCTTTCTGAAATGAATCAGACTTATCTGTGAATGAGGGAGTAAGTGAGAGTCATTCAGAACATGAAACGCGATTAAGTTTTTACCGGAATTACATAGTACAAATACTTCATTACTGTACTTTTCCTGAATTTGTACTTTACTTGAGAATTTTAAGTTTTACTTTCACATCACTACATTTCTGAGCCATGTAATATCTTCTTATCCCGACACATTCTGCACGATCATCCTTACCCAATTAAAAAAATATATTGCATATAGTGCTGCACGATTCTGGGTAAAATATGACTCACGGATTAGTCAGAATCTGGATTGTGATTTTCACTCACGATTCTTCAGCAGTATGTGTGTGTGTGTGTGTGTGTGTGTGTGTGTGTGTGTGTGTGTGTGTGTGTGTATATATATATATATATATATATATAGTTATTATTGTTATTGTTTTGCGTAACACATTGTCCTCATTAAGACAGAACAAACAATATGTAGATCATGTAAGTTGCTTCAGTAAAGTATCGAAATCGTAAGCCAGTATTTAAATTTAGCAGCACTAGAGCTACTATTGAAATAATGATGGTAATTAACACAGCGGTTAAGTTGGCATCATATTCAGTATTCAGGTTTCTGGCTTTAATAACTTTAATAACGGAAGTAAGATGGGACGTTTTTAATGGCAGAATTGCGATGCCCAGTATATAGACAATGCACACCGATTATTTTTACTTTTCAAGTCATTTCATAATTTGTGCAGAATCTCGTTAATAGATAAGAAAATATGTCGTTTCAGCTGTAATGAGGTGCTGGTTTAACATTTTGGATTTATAGCAACTGTTGCGTCGTGGCCGCATCACCACCTCGGGTGTGCATTATTTTCTAATAATTCAACGGCCCGTCGTCAATTATCCCTTACATAATGTACAATGGAACGATACATCAACGGGTTAATAACTTTTAAACAAGACAAGACAGGCACATCTAATGAAGTGTGCCTTGAACAGTGGACTTTAGGGAACAATGCACACCGCTTGGAATTTCTGGTTATTTTTGTCTGTGCAGTACAATGGGAAACTACACAAATTCATGAATTAACTTCCTAACTAAATTAGACAGACAAATCTAGTAGAGTATGCTTTGAATGGAGGACTGTGGGAGACTATGCAAAGTTTTTCGGTTTTCAGATTATGTATATACATTATATTTCATTACTAATTACTCTCTGTCCATTCATTGTGCGTTGGAGGACATTAAATGGCTATTGACTGAAACTAAGTACAAGAGACACATAAAGCAAAGTGTGCTGTGATCGGTGGACGATGAGGGACAATGCATCCCCTTTGAATTCTCAGGAACTCCTATAGATAGATATTAATATTTCCCCAAAGTGTCCATTCATAGATGATCATGTTTAGTTTTAGAGCTATGAATGTATTTGTATTTCGCCCCATTGCACGTCATATGGAAGTAGCAAGAGAATTACTAAATTCATTTAAACATATATAAGCCAAAAACCTAAGGGGTGTGCATTGTCCCACACCAACCGCAGATCAAAGCGAACTTTAGAGAACATGCTGGTGTCATTTGCTTTTAGAGCTGTGTATTACCCCAGTGGCATATAATATGGATATAATGTAATAATTAATAACTATTACAGGTAAAAATAAGCCATAAATCCAGTGGGTGTGCATTGTGCCTTAGAGTCCACTGTTCAAAGCACACTTTACTAGGTGTGTCTATCTTGTTTAGTCATCAATCATTAGTTTAATCATTAGTGTATTGGCCCATTGCACATTAAATGGATACAATATGATAATCAATAACTGGTACAGAGAAAAATAACCTGCGAATCCAGTGGGTGTGCATTGTTCCCTGGAGTCCACTGATGCAAACACGCTTCACTAGATGTGCCTGTGTTGTCCTGCACACAAGCACCAAGATATACAGGTAGTATAAATTTTAAAATATAGCACCGGCTGCTGTGTCTTCTAGGGCAGTGTTTCTCAAACTAGTCCTCGGTAACTCCCACGTTTTTGCTCCCTCCCAGCTCCCGGTAAAGCTGGACTGTCATGGGGATCCCTGAGGCCTGGGTTCAGAAATCCTGTTCTGCAGTGTTTTGTTGGTTCATGTTATAGCTCTGCACTTGGGTAGCACTGAAACTGCAAACTCTCTCAGCAGTGAGTATGCAGTTAAATGCCAAAATTAAGCAGCCCTGCATGCCTGCTCTTCTCTAAGACCAATAGCAATGATCTGATATGTTAGGACAGTGAAGACCTATGCAGTGACTGTAATCTTTTTATTAGCTTGGATAGCATGTTAGCAACCACTAAGCAGCAATGATGAAAATAACAGACCTAGAGAAGATGTTTTTACCAGGGTCCAGATAGGCAGCAGATTACCACCCGATTTTCTGCCATGACACGCGTGTGGGCATCTGTACTTAAAAATCTAAAATCACACAAAAACTTGGTTAATTGCACTGTTGGAAATGCATGCATAAAAAGTAATCAAAATATGCACAAGAAAATTAATAATGGACTTTCATTAAATAACGCTACTTTCAAATATCTTTTAAAGACGTGAGTGGAATATTCTGATATTAAATATAGCCCATATTTATGTAATAATTTAATAATAATTCTTTAACTTTTCTTCATACCTTTGGCATTAAGGGAAAGATAAGAAAAACCATAAAAATGTTATTCTGTGGACAGTGTGCACCCACTAGTTTTAACAATTTATTTAACTATTTGTCCCGTCTGCTCATTGTAGTGTTGTGTTGTATTTACCTGTTAATTCCGACATTCCCTTCATTTTGATGAGTTATTAGGTACTTTTCATTGTTCTATGTACTTCAGCATCTCTTTTTGTCACCTTATTTCATCTCCAACATAAACAAATGTCCTAAAATCGCATTACAATGAGGTTAAAACTTGAATTTGCAATTGTAGGTACCTTTGCCATTTTTGAAGTCAGACTTGTTTATAAGGGCCTGTCCATCAAAGAAGTGTGGAGGCGGCTCCCCTCCCACTCTGAATAAGCCGGGACCGAGGCGGGGTAGCCCTCCCCCCCAGTCTCGGGGGAATGGTTCCTGGAAAGACACGGCAGCTTGCTTAAAGTGAGTGCCAGTTGCGCTGGGGCCAGAGGGTCACAAGGCAAGAGAAGGCAGAGGCTCTGCTCGCTTATTTAACACTTACAGATTAACCAATTGAGTTTTTAAAAAGAAGCTAGTGAAAAGCAATGCAAGGGGTCATGTGATCTATAGCTGACCTGTGACCTGAGCGGAATAGGCCGTGGCAGTTCCTGGCAGCTCGACGCTAATTAGCGCTAGTTAAAGAAAAGAAGCAGCGTGGTTCTTATATCTCATAACTCCATCTGACTCATTAACCAAACAGCACAAAAACATTAGGGTAAATAAAGCTACTTGGCTTTTTAATTGATCTATTAAGGCATACGGGTAAATTATCAATCATTAAAATAATTACAGGTTATGCCGTTTGAAGTCCTGCTTCACCTGGTTGAAATTAAAACATCGAACTTAATGAGTAGGATGCAAAACATGGTGCTGTAGGTTACAAGATTGATTAAAATGTATGGTGCAGTGTCCTGCGTGCTGCTTCAAATAATTTCTGTTTGTGACTGCTTACGGTAGTGAAACATTTTCAGTTCAGATGTTTCTGTGGTATCAGTAATCAGTAATTCCATAGCTAAAGCATATAAACCATGCATGAAGCTGAGGGGTACTGACCGACTAGCCGTTTTGCATGAAGACCGATCCATTTTTTTGCATTTGGGGGGAAACTGAGAATTCAGGGAGGCCGCTTCCCAGACACAGGCACCTCAGACTGAAAGATGTTTCTCAGCCAATCAAATCCCCGAGTCCCTGTGGAACAACAATCCCTTTGTGTCCTCAGGTTTTTCCATTGGTGTTTGGCTTTACGATAATGGCTTTCAACAGCGTTCTCCCAAATGAGGAGAAGCCTACCACAACAATACACAAAATACAAAGAAATAAAAAATAAGTAAAACAACCTGAACGTGTGGATGTGCATGTACTGATAGCAGCACTACATCTCAACACTTGAGCAAAATGCAAAATTAGTTTCAGCCTTGTTTGTGTTAAAAAGTACAACCTGTATTCCCTTACAGCTATAAATTTGTATGTTAGCTAAATCACGATTAGTATTAGTGATTATTATTAGCTAATAGTAAAAAATGGGGAATTTATTTAGGTATCATCAAGTTGGGACAAAGTGTGTATAAATGTTAATGGAGAGTGTTGTTGCACTGAAATACCCTTATTACAAATGGTGAAGAAGGGAAACTCATTATGATTTTACAAGTATACTTCTCTAATGGGGGCTGCTTCACTTTTCTTGATAGTGATGTGATTAATGAGACTCTGATTTTGTCCAGTCATTATCAGTTGAATGCAAGTGCTGGCCAAGGTCAGACAAACTTGTAATTAATCACTTCTTTGTTCATATCCATCCTAATTGTGTTGTCCAAGATCCAAGAGAAAGTAATTACCTTATAATTGAAACAGAAAGAAGGCAATGTTGCAGTTTCATTGGTTTTGCCGGAATGTAATTGAGATGTCCTCTCCTGGAGCCAACACCTCATCGTGGTGGAGGGGTTTGCGTGTTCCAATGATCCCAGGAGCTAAGTTGCCTAGGGCTCTATGCCCCTGGTAGGGTCACCCAAGGCAAACAGGCCCTGGGTGAGGAACCAGACGAAGTGCGGCCCCGGGGTGGATGAGATCCATCCAGAGTTCCTTAAGGCTCTGGATGCTGTAGTTCTGCCCTGGTTGACACTCATCTGCAGCATCGTGTGGACATCGGGGGCAGTGCCTCTGGACTGGCAGACCGGGGTGGTGGACCCCCTCTTCAAGAAGGGGGACCAGAGGGTGTTTTATCTCTGTAAACCCTAGAGATGGTTGTGCGTGAAAATCCCAGTAGCTCAGCAGTTTTTGAACTACTCATACCAGCCCATCTGTCACCAACAACCATGCTACATTTCAAAGCCACTTAAATCATCTTTCTTCCCCATTCTGGTGTTTGATGTGAACATTAACCGAAGCTTCTGACCTGTGTATTTTATACATTGTGCTGCTAATATATGATCGGCTGATTAGATATTTGCTTCAACGAGTATTTGAAAAGGTATACTGAATAAAGTAGCCAGTGAGTGTATGTTGCCACATGAACTGAGAGAAATAGCAGGCAATTTTAAATCACTAATTATAAAGATACTTTATATTTTAGCTGATAACGCATGTGTAGTTTTATACTTAAATTTGAATTAAAATTTACAATGTTTTGGGAGGACACAGTACCCAGTAGAGCTATATGTAAGTACCCCTTTGTCTACATCCATTGTCATCACAGTGCATTGTCTAGAAAAACTCTTGCAAAGTGCGGGGAAGAGTAAGGGATATATTTTAAAAGACATGTTTGATTGCATATTCCACAAACTCTGCTCAACAGTTCATCCTTCTTACTGTAACAAAGTTCAAGACACTGAGGCTGAGAATGGGACAATAGTTCCTTATGTTCCTTGGGTCAAGTATTTAACAGCACAGGAAACATATTTAACTGCTAAATGATTCTTATGCCTAACAGGTCATGTGAAGTGCATGAGATGGGTATATCATTTACAATAGGCTTAATGTAGACAAGAGCTCAGTACATTCATCCATGCAAGCCCTAACCCTAGGGGAGACACCGTTTGAGAATATTAACATGAATATATGGGGCCATTACAAATGAGTAATTCATTAATTCCTCAGTAAATTAAGCAATATATCCTGGTAGTTTTTGGAAATATGCCATGCAGCACACTGAAGAATATCAATTAAGCAATGCATTTGTGAATGGTGTAGTTGAGTGTAATCAGCTTCTGGATATGTTGATATATTTGGTTTAGTCAGACATAACAGCAGCATTGACTGGCAGGGTTACTATCAATGGAGCTACTATCAAAAGAGCTAGCAGCATTAGAACTAGATGATGTCAGATCTCGTTATGAGATCATTTCCATGATACAACATTATACTTTCTCATTATAACGAGATGCGTATCACATTATAATGAAATATTTCTGTATAACGAGAAACTTTTTTTATATTATGCCAATTAAAGATATGCATGATTTCTCCACATTCCATCCCATTTCTGTAACTGCTTGTCCTACTCAGAGTCCGGAGACCATCAGCATAAGGCAGGGAACCACCCAGGATGGGGTCCCAAATCATCACAGGGCACACTCGCACACCATTAATACTTACAGGGAATCTGTTTCATTTCTGCATATTGATTTTAAAACTTAACCAATGAATGAACCAATGAAACAGAACCAATAATATTCACTTTAAAGGTTTACTTTGTATTGTGTAAAATAAAACCAAATACACAGAATTGACATCAGTAACAATGTTCTCACACATATCAACAACTTAACATTTCAAAATTTGGGGGGGGGGGGGGGGGTCGTACCTTTCAAAATTGTCTTTGAGGCAATAGACAAACAAAGAAGGAAATAAAGAATAGCCAAAAGTATTGCATAAAGCTATTCCCATTTGCCCAAATATACAAGCACCACGGGTTGGTTCACCAAATAAGTAAATGGCACCTGACTGTGAAACTCATACAACATTTTTGGAAATAAAGTAACAATTCTTGTCTTGTGCAGATATCAAGTCATTGTAGCATATACAGCATTTATCCTTCACCATTTCAGAAAAGGGTGGTAAAACGATGCATTAAGAAAATAACAGAAAATAAGTTATTGTACACAAATGTGTCAAGTATCGTACTGTGTATCAAATGTCCAAGCTGAGGGTTTCGTTTACATAATGACAGTCATGCACACTAAATATCCTCTTACAGTTTCCTTCATGTAGTCGATGGGTCTTCAAAAATAAAAATGCAGTTCGCTAGGAGCAGAAAGACTTCAGTTGTGAACACTGAACGCTTTTGTTTTCTTTATATGGAGCAGCATTGGCGGCTTGATCTTTGGCCTGTCTACAAACAGCTGGGCCTCACTGTCCGTGCTGGGAAAACGGCGGCTGTAGATGTCCGGGTATTCCTTCCGGAACTGAGGATGGAACCAAACTAAATGATCAAGGCTCAGATTATATCAAGTTTGCACCTTTTATATGTTTTTTTCCCCTCTTGATTCTTACCTGCGCGAGTTTCTTCTTCTTCACCTTCACAGCCATGCTTTTGTTCCTGATGATGCTCTCCAGCAGCTCGGCAATGGCTGCCTGAGAGATCGTCAGCTTCTGTTCCTCGAACTCCTCAGCACTTATCCGTCTGCAGAACGAGTACGTAGGCAGAGCTGAAGCAGCATCCGCACCAGGATACGTTACCTGGAGAGGGAAGGGAAAGAGCAATGAACATCCATCCACTTTCTACACCCGCCTTGTCTGATGCAGGATATTGAGGGTCTGGAGCTTACGGTGGCAGAGGCTACGGGCATGAGGCAGGGAACAACCCAGGAGGTGGTGTCAACCCAACGCAGGGAATATTCACACACCACACAGAGACAGGCAGACAACTTGTTTTTGGACTGTTTGTGGGGGGGGGGACATGCAAACTCCACACACGGATATCAACATTGGGCCCCTGAAAAACGCCCTTAACCCTTGATTGCTGCAGTTACTGTCTGACCCTGTGCTGTGACCCCAAGCTTGCTCTCACCTGTGTGTGTCTGTGTGTCTTATAGAGAGCAAGATAGGGTAGGTGAAAAGAGGATTTCCCCATGGGGATAAATGAAGTATCACTGTTCCATCAGTCCAAAAAACTGACTGACTTACTAGTTAAGTTATTTTACACAATTAATACATTTCAGCCTACACTGGAATTTTCTGAAGTACATGTAAGAGTTTGCAGCTCTACAGGTGACCCCCATGTGCCCCACCTGAACTTTCCGGAGGTATGCAATGTGATCCTGAACTGCATTCTGCAGGTAGACTGGAACCTGGAGGATCTCCTGATGGTGATCCATCAAAAAGGAGACCAGTCTCGTAGCCAGTAGCTCATCCAGGTCCATTTCCTCCTCACAGCAGAGGACACAACGGGAAAATGTGTGCACCATCTGTAACAACAGTGACACCTAGGGGTCATGGCAGGGAGTAATCCATGCCATCTCCTTTGGGCAACTTACATTAAGAAATGAGGTTTGGAGAAGATACATCCAGGGCCCCTACCAGTGTGCGTGTCCCTAGAGCGCTGTGCAATCGGGGCATGTCTACGTTCTGACTCATGCGAGAGATCATGCGCATGAGTAGTTGCAGCTTGCGCCGACGAACCGGGGGAATGAGAAGGGTGCAGAGCTGCAGGGCCTCGATGGCCACCTGCTCCAGCTGTGGCTGCAGGAGACCTTCACACCAGAGAGAGAGAGAGTTCTGGATCTGCAAAGCTATATCACATGACAGATAAAGGGATGCAAAGTCCAAACAAGAGCAAATTAAATCATGCAAGGAAAAATACAAGTTTAGATTAGTTGGAAAAAGCAGAACTGCTAATAGGCATTATTACATTTACAGTAAATATTACACTGCATATCAGTCTTGACTGTTCACAATGCATATGCCACTCCATCTAAAATCCTGAAAACAGCACTGCATGTTAAGAACATATGGAAACAGAATAAGTAAGTTTAGAGCATTTTTTTATAGGAGCATATTGCATACTGCCCTGAATGGACCTAAAGGGATTGCCCCAAAATGAACACTGCACATTCACAAGATTCACAGCTCTAAGGATGCTGGGGGTTGTGAGGCCAGGAAATAATTCTCTATCAAACAGGATGAGCTTGTAGAAAAATGCGTTGTCCAGTGATGTGGCAATCGGGAATTAGTTTGCTTAAAAACTTAGCAAACCTTACAAACTCATTTTAGGGTAATAAAGCCTTAAAATGAGTGGATTAAGACACAGTGGGCAACTAAACAAATAAGAAAAAAATAATTAATAGATGTGCATGCTTTTGGTTGAGGCCAGGGAGGCAGAGCAATCCAGTCAATCAATTAATAAATAAATAAAAACATCAGGCAAATCCAGTCCTTGAGAGCCAGAGCCTTAATGCTATTGCAGAGTTTCCCAACCTGGTCCTCAGGGACCTCTAAATAGCCCATGTTTTTGCTCCCTCCCAGACAGTCCACGAGGACCGAATTGGGAAACAGTGGGTTATGGGATGCATTTTAAATCAGCGGCTTGTTTACACCCTGAACATGAAGCAAGGTGACATTACAAAGTAAACTATTTGCTCTAGTTAAGAACCGAGACAGGGGCAGTCTAGCCTGTGGCCCTTGGACTGGAGCTGCTGAACCCTGAAAGACGGGGGAGAGAGAAGGTCGTCTTTTCAAAGTTTAAGCAGATGCCAAACAAGCAAAGCGCAGAAGCCACAGTGCAGCTCAGACACACATGCAGACATGGCCTTACTTTGGTCAGGACTCGGTCGCTGTGTGATAGTGGACACAGACTGAACAGGGGCAGCACACTTGTTGGACAAATCCGTAGAGCTACAACAGCGCCTACTGACATCGGGTGCAGCCTGGACTCCTGCAGGGGAACTAGTAAGCTTGAGTAAACTGGGCCTTCGCAACCCAATGCTGGAGGAACAGTCCGGCTTCATAGTGATCTCGGCCACGGGAGTGTTGATGCTGAAGCTGCTGGCAGACCTGTGCTTGACCACGTCGGGGAGGTTGCAGAAGCTCCTGGAACGGTTTCTTCTGGACTGCACAGCCAGCAGGGACGCAGAAGTCATACCGCTGCTGCTGGGAAGTTCAGCGTAGTGCACGTTCCTATCTCTTCTGCTACAACCCACATCACAAGAAAGACTCGACGCTGAGGCAGCTCTGGCCAGACAGCTCTGCCCCAAAGCCTCTTCTTCGTGCCACGGAGAGGGATAAAAAACCCCACTGCCACTGCTGACACTTCTACGGAACGGCAGATTTTTCATTGACTTGCACTTGAGCTGGGAGCAACCGTCAGTTTTGTGATCAATAATTCCTTCCAGAGAAGAGCTCCGGGGTCTGAGTCTCCCGGCCGCTGCTCCTCTGCTCTCTCTTTGCAGGCAACACCCTCCCACCAAGTCTGCAGCGTGTCCTCCAGAATCTCTACTAGAGATTCCTTGCTGGTGGGCCCATGCGATTGGGTCCAATCCCAGGGAAGGGGGCCTCGACATCAGTCTGGAACTGAAGACCTCTCGCATGGGCGATTCGGTTTCATCAATTGCCTCCTTCCGTATCAAGCTCAGGAGGAGACACTCTGTTGACCTGAATGCTTTGGTCTCATTCAGGTGGGGGGTCTTTGGTGGCTGGGGACAGCTGGCATCTTCCAGGTTTTTACGCTTCCCGTGACGATTTTTAGGGAGTACGATGTAGCCACACAAAACTAATGAAGGACCAGAGAACAACATTAAGGACATGATGCAGGTAGGGGGGGGCAAAACAGGCAGGCAGCAGACTTAGGAAGGGGAATAAGACTCAGGCAATTCATTTCACGTTAGTAAAAACAACCACACAAACACATGCACAACGCAAACAGTGCCACTGAAAAGCAGTGCAGAGAAGCCTGTCACATACAGGGACAAAAAAAACAAACATTCTGAATGTCATGTTTCTTGCAAACATGGTGAACTATACAGTTCAGCTGGAATACCCACAAACGGTCGCAATCAGAAATGACTGGTTTCCATATACTGTCAAGCTGATATAGACATTTTTAAAAGAGAACACAGACTGGCACCATTGGGAAAGCCCATATTTGCATAGACGCAGAAGTTTCTCAGTCAGAACGGGCTAACTGCAGGGAGAGGGGCCACCCATACATACCCAAGACGTTCACAAACAACTCATAATACTCATAAGTGAGCAGCGGCTGTGGCAGGTTCACAAAGTAGTCTGAGACCGTCTTAAAGACGTCCCTCTCGAATCCAGGGTACGAGGGCTGGTTCAAGTCGTACTTTGGCCCTTATGTGTAAAGGGGGAGAGAGAAAAACCGAACTGACTTATGTACTAAACAAATGCAAAAGAAACTCTCAACCCGATTTAAATCACAGGCCTGATAAGCTGCAATTCAGTTGTACAAGTAGCATCCGTGATCCAGTACAATGACAATAAAGGCTTTCTATTCTATAAGGACACAATTCTTAACCATAGTTTTAAATAGGAAAAAAATATTCCACCATCATACAGCTAACACTCAAGCAGTACCTTAATTTGGATCACCTACTTATACTTATTTAGGTGAAAGTTACTTACAGTTTGCCAAACATTTCATTGCAGACAAAACCCAGTGAGGCAGGTCATCTGTGATAAAATAAAAAAAAATAAAAAATAAAATGGCAGTTATACACTAAAATCTATTTTGTATATTAAATATACCAAAATACTATATTACATATACATATATACACACACAGACACACGCTGCTCTACTTACGAACGGGAAGTTTAGAACGACCGTTCGTAACTTGAAATGTTTATAAGGCGTCATACAACATAATTTAAGGCTATACGCAGGCATAAACAACCAGGATGCTGGGAGCACGAACGCTGCACTGGAGTGGGAGGAGCAGCCAGAAGTCGTAATAAGCGGAATTGGTGTGCAGGGGGAAAAAACATTGATGTTGCGGACAAGAAACGGGAGTCCATGGAACACAATTTGGACTTACAGTCCAAATTCCATATGTCTGAAAGTTGAACGTTTGTAAGTGTGTAAGTATACTAAACTGAACAGGAAAACCTCTCAAAATGCACATTGAAAATACCTTACCTGTCTTGTCCTCAAGAGTTACTACTCCATGTTTGTTAACGTTGGTCATGTTATAGGCAATATAGCGGGAGTTCACATCAAAGGGATTTAAAACATCCTCAAAGGAGGTCAGCCCCAAGGTTTTCTGTAACCTGGGGGGGGGGGTATAAAACAGATCATGATGTCATCCAAGGTAACACTTCAAATACGACCACAAGGAAGAAGAGCGAAAACGCACTGTGTCAGAGTTATGGTCCTCCAAATATCCAGAATATCGTCTTCTGTTATTTCTCGACGATGGACCTCTTCTCTCGGTGAAGAATCAGCTGGGATGTCCTGTGTCAAAGGATCCACATTTTCCTGACAACATAAATACACTTAGGATTACATTTAGAAAGAAAAAGACCAAATACATACAGCAGGCATTTTTGCAAGATAATTTTTTTAATGAAAAATGACAACAATTCCCACTTGAGATTCTTTCCCAAATATCTTGGAGGTCCGGAATTTGAAGAGAGCCTCCTTTTCCTTCAACGTGCTCTTCCTCTTCTTCGTGGAACTGGAGCCACTCGGAACAGGTTTCACTGGTGAAGTGGAAGGAAACCTTTAAAAAGAAATAAGACTTTAAAAGGTGAAGCAGATGTGAAATTCAATCCCAGGTGAGAAGGAGTATTTCAGTCAGGTGACTGAGTTTCCTTACATCAATCTCATAGATTAAAATAATGTTCACTGGAGATTAAATGGGGAAAAACACACTCTCAAAATCACACACACACACACGTGAAAATAAAACATACAAATTTATATTGTTAATAACTAATTCCAGGCAAGTAAAGCTAGTCCCCTGACCCCACCTTTTCCCCAAAACCTCCACACCCTCTCTACATTTCACACTTACATCTCAAGAAACTAGTAACGGCTAAGGAGTCTAGCAAATGTTACTTATTTTATAAAAGTTAAAACTCAAACTAACGAATTAATCGAACAACAGAAATTAAGAAGCATGAAATTATATTTCATTTGGACGAAGAGGAAAAAAAACCTTCTGAATATTAATTTCATGCATTTCCATTAGACTGATTCATTAATCATTTATTAGTGACTTATACGATCAAACTGGTTGCACGTTAGATGCTCCATTTAGGGGAAAAAAATTGCATAATTTCCCAGTGCGCATAGGCTCCTCTGTGTGCCCTCATTCAGAGTTCAATTACGCTTCACAGCCAAAAACAAACAACCGCTTCATTCTAAATGAGAAGAGAACCATAACTACTTATAATAATCATCTGTGGAAAACATATCAGGGCCTTATATCTTATTCATGAGCTATGCATCATCCATTCATTCATCTTCCAAAACAGACTGGCCAGTACGACATCAGGGTCAGGCTCGACTCTTGGCAGCACGCCAGTCTACAGCAAGACCAGCACACAGGACACTCACAGACATCCACTACAGACAACTTAGTGAGACCGATGTGAGAGAAAACATGCGTGCAAACAGAGGAACATGACTCATATCCTCAGCCCTGGCAGTCACTGAGCCTGGACAGGGAACACTTATGTTTCTGGGACCTATGTTTTTGACAGATCTTTCAAAATTTGCAGACACATTGTATGACAATCTGGAAAGGATCAAATTTCGTGACACATTGCACCAAAAGCAATACCATATGGTGGTAGCAATAACTCAAAAAGCATTTGATAAACGTATGTATTACTTTAATTATTATTACCAGTATTAGTAGTAGTCCCTTCTCATCACTCTCCAAGGCGACTATATCTAGATGCATGCAAATTAAATGGTTTTGTAACTTTTTTTTATTACCAGATTGGATTATGTGTATGAAGCAGTACCATGTATAAACGTGACATTATTAAGGGTTCTGGGGACATACCTGTAGAGCCGCCCGTCGTCCTCCAGGTCCTCTGACCCCCACCGGCCCTTCACATCCTCGATCACGTGGTTCTTCAAGAACTTGCGCAGCAGTTGCAGCGTCTGGTGCCTCGTCACCTCGGGCCCGAAGTTGCAGTTGTTGCGTAGCAGGTCGTGGAGCCAGTCCGCGGCGGCCGTCGCCGTGAAACAGCTCCCGTAGGAGCGCAGGTGCAGCCGGTGCTTCCGCAGGGGCATGCCGGCCCGGAAGAGCTTGGTCACCTCATTCCACTGCCAAAACCAAAGGCGAGTTAAGTCATGGAACCCAAGTGTCGCAGACAACAAAACATAGCTTTCTATCATAAATAATTTATGACAATTATAACCATTTAACAAGACATTAGCTTTATTATGAAAACCGAACGGCTATTCATCTCAGCAGATCCATCCGCACACCATTATCTGCCGATCTCTCTGGAAAACTCTACGATTTGTCCTTCAGTCACTGCCCGTAACCTTGGGGTGACCACTGACAATCACCGGTCCTCTTCCTCTCACATTGCTAATCTTTCCTGCTCCTGTTCATTTTCCCTCTTCAACATCAGAAGGGTTCATTCATTTCTTTCCACATAGGCCACTCATGTACTTGTTCAATCTCTTGTCATCTCGAGACTGGACCACTGTAACTCACTCCTAGCAGGTCTGCCTCTGAGCACCATTCATCCCCTGCAGCTGATCCAGAATGAAGCTACCTGACTATTTTTCAACCTTCTGGCACACCACACCATTGTTACGCTTCCTCCACTGGCTTCCTGTAGCTGCCCGCTTAACCCCTTAGCCGGGTTATACTGAACCAGTACCAGAATATATGCAAGTCGCTCTGGCTAAGGGCGTCTGCCAAACGCCGTCAATGTGAATGTATTATAACATATCCATCCATCCATCCATTTTCCAAACTGCTTATCCTACTGGGTTGCGGGGGGTCCAGAGCCTATCCCGGAAGCAATGGGCACGAGGCAGGGAACAACCCAGGATGGGGGGCCAGCCCATCACAGGGTACACTCACACACCATCTACTCACACATACACACCTATGGGCAATTTAGGAACTCCAATTAGCCTCAGCATGTTTCTTGGACTGTGGGGGGAAACCGGAGTACCCGGAGGAAAACAGTGCTAACCACTGCATCACCTATTATAACATATACTATATATAATAAACTTTTATATAGTTATCTCACTACTGCACAATGGATCGTATTAAGTGGACCAGTGCAATGACGTGGTTAGTCACACGAAATAAAATGGTGATATGGTTCATGGGTGCCAGTGAACCCCCACCCCCCTCCCCCGACCTAAACAAACCAGCAACTGGAGCTCGCACCCGAACATCTAGGCCAAGTCAAACTCCCCCAGACATTCACCCAAGTAAATGCCTTATATTAGCATTAAAATACATGCGATGCATTGAATAACTAAACCCGAAGACTAAAACAAAGTGAAACGATATAAAAACAGGAATTCACATCTGTGGGACGGATAACTCAGCCAGCTCGCTACCCGAGCGATGCACTCTCTTACCAGTTTGGTAGCCCTGTAAGGACCCGGAGTAACGATATGAGAATCCACGAAGTTCATTTTAAATACGATATTTAAAAAAGACGACGAATGCGGATAAATGTAAATAAAATAAATGTATAAAAGGCCTAAAAAGCCGAGATCAGCCCATAGTAGTTACAGTACATATCAATAGCCAACTCAAACAGGACGCCGATCTCACTGTTTAAAATTACGAGCGTATTTCCGGAGATCCGTGATTGGACGGTGGCTGACACGTGACATCCAATGTCTCAAGCTCCGACCACGCACCACTTTTCAAAATAGCTTCTACTGCGAAAACGGCAGCGCCCGCAGGATGTGTACGCAGTCACTGCGCTTATTCAGCGTCGTGTGCTGTGCATTGCTGAAAGTACCGTGAATTTTACTATTCACATTAAGTGTATTTAAAATCCTGTGGTTGTTGTGGTATCCGGTGTGCAGTGTGTTTTGTATGGTTTCAGAATCTTTCTTTTACAAAATACGAAACGCACAAAAGTTTTAGAAACCAGTAAATAATGATCCGATCTTCCATTTTTGGAACATATCCGTGTTGCCAAGTAGTGAATTGTGAACGTCTTAAAAGCAATAAACAGGGCTCTGTTATTTTATTAACCGAAACCTTGTACGTGGGGTAATGGTTGCCTCGTAGAACAAAATACATAGTTTTATCTCTCGACGTATAAATTATCTTGTTACATAGTATATGGAAGATCATCGGAATACTTTTGAATACGAGTAATCATGAATTATAATGCATTTACTATCTACCATATGTTTAGTTAAATAAGGAGCTAGCTGCGTTTTTATAACGAAGCCATATTTCTGATCCCTGCATGGGATGATATCCATAATAGGGCACACTATTACACTACCAATCAATGGTGTAGGAAAGAGTTTGATATTGGGCGAGATCTATACCCCTACACTAAATCATACACTACAGCAATTCATAGGCACGTAATAATACCTTACTGCAGAAGGAAGCCAAAGAAATGCATGCAACTTGGGGAGAACATGCAAGCTTCACACACTCAGAATGAAAGCGGGATTTGAACCCACAGCCATGCTGGTGTGAGGCAGCAGTATTACCCACTGAGACAACATAAAAAACACATGCTGGCCACAAATGCAAAAAGGCTCCCCTGTGTTCACAACTCTACCCTGGAGGTGGGTCTGAACCAGATCTGACCTGATACTACATAGGCGTACCTAATAATACTCTATGCTCACTGAGCGTTCCTTCTGAAGTATACAGAAATATACTGTATATACAAATATACATATGGTACTTTTATGTTCTCGTTCTTACAATTTGATTAAAAGTGGGGACATTATCTCACTACTTGAGTGTCACGAATTTCAGGATGTCTGTCGGCTCAAGCGACTCATCCGCTTGTAATGATGTAGACATCATTTTTAATTTACCTTTTTCAATTTTGTCTTCTATTAACTGAAAGCCAATCCAGATAATGAAGACCAGCTATAAGAATATTTCATCCGGAAATATATGAGTACCACTGGTGAAGTACTATCATTTTTTTTTATTAATGTTTTTTAAAGAGCCATGTTGTCTTTGACAGTGTGTAAATTATGTCTTTTTATGTTGGTAATTATATCCCCCAGCTGCATGCTGATATATTACATATAAATTTACATATAAATTGTTTTTTTTTCCCCACAATTCACCTTCTAATCCATTTCCACTCAATGTGTGAAAATCTGACTTGTCGCCGTGGCCCCTTGATACTCATCTCTGATATCAGCTTTGTTTATAAGAAGGCTTTGGGGGTTCAGTAAATTACACTGTATTATAAATTAAAGACCCTCAGTTCTTCAGCTGAATGTTTGGTTGCCACAGAAGGCCAGTGTCATGCCCTGCATTCCTGCCCTCTCTTTCTCTACCTAGAAAGCGCATGTGTGCTTGCGTGTGTGCGTGCTCACTCCTGTTACTAGTTCTGTTTGACCCCTCATGGTCTGCTTTTCTTTTCCCTGTTCCTATTTCAGTCAATAAACCCCTTATTAGTTGTCCTCACGCCTGATCTTTGTGCTCGGATTGTGATATGTACACTGTAGATCATTAATAGAATCTGAAAAAACCCTACATGAACAGAAGACAGTAGTATTATGCCAACACTGGACATTTAAACCCCTAAATCAATACAATATGGAGTTGAAGTTAAAAAAAGAGATGTAGATGTATGAATTTGGCAAAAAATAGAAAATACACTTTTGTATTAAGTTACCGGTTCATAACTTGAGTTGCTACTGTAATATTCAGAAATATGACCTGGGATTGTCACCAGGTTCAGCTTTGAGATGATGGATGGGTAAGATGCATGATTGTCTTGATAAGGTCAAAGCAATGTAATGATGCAAGAACTGGATGAAGGAAGTGAAAGTAAAATGGGTCATTTTTTTGTTTGCTTGTTTTTTTTTGAAAGACTGATAAAGAAAAACAAAACACTTTAAAGATCTGATAGTATTATAGCCATTTTTGAATCTTTCTATGACCTTTCAATATCCTTGCTGTTCTACCTCAAATTACAGAAAGATCTCCATGAGGTTCATGTAGAAGTGACAGTGTGAGGATGAGTGAGGAGATAAAATTGATATCGCTTTATTCAATCAGCCAGATAGAAGTTTATGAATATCAATTCTTCTTCCTTCACAAAAATGTCCCTCACCCTGTACACACCTGCATCAAGGACCTTCAGAAAACAAAATCATTACTTTATGGTGGCTACCATTATTTTCAGCTTTCCGGTTTGAATCAATTTTCTTCAGTCTTCCTCTTTGTCATTGCTTGCCTGATTCTCCCCTTCGCCTATAATCCTATAAATATGTGCAAAGAATGCTGTCTACATCTGCCTTGCATAAGCTGCCTCTCTTACTGCTGACACACTAAGCTTATCTGTTCTGTTTAATAAGTACTTAATGAATGCTTTATTTTCAGTGGATTGAAGCTGGTGTGGGGCGGCATGGTGGTGCAGTGGTTAGCACTGTTACCTCACACCTCTGGGACCCAGGTTTGAGTCTTCATCTGGGTCACATGTGTGTGGAGTTTGCATGTTCTCCCCATGTCGTTGTGGGGTTTTCTCCGGGTACTCCGGTTCCCCCCCCCCCCCACAGTCCAAAAACATGCTGAGGCTAATTGGAGTTGCTAAATTGCCCGTAGGTGTGCATGTGAGAGTGAATGGTGTGTGAGTGTGCCCTGCGATGGGCTGGCCCCCCATCCTGGGTTGTTCCCTGTGCCTCAGTGTCCTGTATTAGGATTATCTTCCTAATAAACCCTGCGGTCCCTGATTTTGGACTCCAGTTCATATTTCCTCGCTACGTGTCTCTCTGAGTTGTAAAACACTTAGTAACAGTACATTTAGGTTATTTTCCCTTTGTGATCAATAAAATATAGCTTATCTATAAAAGGATAAAGATGATGCACCAATGGGTGGTGCAATGGCAGGACACATAGTCCTGTGATGCCTCCTGGTGAGTGTGTGTGTGCGTGCATGTATGTATATATTACACTGTGGGGACTAAATAACCCCACAATGTGATAAAAACCTGACCTTGTGTGGAATTTTTTTCCGACCCCAGAAGGGGAAGCTCAGTTTTATAAAAAACTAAAAATGTGCTCAAAAAGAAAATGCAAATACAGTTTATATATAACTACAACTATTCAGTTCTTTTTTTCCAGACCGAAGTTTCAAAATAAAAACAAAATAATCTCAAATTACTGATCAATCATCTGGAAATGTAAAAGCCAATAAATGTGTTTTTACCCCAGTTTGGTGGTTACCTGTGATTCATTGCGTGTTATGTGTACTCTGTCCAGGGGAATACTTGCACTCTTGCATTGTTTACACCTAGAATGGGATGGAATATTATAGATCTTATAAATCTTATAGATTTTAAAACACAATCAAAGTATATTGCAATAACCAGTATTGTCTAATCCTCATTTACCATCCAGCCTTACATTCGCATCTAAATTGCGAAGTTACCCATAGTGTATAAACTGCATGCCTACAGTTCATCCATGGTAACCCCTGCCTCAGACCCTTTGCTCAGGGGCATCGGAGGGGCTTGGATACCCTGGCAGATTCAGGGAGCCTTGAATGGGTGGTAGGACCCAAGGTGAAATTGTGTCCGGGGGTCCAGAATGTCTTGGTATGCCCCTGCCTATGCTTCCAGGTGGAGGATCCAAGCTCCCTATAACCATGCACTGGATAAGCTGCCATGGAAGATATAAGCATTGCACAGATGACAAGTTTATCTAACGTTGTTGGCAACTGTAGCTATAGCCGAATAGTAAGTGCACAGATTGACTGTGTATAAAAACAGCAAGTACTGAGCTGTGTCTGGTGCCAGATTGTGTTTACTGGAGATGACTGTACATTTTCACACCCGACAAATGAGACCTCCCTGGGTGGAGGGGTGGGGGGCTGGGAGTGGGGGTGAAATACTTCCCCTGCAAGGATATCTGTATTCCATCAGCCTAATGTTTAATCCCACAGGTCCCTCCAGCTGGACCTTTAGGGGGAACCACATGCCCCCCCCCCTCAACTGGGAACCCCCCAGAATGCTTCCAACTTGACTGGGCCGTGTCACATTTTTATCAGCTTCATTCATTTAGAAAAACAGTTTGTTGAGTTGAATCTATTTTTAATGCATACCTCATGTAGGCACTACTTTTTATATACATGTAAATGCTCTTTTTTAAAGTATACTCATGTTAATGTACTTAATAACTTAGCTTAACATACAGTACAGGTAATACCTGAGAGGGGAAGTCTGCCAGCAAGTCAACAAGAAAATTATCTCAAAAGGGGGAAAAAAACTATTTCGTGAATCTTGACATAATTACACGTATATAGAAGTACTGCTTGCTTCTGTCATAAAGGGGAAATTGGATAAATGTAAATAATGCTGAGAACCCTATGTCATAATAGGGGATAAAAGGCTTCTGTGTGTATCACAACGATGCAAAGTTAAAGTGAATGCATCCAGGAAACAGACACATCTCTATCTATCTATCTATCTATCTATCTATCTATCTATCTATCTATCTATCTATCTATCTGTCTGTCTGTCTGTCCGTCTGTCACACAGTTTTGTTCCTTTTTTCCTTACAACATTGCTTCATTTCGGTAATGTTCGAGGCCATTTACAAATGTACGCCTCCCTTAGGGTCTCAGTTGTGTTGTGGTCTGGAGTACGTGATTCCATAACCTTGATTATTTTCCTCTCAGTCTTGCAGTCATAGATTTTCTGATCTGCTTTGGATCGTTGTCCTGTGGCATGATGTAATTTTGCCTAAGCTTCAGCTGTCAGGCAGATGGTCTAATATTTTCCTCTAGAACACTTTTGTTTCATGGACTTGATGACTGCAAGATACCCAGGTCACTGGGATTTATAACAAGCTCAAATCAAATCACCCCTCCGCTGCCATCTTTGATAGTTGATATGAGGTTTCATGGTCTTTGATCCCCACCTTCGTCTCATCTGTCTGAAGGACTTTGTTCAACAGTTTTGTGGGAGTTCAAATGTACCTTAAGTTATGCTGCCATCTTCTTGCCATCCTTCCTCAAAAGCCATAATCGTTCTGTGTTTTTTTTCTGAAACAGTCAAGGACTTTTTACAGTTTTTCTCAGTCGCTTTCATGCAATTTCCTCATCAGAAACGCCATTCTCACCACTCTTAATGCAGTTGTCAAAACAGTAACACAGTTCCCACACAAATGAGCATTTCTCATCTGACTTTTGACAATTCGTCAAAGCAGTTCATACGTTCATCACTGAGAGCTGCAGGTCTTTCACTCGCTTTGATACTGTCGCATAATGCATTAGTGTCATCAATCAAAAAGTTTTAAACTTTCAGGTACGTAGTAATGAGTAAGGCCAATCACACATTGTCAGTGGTAACAATAAAATTGGTCTTCAATTGAAAATAAATGGAATTACATGTTCTCAGATAAGAATCAGGTGAAACAAAGAGAAACACATGTTCACAATGTTACAGTGTATCACAGGTGCATGTCATGCCACTAAATTGCATTCATACAAGCATATATAGATGCTCATATTCCATTTAGTGCATAGTGCTGAAGATGGAGCAGGAAGTTGTGAGAGGGCGTGATGTTCGAATGGCAAGAGGCAGAGGAGTTCGCAGAGGACAAGGACAAAGAAGGGCTCAAGGAAGACAACGGAGTAGAAGAGAACCACTGCCTCATTCTGTCACATGAGCAGCAGATGGCAGTTGTGGGTATGGTGAGGGAAAACAATGCCATTAGGCTAACAGAAATCCAAGCGTAATACTGCGGAGGACAATGGCATTTTTGAAAACATCACCTCTGTGAGTCTCTCCACCATTGACAGAGTGCCGAAAAAACTGTACAAGGTTCCGTTTGAGAGGAACAGTGAAAGAGTAAAAGAACTAAGACACCAGTATGTACAGGCGAGGAAATTCATATTTGTCCTTGACAAGATTTCATGATCAACATGAACACTCTTGCTCTCTTTTGCTCCTTCTTACAGTATTTACAGTATATACGAACGTTATATATGTTTGTTTCTATTTTATATAGAATACTTGAGTTGGAGCCCAGTGAGACCCAGCACATTTTGGTGTAAGTAGATGAAGCAGGATTTAACCTAAACAAAGTAAGGCAACGTGGCAGGAATATAATAGGTCAGAGGGCCACAGTCGATGTCCCAGGCCAGCGTTGGGACAATATCACAATGTGTGCTGCTATTGCTAAACATGGAATCATTCACAATGCAGCCATTACTGGGCCCTGCAACACCGACCGGCTTCTTCAGTTTTTGGATGGGCTCTACAATGCTCTTATTCCAGGAAGTGCAAGGGGGATTGTGAGGGCCAACATGTCATGCTGTGTTGTGAATTGGTACAATGTACATTTTACCCATTCAAACCATGTGAGGGAATGGTTTAAAACCCACCAACAAATGATGATGGTGTTCCTGCCACCTTATTCACCATTCCTCAACCCTATTGAGGAATTCTTCTCTGCTTGGAGGTGGAAGGTATATGATTGCAGGCCCTATGATCAAATGTTATTACTGGAGGCGATGGATGCTGGCTGTGTGGGCATCACACCTGAGGCTATTCAGGCCTGGGTGCGGCATGCCAAAAGATCTTCCCCGCTCTGTCTCAGAAGAGAAAATATCAGGTGTGATGTAGACACAATGATGCAGCCTATCAGGGAAGAGAGACTGGATGCCCATTGAGGGATTTCACAGCACATCTGTGCCCCCCCTGCTTTAAACCAGGGGGTATGTAAGACAGTAATTTGATGCAGGTTTATCCATCTATACATATCTGTATAAATGTACTACATACTGTAACATAATGTACTACAGTAAATGTACAATGTTCAATTCCATATTTTTGTGTATTTTTTCTTACTTGGTTCTTTCTCAGTCACAGTAATTATCTGTAAATTTACAAATGTTTCACATCACATTTGCTGACTAAGTCTTGATGCACGTGTGAAAGTGTTTTATTCATTTGTCGCAGTGTTGAGGCGGTTGACTGATGTTTGATGCTCTGACACACGTGCGCAAGGTTATGATTGTTTTAGTAGCTTCTGCACAGGTGATTTAGTGTTAGGAGATGCATGGACTGTTTTGAGAACTGCCTTAAGAGCGGTGAGGATGGTGTTTCTGATGAGCATGAAATTGCATGAAAGCGATGGAGGAAAAACTGCAACATAATAACCACGGTCTGTAGATCTCCGGAGATAGCTTTTGGATTTTTGTTCTTAAAAATCATACAGTCTGGCCTTAGGGTGAATTAATAGCGAATAGTGCTCCTGGGAAGACTCGGCTGCCTTCAGGGATCTCTTTTTCTGAATAATCCCTCTAACTGTAGAATGATGGGTTTCACATGGTTTTAAAATGGCCGTATAACCCTTCTCAGACTGATTAACAGCAACATTTGCATATCTGAGATCAGGGCCAGTCAATCATATAGCCAACATTGACGGCTGCCTAGGGCACCAACTTCTTAGGGGCCGCCGACTTGCCAGCCAATTGTACATTGCCTTGAATGGGGGATGCCAGCGGTGATGCTCACCCAGGGCGCCACATTGGCTATAGGATCAATACTGTCTGAGATCACTGCGGGTGTCTTTTCTCTTTGACAAAGTGTCAACACAAACCTGAATGTTAATTAACTTGATAATTCCTTTAGAAGCAATAGACAAGTACTTACTTTTCCCTGCTTGGATTCTACATCCATCCATCCATTTTCCAAAAAGCTTATCCTACTGGGTAGCGGGGGGTCCGGAGCCTATCCCAGAAGCAATGGGCATGAGGCAGGGAACAACCCAGGATGGGAGGCCAGTCCATCGCAGGGGACTGGATTCTACATTCCAGGTTATTTCTTGTTGAATAAATAATGACATATTAACGCCATGTATCTGTAAGAGGCTGTCCTTTCTTTTTCACATCATTGTATCATTCTTCACTGTTAAGCAGTGGTGAAATATGGTCTGGGAGATTAATCACATGGTGTTTCCCAACCTGGTCCTCAGGGACCCAGATATGGTCCAGGTTTTTGCTCCCTCCCATCTCCCTACCGGGCAGTCCACGGTTTTGCTCCCTACTTGGAGCTAGGATGGAGCAAAAACATGGACTGTCTGTGGGTTCCTGAGGACTGGAGTGGGAAACACTGGATTAGTGCAACATGTTTGTGGTTCTTCCATTAAAGGGTCAGGGATATTGCACCCAATGAGGAACATGGACAAGTGTATGATATTTTACTTATGTGTTACTTAGGTGTTACTTAGGTGTTACTGCCGCCTATGTCGGCTATACGCTCTATGCAGAGTTTTCTGGCAAGATTATCATCATGGCTCTTAGAAATGACTGTTATATGAGCACTGGCAGCTAGCCCCCATTTCGGAATGACATTTAAATGGATCCCCAATCTTTAATAACCTTCCGTAACCTCACTTTTGACTCCCTGCCTCTTTGTCCCAGCCGTAGGGTGGTAGTACAAACAGAAGGGCAGCCTCCCCACATGCTGCCCTTGCAACTAAATTTAGTGTGACCGCTGTGCCAATGAAAGACAATTCACAACGGTGACGAGGCACCTGGCAGGTCAGCAAGGCGACATTCCTGATGCTATAAACATAAGACAATAATAATGGAGGAGTGACTTTGAGAAAAAAAAACACACATTATGGGACAAAGCTGGAAAGATAGGGTCTTGAGACTTCTAGGAAAATGTGCTTGTTTATTTCAACATAAAAACAGTGCTGTATAGAACGCATAAGGAAAATGCTGTGAACGTAAGTTTCAAAATGAAAAAGTGACAAAGGCTATGGTTTAATAATTTCTTTGTGTGAATCACACAGCACTGCTCTCTTTCCTAATAAAAGGACTTTTATTATTTTATTATTATCATTCCATCCTTCCATCCATCCATATACATATATGAGCCCCCATACACACATATATGCAGCATACATATGTGTGTGTGTGTGTGTGTGTGTGAAGGTCCCCAAAATGTGATAAAAACGTGTTATTTTGATGTTACGGGACCATTTTTTCAATCCCCACAAAGATCTATATTTATGTGTGTGTATATATGTTTGTATGTATGTGCATGGTATGTGTGTGTGTATATATACACAGTGGTACCTTGGTTTGCGAGCATAATTCGTTCTGGAAATGTGCTTGTATTCCAAAGTACTCGTATATCAAAGTGAATCACTGCTATCTGTTGGCTCACTGGAATCTTTTTGTTTTTGTGCAACTTTAACAAGGAGCCTATTCAATGACAGTTGCTTTTGCCTCCTTTTCGATTTTGCTGAAATGTGACATTGTATTGTCGTTAAACAGATTCACTGCTCGTACTGCTACACCCTTATTCGGGTGGTGCTTTTCTATTAAATTTTGACTATACAAGTGAGGCACGCAAACCGAGACCGAGAATGGGAAACGATTACCCATAATACTGCAGCATGAGAGAGAGAAGAACCATCGGCTGAGTTGCGATCACGTGACGCTACGTGGACAAAGCGTATACGTAATACTCGTGTTGCAAGACCGCGCTCGTTTATCAAGTTAGAATTTATTGAAATATTTTACTCGTCTTGCAAAACACTCGCAGACCATGTTACTCGCAATCCAAGGTTTAACTGTATATATAATCTTTCTGGGTATGTATGTGTATATAGAAACTTTATTTATAACTGAGCTCTGGATTGGGGGGGCAAGATTTACAGACAAACTCAAAGAAGGAGGTTCAATATCATTTAGTTTGCCCCTTTGCTCCAAGTAACTTCTCAGCATTTCTTGCAGTTTCCTTTCAGACTCAACAGTATGCTTACCTTAACCTCAAAGTGATGCACTAGGAAGGCTGGGTCATTCTGTATTTTTAAGAGGTAATCATTTATACCCATCTTAAAATAGCAAAAAAATTATGCTTACACTGTCCAAGTCAAGTATAAGGACTAGCACACATATAACTGTGTCCCCACACACCTCAACAACTAGATGATTAAGTTTGCAGATGATACGACAGTGATCGTACTCATCTCGGGCAAGGAGAGTGAGCTGGCATACAGGGACGAGGTGGAGCGGCTGTCAGAGTGGTGCAGAATGAACAACCTGCTCCTCAACACCACAAAAACAAAGGGGCTGGTGATTGATTCCAGAAAAAATAAAACTGACATCCAGTCACACCATCGCCGGAGCTTATGTAGAGAGGGTCCCGGTGTTCAGGTTCCTGGGTATTGAACTGGAGGATGACCTCACCTGGAGTCTCCCCAAAAACCTGCCCCTTGCCTTTTACCACTTTTCCATCGAGAGCGTACTTACGTACGGACTCTGCGTGTGGTTCAGCTGCTGCACTTCCTCAGGTGTGAAAGCTCTCCACGGGGTCATCAGGGGAGCAGAGAAAACAGCTGGCTGCTCTTTCCCCACCCTGGAACAAATCTACACCTCCTGATGCCGGACATTTTACAAGCCATGGACATTTTACTTGATTCATCACACTGTCTCTTTCAGCTTTTGCCATCAGGCAAGAGATACAGAACTATGAAATTCAGGACAAACCGCCTAAAAAACAGTTTTTATCCGAAAACAATCATGGCTCGAACTCAAAATAGATCTGTTAATTTTTACATTTCATAAGTGCAATTTGTATAGTCAGTGCAATTTGTATATTTTTGATATACAGTGATCCCCCTGCTATATCGCGGTTCAGCCATCGCACCTCCGCTATATCGCGGATTATTCCCCGACGCATCACAGTTCTCTGCATATCACGTGCCTTGCTTGTGGTCCGATTGTTGTGAGGAAACTTTCTGTGAACCCAAACTGACCTTAAAATGTTTTTATTTTTACGTATTCCATTATGTATACAGAGAGAGAGATGTGTGTGTGTGTGTATATATATATATATATATATATTATTATTATTATTATTATTATTATTATTATTATGTTACTCATATCCTTAGCCTGACATGCATATATCATATTACAGAGTGTGTTTTAATAAGTTTACATGTGTTTAAAGAGTGTGGGAGGGGTATTTTAAGGCTTAAACTATAAAAAAAAAATTATTTATATGATCTTTCTACAGTATATCGCGGACAATAACGATTATCTTATCTTATTAGAACAGCATAATTTCTTAAGTGCCATGAGAAATATTGACACATGACACTGTGGCCACCAGGGTTATTGGTTTGATTGTTGGCCTGGCACTGTGTACTTTGACACGTCACACTGAATTGCCCATATTTTGTGCCAAAAGCCCCCTGAGACACACTCCAGGCCATGAATATGTATGAGACAAAAAATGGACTGAAGGATGATGTTACCCACCTGCACCGTGGAGTCAGGTGACAAACGTCTCTCTCATTACACAGCACTGTGTGAACTAGAGCCGGTTTTAATATTGTCTGGCCTGTTCAAATGTAAACAACTTAGATCAGCTTGAACTTGAAGGGAACAGTGTTCAATAGCTGGTACAAGACCGTTGTCACATCCCCCCATATGCACAGTTTATCTTTTGAGATTTAAAACTGAAATGCATAACAATATGACCTTTTGAAAGGTATGGAAATTACAGTTACAGAAATAGCATTCGGTATCTTTGAGAATACTTGAACTATTAAAAAATCCAATCTCATAATCACATACTAAACCAGCTCAGTCAAGGATTTGATGACTAAAGGCCTTCAGCTCTTAAAAACAGTTTTATACACCCCCTTTCTGCAGCACTTTCCACATAATGGTCTGTTGCTAAGCAACTGTAAAATAAAGCAGATACCTCCAAAGTCAGATAACCTCCAAGCCTCTCCTTTTGCCCTTCATTTCATGTGTGCTTCATACTGTATTTGGGGGGGGGTACAGTGGCTCTGGGGGCAGCACTGTGTCCTCACACCTTCTGGCTTAGAGGTTTGAGTCTCGCTCTGTTGGTAGTTCTCCCTCTGCTCACATCAACATCCTCCTTCCCACAGACCAAAAGTCCGTACCTCTACAGAAAATAGCATATAAATGTGAGTGTGTCCTGTGATGGAATACCATCCTGTCCAGTTTGTCCCTGGTCCTGTACTTCCTGGGACAGACTTCAAGCCCACTGTGACCCCAAAATGTAGAAGACAGATGAATTAAATCATTACATTAAACCAATTAACATGGCATATTATAATGTATTAAATGAATTCCTCTGCTTCTTATATCTTAAAACTCTGGACAGCTGGACAGTTCAGTCTCATGCAGCTGAAAACTATTAAGAATTTTGTGATGGTCAGCTGCAGGCAGATTTACTGTAGAAGTTTCTGTGCCTATTCTTGAGATTTGGCCTTTAGAGTGATAGTAAATGCTAAGTGGTTTTAATAGTGTTAGCGGAATACAGAAGCAAATAAAATTTAGTTGTTTAATGCAGGCCTTCTGTCAGCTGAAAACAGAAGTAATACTGTTGTTGCACTTTGTCTTTATTTTTGCATTATTTGTTTGCATCTGTGCACTTTATGTACTTCACTGCAGTATGCAAAAGAATTCCTCCTTGGAATCAATAAAATGCATCTTATCAAATATTTTTTTTATTATTTAAGCTACGTTAATGTTAATCTGATTACATGATCATGTTACAGTGTGCTGCTGAGTGTGTGCATGTTCTGTTCTCCTATACTGCACCAGACTGTGGGTGCATTCTATTCTTCTATATTGCACCAGACTCTGTGTGTGTTCTGTTCAACTGTATGGCACTAGCTGCATTGTCAGTATCATAATTCATCCATCCATTTTCCTTTCTCGCTTATCTCATGCAGGGTCCCAATGCTCATATTCCATGATGTCAGACTATCACAGGGGACACAATACTGAGGATTTCAAGACATTAATCCCACTGAACTACTTGACTTTGATGTCTTGATAATGACTAGAGAACTAGGATGAAACGTAAATGAATATGTATTAGTAATGTCAGTAAAGTTTGAAATAACAATACAAAGTAAATCCTTTAGAAATCTCTTGAAATAAATGCTCAACATATGCTTCACTATAAATTTTGTATATGATCTTTATTTTCAAATCCGTCTTCCAACCAATGATCCGGTATATGTACACACACAGGCTGAGGAAGGAGGCCTTCCAAGCTTGGTTGGCTCTTGGGACTCTTGAAGCAGTTGACAGGTACTGGCTGGCCAAGTGGAAAGTGGCTTTTTCAGTTTCTGAAGTAAAAACTCGGGTGTGGGAGGAGTTTGGTGAGGCCATGGAGAAGGACTTTCGGTCAGCCTCAAAAAGGTTATGATAAACCGTTAGGTGACTTGGTCTGGGGGGAAGTAGCGCTTTACCCATACTGTTTACAACAGGGATAGAGAATTGTTGAGGTCACTAAATTATTCAAAAAACTCTTCAGTGGTAGGGCTCTGGGGGTGGATGAGGTTCGCCCAGAGTTCTTGACAGCTCTTTATGTTGTTGGGCTGTCGTTGGCTGACACACCTCTTCCACATTGCGTGGACATTAAGGACAGTGTCTTTGGATTGGCAGACTGGGGTGGGGGGTCCCACTCTTTAAGAAAGGGGACTGCAGGATGTGTTCCGGCTTCAGGGGAATCACAGTCCTCAGCCTTCCTGGGAAGGTCTATGCCTACTGGAGAGGATTGGTCGAACCTCAGATTCAGGAGATAAAATGCAGATTCTATCTTGGCCACGGAACCCTTGTCCAGCTTTTCACCCTCATAAGCATACTGGAGGGTTATCCAAAATCAACAGTTTTTCCCTTGACATTGATAACTGCTCCGTTTTCCCTTCTCCACAATTTAAGAGTCTGGGTGTCATCTTCGATAGTACCCTCTCCTTTCAGTCCCATGTAAATAATATCACCCGGTCTGCATATTTCCATCTCCGTAATATCAAACGTCTTCGCCACTCCCTCACCCCCCAGGCTGCTGCTATTCTTGTTCATAGTCTCGTTACCTCTCGATTGGATTATTGTAATTCCCTCCTCCTAGGTCTTCCCCAAAAACCCTTCCCAAATTACAACTCGTTCACAACTCGGCCGCTCGGATTATTAGCGGGACACCATCCCTCCACAGCATTACATCCACCTTGCTGAAGCTTCACTGGCTCTCGGTCAAGTTTCGTATTGAATTCAAAACCCTTCTCTTAACGTTCAAGGCCATTCACGTCCTGGCACCTCTGTACCTGCATGATGGTGCACCTCCCGCACCCTCAGATCATCTTCTTCTATTCACTTGGCAGTGCCCTCTGCCCGCCTTACCACCATGGGGTACAGGGCCTTCAGTCGCTCTGCGCCACAGCTCTGGAACTCACTCCCACCAGATATCAGAAACTTCAATTAACTTTCACTTTTTAAATCTGCCATCAAAACCCATGTTTTTAAATTAGCATTTTCTCTCTAAATTTTCAATTTATTTATTTGATTATTGATTATTTGATTATTGCAATTATTTTTTATGAAACTCGTTTTATTCTATGTTCTCTGTATTTTTGGGTGCTAGAAAGTTGCCTTTTAAATAAATGTATTGGTGTTGAACTCCACCAGGGCTGGCATTGTCACCGATTCTGTTCACTATTTTTATGGACATAATTTCTAGGTATTACCAAGGGGCAGAGGGGATCCGGTTTAGGGGCCTTAGGATCTCGTCTTTGCTTTTTGCAGATAATGTGGTCTTGTTTGCGTCCTCAGCTGGTGAACTGCAGCATGAACTGGGGTGGTTTGCAGCAGAGCAATGAAAATATCTCTAAATATTCCTCAAAACAGCCATGGTTTACCTTCGTCACTGATTCACAAACATAAGGTGTTCGTTTCACCGCTTTCTGCAGGGACTCATCTGAGTCTCTCAGCTCTTCTGCAGTTGGACATAAGATGACTGGTTTTCTTTGCCTCAGCTCATTTGCTTTGCTCACCTTGTAATATTTCTATTAAACTGGGGTTTGGAGAATGGACAGGCCAGGTCATTGGCTTGAGTTGCCCTTAAATCTCCATTCTTGCCAGATATGGTCATTCTCTCTCTCCGCTTGTCAGTGGTTTCTTTGCAGTGATTCCTCCCTTCATACCTGCTTCACTGCTTCTCCTCTGAAAGGTTCACACTGAAACATCTGCACTTCTAGCAGCACCTACCTGAGCTTTCATTTCACGTCTGGTTAATCACCGGTTCTGCAGTCTTTTCACTTGAATGAGGTCACAGTTTATCCTGCCTGACCTTGTTTGGTCTTTGAGTGCCAGTTTATTCAACTTATTTGCTGGGTTTGGGCCACAGCAGGTACAGACACTGGCAAACATCTTGCAGTTTGTCTTAAAGGTTGACACACTCAAGTTTTGTCATTTCCGCAACTCTTGCCCCGGATTTCATGAAATACTTTTGTCTATTACTACCCCAGAGGCAAAATCGACATGTCATGAGAATGATTCATATACTCAAATACTCCCCTTTGTCTTAATTCTACGTTAATTTAAGAATTAAACATGTAAATATTTATGATTGAAAGTTTTAGTGTTGGGTGCAATTAATTGTGAGAATCACAGAAAACTATACGATTAATTAGCTAATTTTTTTAGTTGATTCACAGCCCAAATAGATGTATCATAACGCGGCCCCGTCACCCGCCCTCTGCTGTCTAATTACCACTCCTCCCACACTCCCCAGCCTCTATCTCCAGCCCAAAAAAACCTGGTAGTCTGGTACCAAGCAGGTAGACTCAAACGTTTGACTGGACTAGTACATATATAAATATATACTGGTCCATTTCAAGGCACAGAAGTGCACACATTTATGGACTATGGGCGATTTACAGACACCAACTCCCTTAAATGGCACATCTTGGGACTTTGGGAGGAAACACACATGGACACATGGAGAAAGGCTCAGCCTAGTAATTCCACAGACTCACGGAGCCAGTGGGAGGGAATCGATCTCACAGCCGCAGAGGTGCGAGCCCATTGCCTGCAATATAAATAACACTCAGGTTCAGGGGTCCTCCAGCAGTTATCAGCTGAGGGTGAAGTTCACATCTGTCAACAATTGCTTATTGTAAGTGCAGCATAAAGATAAGTGTAACAGCAACTGATGCACATCAGGAAGGATGGTGCCACCTAAGTGAGATTTACGTTTCACAATTTTGAAAATAGAATGGGAATTTTCTCCACATAATTTTTCCTGTTAATATTCAACAATAAAACATGCAACAATTTCCGTCACCTCATCACTGGAATAAACATGTTATATAAATGTTAATGAGATTATGCAATGCCTTTTAATTGCTACTCTGTTGAATGTTGATTTGTAACATGCAAGACAACTCAGCAGGAAATGTGGAGAATGTTAAGGTGAAAAGCTAAAAGGTAAAAATCAAGTGACCAGATTTCAAACAGCTCCTGTATCCACCAATCTGCAAGGTTCCTCTGCAGCCATATAAGGTGACAACAAGCTGTCAGTTGTTCCTACAATAATCATCTTCGAAACCGACTAGACATGAAGCACAAACATCCAACAAAACACAGTATTATATAAAATGCAAGAAGATCCTTCACGTCAGTGGCTCTCAAACCACTGCTCAGGCCACCCCCAGCTTCCACCACCCTCATGCGTAATATTACTTGTCAACTAATTATAACACTCTTGATTATCTGGCTCAAGCATGTAGCTGGCAATCTAGAATGAAAATGTGGATTGGGTGGAAAATGTGACCACTGGGTCGAGAACCAGTGCCCCACAGTGACGCTAGCTTATTAAGCATCTAAATGGCTTGTGGAAACAGACACAAACACTCGCAGTGAATACACAGGTAAACCCCCCTAGTAGCCAAGCTAAGTGGGTCCATCAGGCTCATGTAATTAATGCACACAAGTATGAAAATTATCAGCACAGTGGAAACTATCTTATTATTATCGTACACTGGGTTGTGCATGCCTCCCAGCATTTTGTTTAAATTCTGTGATCCCCCCCCCCACATTCTGTTTTAGTAGTGCAGGTAATTCCATATTTCAAATAAAAACTCACTGACAAGCATTATAGTCCTCAGTGATACATAGATTCATGGTGTGTGAATATTCTATTACAGAAAAAACAATAACGCAAGAACCTTAAAGTTTGAACTGGCTAAATTAAATGCAACGGATTAGCAAGTCATCCGCCTTTGCTATCTTGGTAGATTGTGCACGGAAACAGCTTTAGTGTGAAGGCCATCTGTTTAGACAGTGAAATGTGTGTGTTTTGTGGTAAACTTGAGGCATTTGTTATGATATGAAAATATAAATTTGAACAAATGTCCTTGTCAACATGGACATCTGATATTTTGCCACAGATGGATCGTTTTGGCTACTCACTAACGGGATACACTTTGCAAATGACCGAATGAAGAGACAAAGATTAATATAATAGAGGAACAGATATAAAGGTGCGGATGCCTTGTATGGATCAGCGGAAGACATGCATTGAAAAAATATGAAATGGTAACCATAGAAACTAATTCTACATGTAGTTAACAAGGTGCAACTATACATACAGGTATCTTCTCTCTAACCTTACAATGAAAAAATTGGAAGTACAGTATGGGGAAAATGATCAAGTGTCCTATAACTTGGAATAATGCCATTTCAGCTGCAATTATAATTAGAAAGATTTCAATATCATACATTAATATGTGGATTATTAAACCAACATATAAAATGTGCATATAATGGAAGAGTATTAGAGGAACCTAAAAATAAATATATATAAAAGATTGAGGTTAAAGTTCAAATAATCTTGAGAAAAAAGTTGAAACTTCTCAGTGACTGTAAGATATCTGTAGCAGGTGAATCTTCACTATACCCCATTTTTCATCACCTCACCCCAAAATAACAGTGACAGAGACTTGTGACCCCCATTAGGTATATTAGTGTCTAACCTTTATTACAGTGCAAGCTGGGCCTGTCAGTTAAAATGAAAGTTGAGGTGCCAGTTGAAATGCTCTTTAAATCATCTTGCATCCCATCACCTCACCAGTTGTTGCGCTAGGAAAAGATATCTGTAGAATTCAGCTTTTAGCTAAAACAAAATCCTAATTTAAATCTTGGAAGCTTGTCTTGACTTTAATCAATTTCATTTAGTTTATTTTAATCTCAAAACATTTCAAGTTTAATCTCAAATGCTTATTTCAACATTAATTTCAAACCTTGACTGTCATAGCAGGTGAGATGAAGGACATGGGAGCAAGCACTGGTTATCGCATGAAAGGGCTTCATTAAACTTAAACAGACACCTAGAAATAAATAAGATGATGAGGGGAACCAAATGGGGGAATGGAGAAAGGCAGGGAGCAGACAACACAACACAGGTAATGACGGAACTGGGAAGTACTTAAATGCATGACTAATGAGGGAGCAGACAAGATGTAGCTGGGAGTGGTTAACATGAGGGCAGGAATAGGAGGTGAGACAAACGAGGGCGTGGCTTGTTAGGGAGGAAACAAGAGGGTCAGGCAGACATGGTGAGGACGTGACATCAACTTTTATCTCAAAATGTTCTATGTTTTTCTTCCCTTTCAGGTAACCCTGATGCTCTTTTGTAGAGTAGACCTAAATCTTTCAATGAATATCGTAGCGTAGAGTTCACAAAGCACAGGTCATGGGGCATAGCATTGACCTGGGCAGGGACCTGAAAGCCATCTTCAGCCAGGAAGTTAAGGACTTGATAGCAGTTGAATAATAGTAGTTGGATAAGATTAGAATCAAATGTAAGAAAATGTTAGCTGGGCTATGAAAGCCCAAAGACTGGCTTCAGAACTGCTGATTGTGATAGTAAAGTAATAAATAAGAAATGAATGAATCCTTAACTTGCTTCCTATATTCTGCGCTTCATTAAAATTTTAGAATTTTTGAAATTTAGAATTTTAGAAAAGAAAATAACTGTAATGAAGTGGGTATCTCAATAGATCGTTAGGGGCCGTGTGGTGACAGAGTAGTATCCTTGATTTATTTATTTTTTGGTGGGATTAGCACAAGAACCAGTTTTTAGATTCTTTTTCTGCATCCTCGAAATATGGCTTTAATATGGGGTATTTGTACCTTTAATCCAAAAGGAGTCCCCACCATGACTAAATGAATTTTAATATGCTGTTACTTTTTGGTAAAAAAACAACATACTCACCCGCTCATTGAAGAAATATGCACACATTCAACTGTAACACAAAAAACACAAAAAAGTTAAGTGTACTGGAGTTTGGATTTTTACTATAATTTATTTATAGCAGCAGTTTCTAAATTACTGGTGTCTGCCAAATTTAACCTCGTTTTATAGGGCCAATCATAAAGAACCCAGTGCCCAGCTGTCCTGGCATTCTGCTGAAGTACGAGAGCATTCCTACATAAAAAGAGAACGTTCCCACTGTCACATCCTGCCCGCCATGTTCACCTGATCCTCCTGTTTCCACCCTAGCATGACCTTAACAAGCCACACCTGTTACTCATTGTCTTAATCCTCATGTTGCCTCTCGTTAGCCCCCCTCATTATTCTAGTATATAAGTGCTTCCCAGTCCCGTGTTCCCCAGTCCTGTCATTAATGTGCCTCCTCCTGTCAGCCTGTTTTTTTGGCCCCAGTCTAGCCCTCTTATTTTGTTCCCGTGTGATCTTGTTAATTTCCAGTCCCTGTTTGTTTAAGTTAAATAAAAGACCTCTTGTTTTGCCAGCCCTAAAGTTGTTTGCCCTGCTTGTCATAACAAAAGCTAACAAAATTAATGTATTTTTAAATGTGAAAACTTCAAATAGTCTTCTGGAGCTCTTGAAGACAGCGGCACTTGACCCATGTTTTGTACTTCTTAAAAAATACTGGTGTCTACTCATCTTTCAAAACCATCCAGTTATAAATTGCTTGCCTGTTCCACAAGTAATATAACTAAATAGTTCATTTTATCTTATTAATTGATTTGTACTAGGTGGCGCAGAAAGAAAAAGAAAATTAATCTATATGAAAAATTTGTATATCACAAACATGGATTTATGTGTAGTCCGAAATGCAATACAGCTATTGTTTTATAGTTGAAATCCTGTCAGGTTGATGCCATGCTTACTGCCACCATAAATGGGACCTGTCTGTAGGTAGACCTATTCATAGCCAGTTATGTAATCTATATTCTAATTGGTTGGTGTAACTGTTATGGCAGCCAGTTATTCATGTGATATTGTTAACACTGCAAAATACTCTTTTTGCGAAGATATTGAAAAAAATCATATAATCTGCTTTAAGACTGGATTGAATGATTGTTCTGTAATAACAATGCATCCATTTTTCTATAATCAGTTCTTCGGCATAAGCAATCACAGCAAGTGTTGAGGCGATCCCTGGATGGGATGTTAGTCCATCAAAGGGCACACACACACAGATACACACATACACGCACACACACACACACATACACACACAGAGTTTCACACAAAGGCAACAGAGTTTTTGTAGTGTGGGTGGAAATGAGGAATCAAACCATCAACCTTGGATGTGTGAGACCCCACAGTGTATGACCTTAGATGTCAAAATGAAATTCAGTGAAGTTGAAGAATTACCACAGTGGTTTTGTGGGAAGGGGTGAAGCTTTGCACCCCACGGTGAGTGGGAGTATCACACTCCGTCAGTCATCGAGTGCTGTAACCTTCTTTCGGAGATTTATTCGTTAGAACCGGCTTAATATTTAAAATGTTTAAGACGATACAAAAAAGGTCGCAATGCTTTTTCAGCGGAAATGATTACATTATCAACAGCTTGCTCTGAACTCCGTTACTCTCCATCGTTATTAGGAGTTGCTGTGGGCGTCAGTGTTCCAGCCCCCGCTACACAGAGGAGGATCTACGAAGACGAGGGGACCTGTATGATTGACGCTAGGTCTGTTTGGCTCTCACAAGCCTTATGCACGGTCAGTGAATCACGACCGAGAAAAAGGTGCGATTGGGTATTTAAATTTCGCCCAAACCCTGCAAAAATGTCCCGACTTGTTACGTATATATTTTCTCTGAGCTCGCTCCGAAGACAGCAGTGGGAACGAAATTTTCCCGGCGAACTGAATTAGGAACTGAATTAACCGCATTTCCAAAAATAGTGGATTTAGAAGAAGAAGAAGACATCCGTGTTTCCTCTTCGCAGCGTCCTTGGGAAGCCTGTGTTAGATTTGTTTCGAGGGGATCTTAATGGTAAGCTCAGAATTGCATATGTACGCCCCATGTCCATTCATATGCGCCGCTCCGTTGCATCAGTAGTACTGTAGTCTATCTGCATTGTGCATAAAGAGAAAACTGCGTCTACAATACCGTGAAGTGAATGCACCGATCGCTTTACAGGTAAAGACATTTCCAGTATGCATTCTGCTATTTTTGCAGCTGGCATACTGATACGCTACCCCATTAAGTTGCTTAATATCAATTGTCAATATATAATTCTTAACAGGAGGTGGCAAACTAATATCTTTTGCTATGTATTGTGTTATTTTAGAGCCAAAGAATAACGGAGTAAATATAATCGAGATGGTATTTTGCTGCCAGATTGGATTCACAGCATCCCTCTACGGTGCGATGAAGTTGAGAGCTTTTTACTGCATAAGCTCAGCCGATCGCACAATTTAACGTACCAGCGATGTTTTTACCTGCCATGAAAGGGGGAATTAAGTAGCCTGAGGTTTTTTGCATAGTTTTTTTTCTTTCTTTAATTTAGACAGTGAATCCGAAGCAGAACCAATGCAGTCCGAATTGTATTTTATTTAATAAAGCGATCGTTTTGTATGGCGTGGTATACTTGTTTGTTGTGAGTAATGATAAGCTTCTTGTGTGGGTATGTTAATCAGTTGTGCTTTCATCGTCAGTAAACAGTTTATCCTTGTGTTTCTTGTTAATTGTCTTTGTGAAACATCGCTTCGGCTGGGCATTCCAAGTGGTGTTTGAAATAAAAGAAAATGTTGATTGTCTGATGGATTGGTTACGCGCTACATTGATTTTCTATATTGCCCCTACAGCTTTAAATGTTAATTCCCCGTGGCCCTGTTGGCTTCAATATATCCAAGCCTAAAGAGTCTCCTAACTTGATGTAGTTAACATCTGTTAACGCTGGTTTTAAGTTATTAATTCATGCTCCCTTGTGGTCCACGTTTGATAACAAAGCTGCCGAGTATTGCATTTTGTAAGTGTAATATTGTAAGCCTATATCAGTTTGACCTGGAAAATTCTTGTCGAGAAGCTACATCTTTGTGAACATGGTGGACAACAATGCACAAGCGAGTTTTTTTTTTTTTTTTTACTGATTATGTAAAGTCCTTTTTCTCAGCTGGATGCGTGCGGAGAGTCAGCCTGCGGTTAGGTGGGAATGAAGCAGCAATATGAGGCTTGCCGTTATTCTCACTGCTGCGCTTGACAGCGGATGATGTACGCTTCCACCTGTCCTTATAAACACCTGCCGGCATTGAGGCAGGAGTGATGGAGGGGGTTGGTGGAGTTCGTCTAGTGCGTGAGGGGGCCGAGATGTGGCAGTGGGAACCCCCCCCACAGTAATTATCCACATGCAGCCTGTATGTGTGAATACTTGGGACTGAGATCTAGTATCTATAATTATTATTGTTACCTTGGTGCCTGTGGTCTCGTGATCTGAGAGTGCTTAAAACACCAAGGTGAGGACAGTCTTAACACCTTGGCATCGGTAGCGGGGAACAGAGTGCAAAGGAGCATGACGTCTCTAGTCACAAGATTACAGCAGTGGGACAGAGTGGATTCGTAATGGGATGTGTTTTCCCATAGTCAGTGCATCATATGATGAACAGCTGGGTGCGATTCTACTTACATTAGGAGAAATGGTCATTTTGGATGCCACATTAATCCGCTGCGTCATTATGTCAGGACGGCGAAGCTGACCGGTCTGCTGACACAGTATTTGGACTCTCCGTTTACGTTAAGTGGTTTCTTGGAGGTTTGCTGCATTTCCTCCTTCGGGGAGCTGTGAGCTGGCAGTGCCGGTGGTTCAGCTGCTGCTTGGCCCCGTGCTGCCCCTCACAGATATGCCCCTCACAGATATGCCCCTCACAGATATGCCCCTCACAGATCTGTCCCTCACAGATTCAAATTGGGCCATTCAGCAATTTTACGTAATTGGAATATCATTTGCTGCTATGGATATTGCCCTGAAGTTGTGTTACGTAACGTCAGATGTGGAATAGCATTGTATAATTAGAAGCTTAAATGCTAAGTTTTAGTAAATGTTTCTCAGTGTTGCTGGGTGTAAGACCCGCTGTGTTTGTGGCATGAGCAGGATGTTGGATTCTCTCCTCCATTAAGATTGTCGTTCAGCACTGAGCGATACAAAATGCTTCTGTGTGTCATACATCTTATTCATTCTGTAATTGCAGAAGCATCAATGTGGCTTTCGACAGCTTATCTAGTACCAGGGCCTCTATCAACCAGTGTTGTAACCGAATAGGGTACAAGATTGGCCGTTCCCTGCATGGTGATGCTACTCTATTGCAGGATGCAGTGGGAAAGCCATGCAACATGAACGTGTAAACTCCATACACGGTGGAGAAATTTGAGCCCCTAACCTGATTGTCATGCCCGGCTCGTCCGATCCTCGTGTGTGCCACGCCCCCTGATTATCCACGTGTGCCTCCCTGATCTTGCCCAGCTGTGTCTGATTATTTTCGCCCAGTCCTGTCTATTTCTGTCCATGTCTTGCCTTGGTTTTGGTCCGTCATTGATGTTAGGTATTGTCAGTCGGTGTCCCGGTCTCCCTCTAGCTTTTGTCCCTTTATTAAATCCCCGTTTACCCCGACTTTTGCCTCCTTGCCTGCTTCCTGCCCGCTCGCCTTACCCGCTTACCCGTTTAACCAGCAAACCCTGACACTGATAGTGTGAGGTGACTGTAATACCTGCAGTGCCACCTTATGTGAAAGTATTTAACTGAAATAGACACAACCTTAAGGAAGCAGGTAGTATTATAGCCCACGTGGTTATATACAATCTGTGTCATGACATTACTTGCTGTTATGGTTCAGGATGCTGTGTTTTTGGTATAACAGTAATGCAATGGTAGTGCAATATCACTGTAGTGTAGGAGCCATATAATAAAATGAACAGCAGAGGAAGTGGAACATATTTTACACGGCTTGCTCTAACGTGTCCGTGATCCGAGTAGCTTAGATTTCAGGCCTCTCTGGGTAATCTGCTACTGCACAGCACACTTCAGGCCGATAGTCAAGCAAAAATATAAGAAGAATATTAAAACTTGAAATAAAAGTGGCCATCTGAATTAACTGGGAAAGTGGTTGTGAGGTTGGGATATATCCAGACAACACAATAATCATCTGCTAATTTTCTCATTATTTAAAAATGAAAGTAATCTTTATTTTTTAATTAACGGCAATTTAAAAGAAACATGTTTCAGTATGACTGAAATATGATCAGGGCATCAACAAATAAGAGATTTAAATGGTTGTGTCATCCACTCTATCCAGAACATGCCCTTCCTCTAACACTCCACCAGCTGATAAATTAAATCAAAGGTAATTAGATTTCACTTTAACTCAAAAGCGTAGTTTATCTTTAAAAACTCTCTTCAATGAGAAAGTGATTGATCTGTTTATTTCTCACTATATCAAGTACTGTAATAGAAGGAAAATAGGAAATAGAATGGATTTTCCATCCATCTTCCAGTCACTTTTGTTGGTCAGGGTCACTACGCCAAGCAGAAAAGGGCACAAGGCAGGGTTACACCCTGGATGGGATGCCAGTCACATTCACTCAGTCATGCTCTATGGGCATTTTAAAGACACCAATTAGCCTGTGCGTTTTCGAGCTGTGGGAGCAAATCCATGTTATGAGGGAGGCCATGAAAACTTACGCACACGGAGAAGAAGCAGGAGTCAAACTTTTTATTGAATTATGCAAAATATATACAGGGGGTGGACAATTAAACTGAAACACCAGGCCAATAGTGTTTGAGGTTTCATGCCTATATATGGGCAGCCTGGTGGCCAGTCTTCACTGATTGAACTTCCCATCAGTAAGAGCAGAGTGTGAAGGTTGAATTAGCAGAGCAATAGCATAACTGCACATACAATACTGTAATCCACACATCATAATGGAAGACGTCAGAGTTCAAAAGAGGACAAATTGTTGGTGTGAGTTTCGCTGGTGCACGTGTGGCCAGGACAGCAAGTCTTTGTAGTGTATCGAGAGCCACGGTATCCAGGGTAATGTCGGCACACCACCAGGAAGGACGGACCGCATCCAACAGGAGTAACTGTGGATGCAAGAGGAAGCTGTCTGAAAGGGATGTCTGGGTACTAACCTGGACTGAACCCTAAAAAAATAAAACCACAGCTGCCTAATTCACTGTAGAATTAAATGTGCACCTTGATTCAACTGTTTCCTCCAAAACTGTTCATTGGGAGCTCCACAGGGTCAATATTCATGGTTTGGCTGTAGCAGCCTGACCTTTGTTCACTTGTGCGAATGTCAAACGTCGGTTTCAATTATGCCAGCAGCACAAATCTTGGGCTGTGGACAATGTGAAACATCTGTTGTTCTCTGATGAGTCCACCTTTACTGTTGCGGTGTGTAGAGGCCCCAAAAAAGCTCATTGTATACCCAGAGTGCAGCATGGGGGTGGATCAGTGATGATTTGGGCTCCAATATCATGGCATTCCCTAGACCCACTACTTGTTCTAGATGCGCTAGAAGGACTACCAAGCCATCCTGGAAGATCATGTTCACCCATTGGTTCAAACATTGTACCCTGAAGGTGGTGTCATGTATCAGGATGATGATGATGCACCAATACACAGAGCAAGACTGGTGACAGAGTGGTTTGATGAACAGGAAAGTATAGTTGAACATCTCCCATGGTCTGCCCAGTTACCACGGTTTGCACAGTTGGGGTATTTTGGAGGAGCAAATCAGGAAACATTTTCCGCTACCAGCATCACATAGTGACCTGGCCACTGTTCTGCAAGAGGAATGACCCAAAATCCCTCTGGCCACTGTGCAGGACCTGTATCTATCATCCCCAAGATGAATTGATGCTGTATTGGTTGCAAAAGCAGGCCCAACACAAGGGCTGCCCAACCTTGCTTCTAGAGACGTACCACCCCGCAGAGCTTGGGTACAGCCCTGATACCTGATACAGAGAATCAGATCCTTCAGTCATATCCTAAGTATTATGCTGTGTTGAAGCTGAGCTGGCTGTAATACTGAGCTGCTACTGAAGGGCCTGATTATCTGTATTAGGTGTGTTAAATTAGGGCAGCACCTAAGCGCTCCAGTGTGGTACAGGCTGGGCAGCCCTCCCTACACAATACTAATAAATTATTGTGGTCTAAAATCGGGTGGTTGAGTTTCATTGTCCAGTCCCAGTACATTTTCCTGCCCATTTTCCTCTTATATGTACTCATGGTGCTTAATTTATATTGTTCCATAGCAGGTCATATTTTTCCTGGTAAAATCATTTATGTGTATGTGTCTTTGTCTGCCTGCAAGCCCATAGTGCTTAAGCAACTGTAAGATGGGTGAATGAGTGGGTTTTATCTGTGTCTTCAGGCAAATTTGTTTCCAGGGGAGGTTAGGGAGCCTCTTGGACTCAGAAGAGCCCCCATGCGTAGACGTTATCCCTGGGGGGAGGGGGCACGGGTGGGTCGCATCGCACACAGTTTTCAAAACAGTGGCGTTTGTCCCATTAATATTTTCCAGGATTTTGCTTTTAAAAATATGAAGAGTTGTTGGGAGAAATTCCGTTTTCCTCTAACCTGCTGACTGAAAAACTTTTTTAGCCAATGATTTCAGTTGCACGTACATAAAAGAATTTATACAGCTAATACAGTCGAAGAGGACAGATTTGACTCAGTCAATTAATGCATCTGTCCTGGCTCCCGGCCCTCATGGTTCACTATGGTAGCTCCATAGTCAGGGATGCACAAAACTGCCATGCGACTATCGAATTCACCCTTAAAAGCAATACGCGTAGCAAACGACTATTGCAACAGTGCAAATGTGTTAGTATTTTATGTGTATTTGCGTTGCTATGACAAGAAATTACTGTGCATTTTAAGCTTTTGTATGCCAATTCGTACTTCATTTGTGGTATAAAAGTTAAAATGCACGGTAAATTCTTGTCATAGCAGTGCAAATGCACATAAAATGCACATGCATTTGCACCGTTACAACAATCGGTTGCTACATGTATCCTTTTAACGGTGAATGCATACCAGGTGTGTGCATCCAGTTCTGTAGCCCCCGGTGCTTGGGGTTTGAGTCCCATCCGCTGTGTGTGTGGCGGTAGCATGTCCTCCCTGCCTGTGCAGGTTCACTCCAGCAGCACAAAAACATGCAGTTTTACATTTCGGTGTCTATAGACTGTACCCTGTGTGTGTGCTGTGCCCTGCATCCTCCAGGCATCCAATCTAGGGTATTCTCCTCTCTTGTGCCTCGTGCTGCCTGGGATTAGCTCCCAGGTTCCCGTACTGGATTAACGGCTTGGAAGATGCATGGATGTTCAGTGATGCTGCATTCTGGAAGTACAAATGCCATTTCATAAATGTCTCAAAAACAGTTTCATTCCTCTTGCTTTTTAAAGAAATCTACTGGTGGCTATACATTTACTGCGTTTTTTTTGACTGACCTTCCCCTGTACCAGAATGCACCAGTCTAATCTCAGGGAATGATTTTGTTTAAACTCATGTTTGTGCTCCTTGCACTACCATGGTGATGTGTAAAAATATCAGCCGCTTTTCTATATGTGTTTACACTGGGCCACCAAATAACTATTTTATCTGTTGGTTAAAATAGTCAAAGGCACTCCTGTGTACTGTTATCTGCCTGTATCATGTTATATAATGTCGAGCAACAGAAACCAAGGCAATGTGATACATCTCAGTTTACCGCAAGTCGTCAGTCATCAGCCGGACGAGCAGCTGTTCTTTGGAGCTCTCTGTCTTTCCAGGAGATGCCTGGGGTTGTGGAGCACATGGCCTAGAAGGAGACCAAACTGAAGACAACCCCCCCCCCCCCAATGCCCCAGGGGGTTGTTTTGGCTCATGCGGATTTTTTTTCTGCTGGGTCATGCTAAAGAATCGGTTGTTGCCTTGGAGGTGGAGAGTAAGAACAAATTAAAGATTCATTTTAGCAAGTTTGCCTGTAGCAGAATTTGGCAGCACTGTTACACGTTGGCAAGATAGAAGAGGGAAAACAAATTTTAAAATGGACAAGTAGCGTTCTCTACAATAATTTCATTAATTTTAATTTCTATTTTCCAGGCTTTATGTAATTAAGAAACATTTTTCTTTTTTGATGTAGTGCTCCAGCTGTAACAGAATTTTAAACAAAGATATATTCTTTTGTTTGCCATTGTTTTTTTTTTGTTCATGTTTGAAGGCCACGCACTGACTCCTCTGTCTCGACCTTCCTCTGGGAAGCTTGTCCTCCTACGTGAATTGGGTACCTTTTTGGATTTCGATAAGAAACATAAAAAGTGAAGTAATGTGACATTTGCTGGGTGTGTCTGACTTGGCAGGTGTTTTGAAGGGGAATCACATTAAGTTTCAGATTTTTGTTGTCACATGTTCCATGGAACAGTGAAATTCTCCTGCTATAGTGGTAGGGTGGGGGACAGGTGCATGGGGGCACAACAGGACAGTGCAGCAAGATAAGACCAAAAACAGTGTGAATTATGGGATGAAACAATAAATATGCAATAAATAGGTGGGACATTGGGGAAGGTTATGCAAATAGCTAGAAAGGCAAAACAGTACTGCTGAAGTGTGGAAGTGGAATTTTAACAACAGTGTGCAATACAATGCAGTGTGTGGAAAGATACAGGTCACTGGTTATTTAGTGACCTTACAGCTTGGGGAAGGGAGCTGCCCCTCAACCCGGTGGTATGAGTGCTGATGCACTGGGAGCTGTGGGTGCTGATGGTCAGGGTGGTGCAGGTGCTGATAAGCAGGGTGGTGCAGGTGCTGATGGTCAGGGTGGTGCAGGTGCTGATAAGCAGGGTGGTGCGAGTGCTGATGCACTGGGAGGTGAGGGTTGTGCAGGTACTGATGCTCAGGGGGGTGCGGGTGCTAATGCACTGGAAGGTGCAGGTATGAGTGCTGATGCACTGAGAGGTACAGGTGGTGCAAATGATGATGTTCAGGGAGGTGTCTGTGCTGATGCGCAGGGGGGTATGGGTGGTGTGACTGCTGATGTTCAGGGTGCTGATGGTGCAGCTGCTGATGCTCAGGGAGGTGCGGGTGGTGTGAATGCTGATGCGCAGGGAGGTGCGGAAGGTGCAGGTGCTGATGCACACACAGGGCAGTATGGGCATTGATGTGCACGCAGGACAAGTCGGGCATAAATGCACCGGTAGCCCCTTCCAGAAGGTAAGAGTGTGAAGAGGGTGTGAGCTGGCTGGTGGTGTCCCTGATGATGGCCTGCACCCTCTTATGGCAAAGGGAGAAGTAGTTGGATTACAGGTGGGGGAGATCTGTACCGATGATCTTCTAAGCTGTAAGGACATCCTATAATCCTTCGTAGCAGTTTCAGGTCTTGAGTAGTTGCTCATCCACGTGGGTAATGACTAATGCTACTCTCCTTACAGTATCTCAGTGATCACTGGATGAATCAGTTGTTTAAATGTGGTTCTAATTATGCCTGGATAGTATCTATATCACAATGAGTTTGGCTGAGCGGGAAGGGGGGGGGGGGCATTCCTCACGATCAAATTTACTAATTTTATCAGGCCCTTGGTTTCCCACTTGTTTCTTGGCCCCAGCCTTCATGTTCAAGCCTTGGTTGATACTAATTCCCAATAGTATTTTTTTTTATTTATCTTCCTACCCACCATTTTAACCCCTCCCCCCCCCCCTCCTGCTCTGCCCCCCCTACTGTCGTGGTTTCTTCTACTGTCCTGAGCAGAGGAAATCTCACATTGTGAAATCTGCTTTTCACGTCTGGCACAGCTTAAATATGACATTAGTTCTGCTTTGGTGCAGGACCCTGCATCTTGGATCAGTACAGATGCGGGTTTGAATACTGTGGCAGGCAGGAGGCTTTTTTTCTGCTACCTGCGGCTGCATTGAGCCCGGAGGGCACGTTCTGTGCTCTCGGCAGTGTATCTGCCGCACTGCCGTCTCCACAAGGTGGAAGAGATCGCATTTCAGCAGCCATGTCATGGTAATAGAGACACTGAGTTCAGGAGTTCAAGCCGGGGGCTGTGCCCTTCAGCAAGCAGCTCAACCTGAATTATCAGAGAAAACATCCGGAATAAATGGATGCAATTTAAGTCAGGCTGGGAAAAGCTATCTGAAAATAAATAATGAGTCCATTTTTAGCAGCAGTCTATCTGTCCTGTGTACTGTGCAGTTCACCTTGCCAAGTTCCCTGTTTCAGAAATTTCAGGAACTGTTAATAGGGACAATGCCGGCTTGTGAATGGTCTCGCTATTCGGACGGTAAGTGACTCATTTACAGCGATGTGTGTGCATAGACTTTGAACGTCAGCCATACGGTGAGATGAGAGAGACTCTGCGCTACTATGATGTTTCAGTTCAAGGGAGAGGAAAAGAGTTAGCTATTATTAGTGATGGAGGACTAGGTTTGTGGGAATGCATAACCAGGGGAGAGAGGCTAAGCTTACAGCAAAGAAACAGAGAAAGTTGACGTGGTGTCTCTGTTAGGTTTTTTAAGTGACCAAGTGTGTGTTTGACCTCTGTCTTGGCAGGAAGAATAAATTGAGTGAAAGATGTCAATTAAATAATTAAATACTACATGCAAAAGACTGCCAGTCAGCCAGAGGACCCGGGCCTAAATGTGATTAGTGTTTTTATTTGATTTTTATTATGATTTTTTTTTATAATGATGGAATTCTGCATAAGCAGAAATGGAAATAACAGACAAGGTCATGGATGTTGCTTAGAACAATCCTGCCAGGCTAGTTTGTAAGTGTTTCTCATTCCGTTCCCCAGAGACCCCCAGACGGTCCATGTTTTTGCTCCCTCCCAGCTCCCTGCCAAACTGTCAACATTTTTGCTGCTGGACTGTCTCGGGCTCCCCGAGGACCAGGCTTCGAAACACTGCAGTAGCTGACGGCACTGAAGGAGCACAATGGCGGCCACTTGTGATTTGGTCAATCTGAGCATGTTGGCCATCCTGTGTCAAAGTCTTCGGGGCTTGTTTAGACTGTGTGACTGCTGGAAGGTGGATTTGTATTTGTGTCTGGTGCAGGAACTTGTCCTGTTAGTGTTCATTATGCTCATAATCGGGTTATAATGAAATACATTAACTGTAATTACAGGAGGTAATCGGAATCCAGTGAAACAAATTCAGCCTGCAAGTTACACAGTTACAAGCTGTCCCAGTTATTTATTATTTGTTACTTGTTGGTATTTGCTTGTTGCTGTGTATCAGCTATTATAATCTTGTGTGGTTGTTAAAAAAAAATTATAAATGTAGTGTGTAAGACTGGGGGTGGGGTGAGGGGGGTGGGGGGGCGCGGTCTTACGCTCCACCTGTGCCCTTATGACTCAGTTTTCTTTTCACACTGATCTTCACCTCTATCCCCGTCCTGTTAATATCCTTCCTTTCCCGCATCACACGTTGGTGCTCAGCACCCCAGGCAGGACAGGTTCCACACCCACTGCTTCTGAATCCAGCCTCTCAGCAATGGTTGATATCTTTTACCAAATATTGAATAATAAACACAGGGAGTAGGGAGGTAATGGCTCACATTCAGCAAGGCTTATCTGGGAGCTGGGGGCAGGTTAGGGATCGTAGGCTAACTCGGTTTGAACTGGACTGGCACACTGCCAGAGGTTTGTCTGGCTGAGGCCTATCAGATTAAAAGTAGGTCTTCAGTCAACTGGGTCACCCTGGCCTATATTCACTTGTTCTATTGAATACCCCCCCCCCCCCCCCCCGTGTTTCTGTCAATATGCAGTGGGAAATGTAGCTGAGATTATTATGCCACATGCAGAAATAAATCAAAAATGCCTGAGAAATGTTGCCTTTGCCTTAATAACTATCCTTCTCTAACTGTCCTTTCTGTAGCCATTACAGGACCGTTGCATCATCACCTCTCGCATTATGGAATGTATGTATGATGTATGTATGTTGATATAAGCAAGAAGTTAGTGTCCAACAATAGAAGAGATGTGTTCTGCTCAGTTTGTGCTGTATGTCAGAGGGGGCCAGGCTCACGCATTGGTGGGAGGTGTCATTTCCTCTTAGTAAGGGCTGTTAGCTGTGTATAGGTAGTTAAACAACTGCTGGAGTACGGGCATGAAGGGATAACCTGGCAGACTTTGCCCATGAGTCAGTTGCTCAACTATATGCATGTAAAATACATATTAAGCATTTTCAATCACAGCCGATTTTCAGAATTAGGCGAAATGGTATTTTTATTTGGATAATGATGCTTTGTGTATTTCTGCACAGGATTATCTGATTGGATGGGCCTGGCTCGAGCTTGGCCTCCTGCTGGAGCCGGCCCTGGAAGTGGGTCCTTTTAAACGGCGGTGTTTCCTTTGGCTCCTCATGTACCTCCGGGAGAGATTCTCCCGGAATTAGACACTTGCCTACCTCAGTGGTGGGGGGTTTACATACGTAGTGTGCTGATGCGGTGGTGAGTGCTGTGCGCAGGGACAGCACTCACTGTGATGATTGAGACCCATTGAATGGAACAGTGCAATCCAGTAGGGGGTTACTCTGTCTATGGTCCTAACAGGAGATAACATGCTCACCCCTTTAGGGGGTTACTCTATATCTAATCCTAATGGGAGATGTGCAGTTTGTGTGGATATTAAGCTTTTAACCAGGAAGACATCTGGTCGATTTACTGGTCACATTAAGTATACCTTAACAGCTTTAATATCAATTATAATGTTTGTTGGTAAGGTATATTAAAGCTGTTAATATGTTATGATGTTGTTTTACTTATATGCTGCTATGAATGTTTTATGAATGCATTATGGAGGTGCACTGTTTGTTCTGCGAATGCATTAAATCAAATCACTTTTATTGTCACATCACTAGAACCGGTGAACTAGTGAGTCTTGGGTCACGAGTTCCTTTCAGTGCAGTACATAAATGCAAACTGTAAAAAACAGCTGTACAACATTGAATGGCATTATTACCACTAAGACTTAGACTAAGAGTCTCTTATTCACAGAATGGCATTATGAAGCATTTTCAGTCACAGAATGGCATTATGAAGGTGCAGTCAGTGTTATGCATTGTAGATTTGTTTAATGAACATGTATTGGATTTGCTGATGAACCTTTATATCCCTGTTGCTGTGCTGATTCCTCTGTGGATACTGACTGGCCATACTGGAAATGTTTTACAAAAAATGTAGGTGGATTACGTGTTTAACTTGTCATTGCTAAGTGCCTTTCCGAAGATGTCTTTCAGACAATGAAACTTTAAGTAGCTGAGGAATTACAGCCTTTGTAAAGACGTTACTCCGTCTGTGTGAGACATACATTAGTTATAACTGCAGATGTTAGGTTCCTCTGTAAATATATACTTATCTTGCAGAACTCATATTCAGAGAATGCAGTAATTACTTAATAAAACCCGGGGTGCTTTATGGAACTCAGAACTGCAAACTTTCTGCTAGGCTGCAACATCCTGTTACCATAGTAACACTGCTCCAGCTCGCACGAAGCAGGACAGTACAGTGCACTCCCCTCACACACACCGAACATCCCTCAGGATATATATTTTTTTGCACCTTTTTAGAATAATATTTTAATTGGAGCAATAATAGCAGATTGGTTAGCGGGGATGGTGTGGGCTGGCCTCTTTCAGAGCACTGCATCAAACGCCATGGAAACCAGTGCTGATGTCATCTACTAATTATTTGAGTGGCTGATATGTACAAGGAAGAGCATTATGGAATTGAGTCCAGTTCACCTGAACTTTTGATCCCCATCTGTTTTTATTGCACTTTTTCTTGAATGACACCACCTTCCATGAAACCATTTAGTCCAAACATACATCTTCCAATGCTTTTCCGAATCCGGGGTCACGGGGCAGCAGTCTAAGCAGCGATGCCCAGACCTCTCTCTCCTCAGTCACCACCTCCAGCTCCTCCGTGAGGATATCAAAGTGTTCCCAAGTCAGCCGAGAGATGTAATATCTCCTGGGTCTGCCCTGGGGTCTCCTCCCAGTTATACATTCCCAAAGCACCTCCTCCAGGAGACATCCTCGATATATGCCCGAACCACTACAGCTGGTTGCTTTGGATGCAGAGGAGCAGAGACTCTGGTGTGAGTCCCTCCCGGATGTCCGAGCTCCTTACCCTCTCTAATTCTTCTCACCCTCTTTTCAAGAAGATTCATTTCGGCCACTTTTATCCACAACTTCATTTTGTCATTACGCTAAGCTAGCGACCATAGATGAGGATGGAAATGTAGATTTACCGGGAAAATGGACAACTTCACCATCTGAATCAGTTCTCTCTTCACCACAACTGACTGGTACAACATCTGCGTAACTGCCGATGCAGCACTTATCCACTTGACAGTCTCCTGCTCCCTTTCTTCTCTTGTGAACCAGACCCTGAGATGCTTGAGGCTGTAACTCATTCTCCACTGGGAGGGGAAATGCAACCTTCTCTGGCTGAGAACCATGACCTCAGACTTGCAGGTGCTGATCCTCGTCCCGACCGGTTCACGCTCATCTGCACACCACCCCAGTACATTCTGCAGGTCACATCCTGATGACCTCAACAGAACAATATCATCTGCAAAAAGCAGAAATACAATCCTGAAGTCACTGAACTGCACACCCTTCGCTGCTTGACTGTGCTTAAAAATTCTGTCTATAAAAACAGCTCTATATTTACCAGACCCTTCGTATCCAAAATGACATACATCTTAGAGAAAGCAGGGTCAGACAGTCCCTGGAGATATTGGGGTTAAGGGCCTTGCTTTGGCACCCAACAGTGACGTCACTGACTGTCCGATCCAATGGGCAACGGGAACCAGTCTGATTTACAGTCGGTGATGCAGCCCAAACTCTCACTCTGGTTATACAGGGACCTATCGGCCCGAATCAGCTTGTATGTTAGCACCCCATGCTCCCAAAGCACCCCCCCCCCCAGGACTGTCTCAGAGACACAATGGGTGCTTTTTCCAAGACTACAAAATACATGCAGACTGGTCGGGAAAACTCCTATGAACCCTCTAGTGTTTATAATACATCCATCCATCCATTTTCCAAACCGCTTATCCTACTGGGTCGCGGGGGGTCCGGAGCCTATCCCGGAAGCTATGGGCACGAGGCAGGGAACAACCCAGGATGGGGGGCCAGCCCATCGCAGGGCACACTCACACACCATTCACTCACACATGCACACCTATGGACAATTTAGCAACTCCAATTAGCCTCAGCATGTTTTTGGACTGTGAGGGGGAAACCGGAGTACCCGGAGGAAACCCCACGACGACATGGGGAGAACATGCAAACTCCACACACATGTGACCCAGGCGGAGACTCGAACCCGGGTCCCAGAGGTGTGAGTGCTAACCACTGCACCACCATGCCGCCCCTGTTTACAATACATTTACAAGGTAAATATTTACAGCTCTATGTACAGTAGGCTGATTTTTTTGTCAGTAATTGCTCATGTTTTTTTTTTAATCTTAAACCTATCTACATATTTTCAATACAAACACTGTGAGCCTAGAGCACTTGCCATAAAAGCGGGGGTGTGGGGGGCAGGGGGGGATACTCTGGATGGGCTGCCAATCAGTTGCATTTAGTGACACTACTTCACCTAACTACATGATCTTTCAGTTATGGATGGAAGCCCTCAAACATGGCCGTTATATACCCAGTACAATCACATTGATGGTAGGACTTGAACCCACAACCATGGAGATGTAAGCCTCACAATCTTATCAGTACAAATGCATCTTCTCACCTGCCCTGAAGTCGGATTCTGGCTAAGGATCCCTATGTTATACTCAACAAAAAATGAAGTCAACATAAGGTAATAAAGACCTTTTCCTGGTACATCACTCCTGATTTATTTATGCATACGTTCTTCGTTGATTATGTTCCTGTTAAATATTGTGAGCAGGCCGGTTAATTGTGTCAAAAGAAGTTCAGTGCTTCAGTGATAACTGAGGGTATTACAAAATGGTGGTTTTGTGATGCCTGTAGAGGTAGTGGAGGCATGACCGGGTCGAGGCCCTGACTCCGTGACTCACGTCATTGTGAATATTCAGAGGTGATCTCCAGCACCCCGCGTCTCTGGAGCACCGCGGCTCCGCAGCGCTCCGCCTGGACCGCCCACACCTCAGCTTTCATGCTAAGCAACGTATGCGTGGGCACTCACGCTCCGGAGAGCGACTCGCAGTAGACTGTGACGTCGGAGGCCCAGCGGGATTTCATAGCGGTCCGCTAGACCGAAGACTTACGGCACGATTGGGGGCAGGACGTAGTTTCCCAGCATCAGCATGCCGAAGTCTTGTGTTTTACGCCATTCACCCAGCAGAGAAACCGTTCCTCAATTGCTTTGTTATGCAATAAATTCATCTCGTATGTGTGCTGTTTCTGTTAAGAATTGTTTGTTGCAGACATTGAGCCACTCACTGATTTTCCCCCCCCCCATCACTTCCTGGATTTTGGGGGTCACTGAGTAGCCTTGGCTGCCTCCTATTTCTGCAGATTTGTATTCAGTCACAAACGGCTTGAGCTGGGTATTGCAACACTTTTGTCTAATTGACAGTTCCTCATAGCTCCATTTACAGAGGTGGTAAGAGGGACGAATTGCCCACTGAATGTGTAACGATGTGCCAGAACTTCTGTCAGTAGGTCCCTCCCCCCCCGGTTCTGGGTACATGCAGCAGCGCAGAAGGGAGTCGTACAGCCGTTGTATCCCCTCCTGCGGCCCACAGCTGTTGTAACTGGCCCTCGAGATCCTGCAGATTGGCACCGGGTCTGAGTTGATGTCAGAGCTGATCCCACGTGTTTGACTGGGGAAAGATCAGGGGTCCTGGCTGGCCACACGAGGACCTCAACATGACACAGGCAGTCCATAGACACTCGGGCCATGTGTGGTCAGGCATTGTCTTGTTGAAAGGCTGTACCAGGCTCTCAGGAGGGGTAAGACATGCGGATGCAGGATGTCACTGACGTAGCGCTGTGCAGTCAGGGTCCCCTGAATCATTACCAGGGATGACCTGAAGTCATACCCTATGGCTCCCCACACCATGATGTCATACCCTATGGCTCCCCACACCATGATGTCATACCCTATGGCTCCCCACACCATGATGTCATACCCTATGGCTCCCCACACCATGATGTCATACCCTATGGCTCCCCACACCATGATGTCATACCCTATGGCTCCCCACATCATGATGTCATAGCCTATGGCTCCCCACACCATGATGTCATACCCTATGGCTCCCCACACCATGATGTCATACCCTATGGCTCCCCACACCATGATGCCAGGAGTAACACCGGTATGTCTCTCCATGACATTGGAAGGATTGGTCCTCTCCCCTCGATGCCGCCATATGCACACATGAAGGTCACCCGTGGTAATGCAGAACCGCGATTCATCGCTGAACATGGTACGACGCCACTCGTCATCAGTCCTTGCCTCCACAGCTGTCTCTGTGCTGGTGTTAGCGCCAGCCTACGCTACGGAATGGTGGACCCATAGTCCATTGAGACACGGTGTGGGATGACACAGGGTGCTGTAGAGAGTCCAATACCTGAGTCCGGATGGCAGGTTCAGATATCATGGGGTTCTGTAATGCTTGGCGCACAATACAACATCCCTCCTTGGTGTGGTCTTAGATCTTAGATAACCGGAACCTTCCCGACGTGTGTGGGTGCTCTCACGTTCTCATTGGTTCCAACATCAGGCTACTGTGACATCTGCATGCCCCACATGCCGGGCAATTGCATGATTAGACCCCCCAGCCTCATGGAAAACCCACAATGTGACCCCTCCGTCAAGTAACTCCGTCAAGTGCTGGTAATGCTGTCTAATGCGCCTACGAGGCGTCCCCTGTGCCTGGTGACTAGACATGCCAGCTCCTGGCAAATTGACATTACATACCCATCGCTGGCCTGCACGTGTACCAAATTGCATCCAAATCGGACCATTACTTCTGGGTGCTTACATTTTTTTGTTGCTGAGTGTATTTCCTTAAATTCTTCTGCGTAGATTTCTGCCAGATTCCTCAGAAGTTTTACAAAGCATGCAAAGTATTGTGTTGAGCTCACTTACCAGTGTTAAAAATTAGAGTGTAGGAGATGAATTGCAGGACAGGCGGCCAGCTGGGTATATTGGAGCAGGCTAGAGGACTGAGCCTATAAGGAACAGGAAAGAGCAGGTTGGATTTATATAGTTATAAGGAAAGGTGATGAAGCAGGTAATTACCATTCATCTCACATGACTCTGGAATAAGAACTACGTGTTAAAATACAATGTTAAAAGTGACCATTAACCCAATAATGACTTGACTTTAATCATGGTTACGCAAAGCTGGGGGTTTTGGTCAACATTTGACTGTTCTTCATGCATCTTTTAGTCATTTTGGGCAGTGTGTGGCTCTGCTGGTTAGGCCTGCGCCCGTCAAGGGTATAGATATGGGTACTGGTAGTAGGAACACGCCCCAACTAGTGCCATTTACTTTGGGAGGATGGGGCTGATTTGGTCTCTGTCAATGTTGAGCAAACCTAAGCCCTTGGGCCCCATGTTTCTACTTCGAATCCTGTGGCCAGCAAAGTATTCATATCTCCATCAGGGCCTTGGCTATGACCCTTAACCCCAAAAACTGCTCTAATGGTGTCGGATACATTGCAAAACCTTGTGCTCTGACCCTAAGCTTCCCTCTTTTTTTAAAGAAAATCATTTTTATTTGATTTTCATTTTTATTTGAAGGGATTTATTCAGTACTGCGTACAGCATTTTAATTACATCAGACTGAGAAGTTTTTGGAAAACTGGTGCCTAAAGCCTTCTTTTTCAGAAATATTGCTACCGTAACGCCAGATAGCATAGCGTCACACATGGCAGTAATGCCCACTGATTCATCTACTTCAAATTTTTATTAATTATATTCCCCTGATGGGGAAAACATATAGTTTTGGGACAAGTCTACTGTCGCAGACATTTTGATGTTAGTGCCATAACTCAAAAAGTATTGGGCTGATCTTTTTAAACCTTTGTATTTACATTGTATGGGTGAAGACTGGAACCTTCTGAAATTTTGAGAAAAATTGCCCCAAAATTGAAGCAAAGCTGCTTAGTGGTAGCAGAGGGTACGGTGACAGCAGAAGATGCTTGACCTTGTGGATAGGATGACTCTATTTGGTCTCTGTTTGCTCTGCTTAATCTTGTTGTAGCTTATAACCGCTTCACAAAAACATTACGTGGATGAAAATGTACATCTGAAAATGTGCACCTGATATCCCTGAGACAAATCACCCTAAAACTGCAGCAGCAATGCTATTATTTATCACCCCCCCCCCCCCCCCCCCCCAAGATACCAGAATAGCGTTGCTTTTAACATTGCCAAAAATACTGTGATATAACATATGGATGGTATGTGGTATGATAAATTAGATGGCGCTCATGTGTGGTGTAGGGGGGCTAGAAAGAGAGATGGTATTGGAGGAGTAGGTATTACAAGGGGGGAGGGAGTGATGGGGGAATGCATTGTTGTTATGCCGACCGCATCTGGCTTCAGCAATAAATGTACAGGCCTACGTGCAGAAGCTTTAAAACCACCCCGGTTTAGCATATTGCGCACATAGTTAAATTTGGTCAGGTTTACTGGGGTAAAATTCATAAAGCTTATGCATGATGATTTCCTGTTTCTCTCCTAGTTGAAGCTTAAACACCTTACTCCATCATCCTGATCTAATGGCCAAGGGAAATTTTGCAAGTTTCATGGATTTTGATGATAATGACATTACCAGCATTTTTTTAATACGTAATGACACGGTTCAGCCAATAGTCATTGTTTCTGTCCAACTTTAATATTTCTTAATTTTTTTGATTGCTGCTTTGGATGCATGCAAGTCAACGCATCCTAGCAGCAATTTTATCACAGTGACGTTTTTGAAGTGATTTTTAAAAATACTTATGGTTGGTGTTTTTCTCTAGCTTAAGAAGATGATTGGTTGCAATAATTTGGTTACCCACAAATCCTGTTCAGTGTCTCATATTGTATGATTTGCAATCTCTTTATCTAACTTTTCAAAGATTATATGTATGATCTTCATAGATTCTGTTACCTGTGTGTTTGTATTTAAATGACTGTCCTTCAGTGATCTTATGTTTGTGAAAAGATATCAATAGCATTTATTTGTGATTTTAAACCCATTAAACTGTAGTATTGTATTCCGTTATTTTACCATTTGTATGGATCCCCACCAACTTTTTCAGACACTTCTGTTACCATATGGGGTTTAATAACCTGGATATTTTTCCATGCAGCAGTGCAGTGGAGTGTACACCTTATCGCTCTGCAGTCTCAGGGATGATACCTTTACTGCTTGTAGAACCTCCTTCTCAGCAGGCTCTCTTTATGACCCTGGGGGAGCAATAACAACATGCATATTAATGTGTGAAAGCCAGCAGCGAATCGAAATGATGAGAATGGGAAGCAATGCCAGGTCCAGGCAGCAGGGTGGGATGTCGCAAACAGGCACATGTGCTCCGGCAGGCTGGGGGAGATGCTTTCTCTTCAGGTGGCCCTGTGTGGTGCTCAGGTGACTAAGCATGATGATCTGCTGTAAACCCAGCTGCACTTCAGCTTGCAGTTTAATTTTAATTTGGGTTTGATTGTCGTTTCTGCACATTGGTATAAGCTGCCTTTAGCACATACATGAATACACCTCCATGCTTTGGTGTCTCTTACTGAACCAGCAGTGTGATGGATGGATGTTGTGTTTGTCTCTGTAACTTACAGTATAATGTTGTCAGGACCCTGATGTTAATACCTGCAAGCTAAGTGAGATACATGTAGTACAACAACTAGTGTGTATTAGACCCATTCATAAAAATCCCGCTTAACGTGCTATAAATCATTAATTTTTCTTTTCAGAAAATTTTCTTTTGATGTATTGGGCTTTCTGCAACTGAACTTGCTGTTAATTTTACATTTAATTCCTCTGAATTTCCCGTCTTTTCACCTCAGGGCAAAAAAAGCCATCCGCAGGATTTTTCAATCGCTCATTGCGGTTGATATTAGATATTATTCTTATCTGAATTCTTCCTTAAAATTTCGCAAAGATACTACAAAAATCACTGTCTATAAGTTTTTGTTGGTAGAGGTCAGACTACAAAAACATGCGTCTATCTTCCCGCTGCTTATCCCGGTCGCTGTGTCTGGGAGTGCATCATCATAGTCAGTTACAAAATTTGTCAGATGCATGCTGCTTACGCATATTTAAACTGAATGAAATGTAAAGACTTTTAAATGATCAGTGATGCATGGCAATATCCAATACTGCTAATCCGAAATCTGGAAATTCTACTTAATAAAACAAATTGTCATTAAGCTGTGTTACAATGAAGCTTTCAGCTAAATATAAAGGCAGGAGACTCCAGTGGATGTTCTTTTTGGAAGGAATATATGAAGCTGAAGGATGGGCGTCCATCTGCTGTTCTCCTTATTCTTCGTTGGAGGAGAAATGCTGAAAATCCACCCATGCCCACAATAATAATAATGTTATCCATCCATTTTCTGTGACCACTTATCCTATACAGGGTTGTGGGGGGTCCAGGGCCTATTTTGGAGACTGCGGTTACAAGGTGGGGAACAACCCAGGATGGGGCACCAACCCATCAGTCACTCACACAGTCTTACCTATGGGTAATCTGGCAAGGACGTGTGTTTTTTGTACTGTGGGGGGGAACATGCAAGCTCCACAAACATGGAGCCGTGGCAGAGACGCAAACCTTGGTCCCAGAGGTGTGTGGCAGTAGAGCTAACCACTGCACCACCATGCAGGGCCAAGATTTATTTATTTATTTTTGATTACAATAAAAGCAAATTTAAACAAATATCTCTATCTGGATGGACTTTTTTTTTTTGTTACATAACGCATTTAAAAAGGATTAACCAATAAAATTTTTGAAAAGCAGAGCTACCGTTTGTCTAGTTTATTGACCTGCTAGGCTGCCAGGACTGGATTAGCTGTAGTTTACCTGCTCCCCCATGGCACTCTGAAGACGGCCTAACCTGCACTGTGGTCTTAATAAGGGTCGGTCATTGTGAGTGGGTACCTGAGGGTGGCGTGCCTGTGTGATGGCTCAGGCTGCTGTGGTGAGCTCACTATTAATGAGGGCAGTACAGCCAGAAGAAGCGCCGGCTGACAGGCTCGCTAGCATCACTTCTCCTAAACTGGCACCTCGCTTTGTCACAACATCAGCTGCCTCTTTACCTGTGACTATATCCATAACAGGCTGTGCTTTCCGGAGCCTTATCGTGCTATAAAATCATTCCTGCACTCATGCAGATCCATCTGTCCTCCTTCTAACCACTTATCCTAGCTAGGGTTAAGGGGGGGGGGAGCTAGAGGCTGTCCCAGGCAGCATAGGACACCATGGCTGGGAACACCACACATGTGATACGTATGTATATGTAAAGGGCATGTCTCCATTTAAAAATCAGTGAGAGAATTTCCCAGGTAAATGCTAAGATGGAAAGAGAAATTTCATGCCTTCCAATCAACAGCTGGACAGCACAGTGTTCTGTTATTAGGATGGCCTGTCGCTTTCACTGGGGTCAATTGTATTATAGAATTTGTCTCCCCAGTTTAGCATATTATGATATATCATGTATTATTCATTAACCAGCAAAAATCCCGTCTTTGCAGAGTAGAAGCCCAGGCTATCAGACTCAATACCAAGTCACAATAAGGATCACACACAGTGCTCCTCATAGAGACATTGGGTCCACATGGACCTGGAGAGCTTTGTCCTGACTTTGTTCAGTAGATGGAGCACTGGCACCACTACAGATATCTGGATAAATTATGAGGACAGCTGCCATAATGAGAGTCTCTCTCATTTGGCACTTAACATTTATAATTTGGTGTTTGTCTGGTCCCAAAGTCTTGATACCTCAGTAGGACTGTAAAAACATTACCCTGCAGGCAAAACTAATTGAAACTATGATTACTGAAAGTTTCTGTAAATTACTGCCAGGAGCACCAGCTGCCTTTGACTTCAGCCATACTTCAGAGCAGAGGTCAGGGTAAGTAAGGTTGAAACTAAAGAATTCTGTCTAACTCGTTCCTCTGGGACTGCCTGCTATGATTGACAGGTGCCTGTGGCCACAGTTTTCATCGGGGCATTTAGGCAGGAATGGAATGTGCCCGAGTCAAATGGAGGACATTTGGCCGAACACAACCAAACGTGGCAGCCAGAAATACATTCTGCCACATGGGTTCTGCATTCCAGGCAGTGAAATAACGAAAACTTCTTTCATATCCTCTGTCTTACACTCGCCTCCCATCCTGGCAGTTTCCATGGAAACACCGCGTCGCATGACTAGTTATCAGCCCACGCAGGCAATGCAGGGCTAGGTAGTGCTTGCCGCGTGAAGTCGCAAATAAAACATCCTCTCTGTGTATTCTGTCATCACATCAATGCCAGATCCTTGATGGCAGCCCACTTATTGACTCATTTTAAGGAGTTCAGAGGAACCGGCCCTTGATTTGCATGTTTTCTCAGTTAGTTTCTTAAGCAGCTGTTAAACTCTATCAAATTGCTATCATTGACCATTGATTTCATTCTGAATCACAGTTAGACAGCTCAGGCCAATGGAACGGGAATATATGGGGGAGGGGGGGTTGGTATTGAATGATCAACTTTATTGGTAGTAATTATTCAGAAAAAGATGCGAGGACATTACGAGTGGAATTTTGGTTACTCATCTGGATTTGAGAGCAAAGTACTTTGGCCTCCTGTTGCACTGTTGAGTGTGTCGCTGACCTTTCTGCATAAGCATTACAATAATGACTCCAGTGCGTACTGTGGTACTCTACTTAAAAATGAATCATCCACAGATGGGAACGAATTTTTCTCCCACTATCCAAGATATATGACCATTACTACTGTAAGGTAGTGACTGACCCAAACCATTTCACAAAAACCCTCTGTTGACATGGTGAAGCTTGAATTATTAAAATACTATTAAAATATAAATTTTAATAATGTCTGATGTCAGTAAAATTAGGGGTATGACACTGTTAATATGATGAATCTTTCGCACGGATTGCACTCATGAACGCAGTATTTTTGTTTGTTGTGATGTCTTGCTATGCGGTTAGTCTCATTGGTACTCAGCTATATAAATGGGTAGATTGGGTGACAGCATTTCCAAGGTAGGTAAATAATGCTAAGATAAAGCAATGTCCATTTCGGTCTGCTCTACATGCTGCCCCCCGTGCCTCGTGCTCTTGGGGGGCCTCCAAATGTTGCTCTATCCGCTAGCATGTCTTCGCTTATAAGACCTCTCTTGGTTCTATTCTGGCACAAGAAAGTTGCATTGACTATTAATGTCTGAGCGCTGCACTCAAATGGCTTCTCTGCTGAGAAATTAATAATTCACTTTTTACCACTGCCACTGCTTGAGATGAGGCCCTCTCCCGTTCGTGTCTCTGCCTGATCTTGCAGCATACATTTCCATAGTATGGTAGCACTCTGAGAGAAACATCCCTGACCGCTGGATTACATCATAGTCAAACAGAAACTGCTATGAAAAATGGAGTACAGAATATTGCTGGTTTCTCTCGCTTCTTCTCTTTGCTGTGTTTCACTAGTGTATGTTCGTTGTTGCTTGTCACAGAAAGCGGTGTGTTCCATTCCACATTTTATTCAGAAAATCAGCTTCGTTCTTGCTGTAATATTGGGATTGGTGTGCAGGAATCATTAAGGAGGAACAGCACACTCAGCTGAAGCTGTTATTTCTGGCAGGCGTCCATCACACTTCATACCTTTCTGGGTATTTTACTGTATTTAAACACAGGAAAACCTTATGGTACCACTCAGTCGTTACATAATCCAGGTCAGGAATGCAGTGGGGGTGATTCAGTCCTCCCAGGGACTTCTGTTGTACCTCTAGAATTTTCAGCACCCCCCCCCCCTTAACCAAAGATTATTTTATCCAAAGCAATGTGCAATTGAAAAAGCAGAGTCAGACAGTCCCTGGAGAAATTGGGATTAAGAGCCTTGTTGTGAAACTGGTCTTTCAACTGTGGGATTTGAAACCACAACCTTCTGAACACAAGCATAGAAGCCTAAAGCACTAAGTCACACACCATCCCTATAAAGGGCAAGCCACAGTGCATTAGCAGAGGGTGGTGTTGATCCATCGATCGCTGGGCTATGGGCTTAGCATGCTCCTGCTGCGCCACTGCTATAATATCCAGCGTCGTAAATCTAGTAGGCATGTAACCTTGACAACGGATGTTGTTTCTCCCAATAATCTGCACAGTGAGACTGAAGATGCCTCTTTGGTGGCAAAGAAATCCATAGTTTTTCACAAGTTTAATTATTTTTTTAATACTTTCTTCTCCAAATGTCTTACAAAGATGTTTCAAGTAAGTTTCATCAGTATTCTTCCAAGAGTGTCTCTTAAAGTACAAAACACTGTGTGCTGAAACAGATTTGAATATTACATCTCAGAAAAATTAAAGGAGTCTTTTAGTTCCATAACATAATGGCCACAGAAAAACTCTATTTAAAGAAAACCTGCTGAACTGCTGAACATTTCAAAGCACTTGGTGGGAAATCTGTGGTTGTTTGAGGGCAATTATGTACAGCATGTTTTCCCAGTTCACCCCATAGTTTGCTCATTCCAGTGTACTTGGTGCTACCAAAATCTGTATTCATCCTGCCCAACAACACTAGGAAGAGGATAACATTTCATTCTCATGTGTTATTGATGGCAGGGAACAATTCAGGAACAATGCAGGAACAGCCTATCACAGTTTGTGTCTATGCTTATACTCACAACATAATGGATTTTTCCCAAACACTTTTCACTCTGACAGAAGCACTAACTTCTTGCATACTTTGGCCTTCATTTAGCTCTCAGATCACAATTTGTGGATCTTCATCATACTGGAAACTATGTACATGAAGCAATAGATAATACTATATGTGAAAAATCCTTTGCCATGAACTGTCAGACACAGGGTTTTGGCAGTTAAGTCTTTTTTTTTTTGATTGGCGTGGAATTTAAACACCCTCTGAAGATCATCCTTTTATAAAGCGATGTTCACCATGACATGATGTAATCATGCTAAACAAGATCTTTAGCAGTTGAGCAGGTATGGGTGAATATCTGTAGCTGAGTAGTAAGGGGTGAAAGCGATCGCTGTCTAAGAACACGGGCCTAATTTGAAACTGTGATATATGGTGACATTACTAGGCGCTCAGTATAGGGGTTGTCATGGGACAATGCAAGCAGAAAAACTAAATAAGAACTTGCAGATGATGCAGGCACTGCGGCTGACAGTGATCTGCAGAGTCAGACCTAGATGGCAGTACAGGTTTGTCTAACAGGGGAGCGAAAGTGGTGCTAATAAAAGTTCTCATTCTGTCAATATCGTTATGGCAATTGTGGCAGCACCCTGATGGAAGAATGAAGGATGGAATGATTGGAGGTAAGGAGGAGGAGTACAGAGAGGAGAGGCTGCATGGGGAGGTATGCTGAGCGTCAGTTTGAATGGAGTGACCAAAAGAAAATAAGCAGCGATGAGGATCCAGCAATGGCAGATCCCATGGACAGGTGGAGCGGTGACGGCGGACATCATGTCTTATGGCTCTGGACAGGGTGGGTAGATGGAATGTGGATGTTCTAGTATGGCCGGGGAGCAGTGCATTATGGGACTGCTGTCAATGACTTAGGCCTTAGGCAAGAAGAATGTGCGTGTGTGTCTCATATATTTCCATTGAATCAATACCCCAATACCATGCAATCAAGCAAATCAGATTACCCGTCTCTAGGTGTACATTTGGTCCATTAGCTTAATTCATTATAACACATTCATTAGGCCTTATGATCCTCAAAATAGGTAAATATGGCAAATATACAGTAAATCTAGTAGATATAGCCCATTTGTCTCCATTTGATATCTCTGACTGCTTTCCCATTACCGGTCTATGTACTGTAGTACGTCCCATTCTTTCAGCAAAGAAGACTCTGATTATCTTCACTGACAGGCAGGCTTCAGCCCCCGCCCTCAGAGTCAGCACATGACACGCACATACACATTCTCCTTTCCAAAGGCCTAAGACACTGACAGCAGTCCCACAATGCACTGCTCCCCAGCCCCTGGACCTTCTCTTCTGGAGGACTGGGTTGCAGTTTTGCGTGTCTGGTGGGTGGAAGCAAGGTTTTTATCACAGGTTTTTTAACAGTATGTTATACGTCTATTCATTTCCATAAATGCTGGTCGGTGCTCGTAAAATTGAGTATTTAATATTGGGGGGGCATTAATAGCCTTTTTCTCAAGGTAGGTAAGGAATTTTGCCAATTGAAGATGATTTAATATTTTAAATGGAGATAATGTTCGATTTAGAAACGTTTTTTTTCTTCACTTGATGTTCAGATTTGAGGCCATGAAACCAAAAGCAAGCTGTGAATGTCGCAGGATCATCCCCTTCCTTTTTTCACCCATTATAATAGAATTTTTTTTTTGCCCTTATGTTGGGTGACTCAGCGAGGGGCACCTGTTCTCCTACAGGCCCCCAGCCCTGCTTTTTCTGTGCTATTAGCATGGTATTAGCATGTTAGCATGTTCTTCCCATGTTCCTTCGATACTCCAGATTATTCCTGTCACAGATCTAGGACTCTCAGTTAGACTAATCACTGTGCTTGACATCCCATCCAGGATGTTTGCCTGATACACTGTGTCCCTGTATTCGCTGTTGGATAGTGAATGGAATTTTTTTATTATTTGGTTTTGACCTGCATTAGTCTCAGTCTTCATAAATATGACCAAACTGTGTCAACTCATGTTGGTGAATTTAACGTAGCTGAACTGTTGGCTAGTGATTTTACGTGACACGTGATTTGGAATATGAATCTTGGGATCAAGGATTTCAGCAACAAGTTGAATACATGGTAACACAGCAACCGAATCACACTGGCCCTAAATTTAACACTGCAGTTCCAAAACCTCCGAAGGACCTTGAGGAACTATGGACCAGGGGTGAAATTATTTGCTGCAAACACAAATTGGATCTGCTGAGCATAATCTGTAGGTTTAGAAAAAGTAAAAACAGTCCCTTAGATTATTATTCGTCCACAGCAATGTGGTGATATCGCTGCATCTGTTGGTTAAAGTACTTTTCTCAGGAGTAAAATAGCAGAACCATTTCCCAGGATTTTGAGCATTATACCACATATAATAAAGATTATAGGTTAACTGCTGAAATCCATCCATCCATTTTCAAAACTGCTTATCCTACTGGGTCGCGGGGGGTCCGGAGCCTATCCCGGAAGCAATGGGCACGAGGCAGGGAACAACCCAGGATGGTGGGCCAGCCCATCGCAGGGCACACTCACACACCAGTCACTCTCACACGCACACCTACGGGCAATTTAGCAACTCCAATTAGCCTCAGCATGTCTTTGGACTGTGGGGGGAAACCGGAGTACCCGGAGGAAACCCCACGACGACATGGGGAGAACATGCAAACTCCGCACACATGTGACCCAGGCTGAGACTCGAACCTGGGTCCCAGAGGTGTGAGACAACAGTGCTAGCCACTGCACCACCATGCCGCCCCATACAGTGCTAACCACTGCACCACCATGCCGCCCCATACAGTGCTAACCACTGCACCACCATGCCGCTGAAATCAATTCTAAAATACCCAATTAATTTATCTATAGTAAACTTAACTAAGCAGTCACTATTAAACACGCCACTGTGATGTTTTTATTAGCATTTTTAGCTGATTATGGTAATCAGTGTGACCACAGTCCTCTAACATACATAAAAATGCAATCTTTTACTTGCAAAAAAAAAGAGAAGGAATTGCCTCGGGCTTCGTGTGTGAAAAAAGGAACCAAAGCTTCTGATAAACAAAGTATAAATGAGCACGTGTGTTGTAATTACTTCTGTTTTTATTGTATTTCGTTCTGCTTTGACTCATTCAGAGAATTAACACAGATCTGTGTTCGACTCTGATTTAGCGTTAAGACATCTTCAGAGTAAAGTGAAGATATTCCATCGCACTTACGCCGAGATCTGATTTGAAATTTACACTTTCCAAGGATGATTTTCGTCCGGCCATAAGAATCCATAGATCCAGTGCTCTTTGTGAAGGATAATGATTATAATAATATTACTTGCAGTGAATAATGTATATTACCGATAAATGTCGATCTGATTATGTGAAAAAAATCAAGTATTTTAATAGAAATGATTTTAGTGTTTATAAAACATACCGTGAATGTTACTAATTAACCTATATTAGACTAATGTGGCTAATAATTACTCAACTAATTTTTCCCCAGCCAAAACATTCTATTTGATGTAACTTTCATTTAGTGGTGATATTCTACCCTCTCAAACAAGGAGAAGAAAAGTCACCAGATAGTTTGGATCAGCATACGTTTTGTATATAAATGCATTTGGTTTGACAGTTACAGTGGTTTGACAATGAAACTGAAACACCAGGCCAATAGTGTTTGAGGTTTCATGCCTATATATGGGCAGCCTGGTGGCCAGTCTTCACTGATTGAACTTTCCATCAGTAAGAGCAGAGTGTGAAGGTTGAATTAGCAGAGCAATAGCATAACTGCACATACAATACTGTAATCCACACAGCATAATGGGAGACGTCAGAGTTCAAAAGAGGACAAATTGTTGGTGTGAGTTTCGCTGGTGCACGTGTGGCCAGGACAGCAAGTCTTTGTAGTGTATCGAGAGTCACGGTATCCAGGGTAATGTCGGCACACCACCAGGAAGGCGGACCGCATCCAACAGGAGTAACTGTGGATGCAAGAGGAAGCTGTTTGAAAGGGATGTCTGGGTACTAACCTGGACTGGACCCTAAAAACATAAAACCACAGCTGCCCAAGTCACTGCAGAATTAAATGTGCACCTTGATTCTCCTGTTTCCTCCAAAACTGTTCATTGGGAGCTCCACAGGGTCAATATTCATGGTTTGGCTCTAGCAGCCTGACCTTTGGTCACTCGTGTGAATGTCAAACGTCGGTTTCAATGATGCCAGCAGCACAACTCTTGGGCTGTGGAAAATGTGAAACATGTATCGTTCTCTGATGAGTCCACCTTCACTGTCTTTCCAACATCAGGGAGAGCTGTGGTGTGGAGAAGCTGCTAAGAGGCTTACCACCCAGTCTGCTGTGTTTCCTCAGAGTGCAGCATGGGGGTGGATCAGTGATGGTTTGGCCTCCAATATCATGGCATTCCCTAGACACACTACTTATTCTAAATGGGCGCATAGCTGCCAAGGACTACCAAGCCATCCTGGAAGATCATGTTCACCCAGTGGTTCAAACATTGTACCCTGAAGGTGGTGTCATGTATCAGGATGATGATGCAACAGAGTGGTTTGATGAACATGAAAGTGGAATTGAATGTCTCCCATGTTCTATGTTTGCAATAACAAGAATTCAGAGTAAAAATAATGATAATTGTGGTCCCACTGATTTACTGTAGCCTTTATTATGCCGCTGTATCGGTTGCTGCATTTTATAGCAATTTGCTTTTTTTCTACCAATTATTTCAATGCACCATTTTAAAAAGTCACTGTAAAGAATCTTTAGTATTCTTTTTTGGACTCCGAATGCACAAAATTACATTTTTTGCAATAGTGAAGTGTATTTCAGAATTTACCGTGACTCAAAGTGGCAACAAAATTAAGTCCCACTGAGCCTCACAAACAGTGTTCAGGCCCCTGTGTAAAAAGCCAGAATTAAAGAAGCAAACTTCTCCATCGCCTGTGAGTGCCCGTGATTGTGCCTCATATATTCCAAACTGTCACCTCCCCTAAGTGACTTTTGAGACAAACTCAAATTAGTCAGCTGGACAGAGGATTTAACATTGACAATTGTATTAATCGACTGGCAGAGCAGGACAAGAGATGAGCCAAACCATACATACCCAAAACAACCACCTAGAACTAAGCAGTCCCACTGCAGCAAAAGACAGGATGAAGATCAGATTGTCCTAAAGCGTTTGGGAAGGAACAGGTTCATCATGGAAAATAGTATATCCAAAAGATCTGAACACCCGCCCTAAGAAAAAGAAATAAAAAACACAAACTTAAAAGCTAATCAGTTTAAGGTAGAAACAAACAACAGTGCCCTGTAGGTGGCGCCAACAGCCCTCGTTCTCCACAAAATTTAAGTGAGGGCCAAGCCATTTGTCTGTCAATCGACCCTCCTAGCTCTTCCAGTACAGAGTCTGCGGGGGGTGACAGGAAACAGTGGTTAAACAGGCTAAATGATTATGGCAGAAATAAAGACCCAACACCTTTCAAAAATCGTACATAACAAAAAGCATGTAAAACGCGAGCTTCAATACCCCTCCAAAAAACAGAAGCTTACAATGCAACCAACCCCCCCCTCCATGCTGCCCTAAATCCCATGTCGTACTTCCCCAGCCCCTTAATTAACAGGGCCACAGGGGAACTTGGAGCTCATCACAGTCCTGTGCCCTGGATGAGAAGTCAGTCTATCCAAAGGCAGATACACACATGCTACTGGCCAGTTCAGAGATGCCAGTAAGCCTGTATGTATCTGGACTGCAGAAGCAAACCAAAGTACCCAGAGCAGCACAGAGCGAAGATGCCGACTCCACACAGAGAGAGCAGAGGCAGGACTCGAACCCCAAACTCTGGAGATGCGACATACCGCTGCTATTCACTGAGCCGCCATCATACTTCCCAGTCTTGCCCTGAAACCATCTCTACTCAGTGCTTAAACCGTAACTAATTAGTCCACTCAGGGACAGTTGGATTTTAATTACTGAGGCATCTGTAGACTGGAGGCTGCTGATCAATTGCCATAGTAACATGGTAGATTATGCAAACCTAACACCATACTGCTGCACAGCGTCCTGCTGGATCACGGTTGTATGATGAATATGATTCTGTATGGAAGTATTTTTTCAGTTTAATATTAAATTAAATGTAGCCTGGGTAAGGATTATGACCATAACTCAGACACAAAATGAGTGTGCATAAATACACATATAATACGTATCCCCAGAAAGTCTTATCATGTGATTTATTTTTTCTGGTTATTCATTAAATCCAGCAAACAGTGGACTCGTAAAATCTGCAGATTTTCCCAGATAATCATTTGTGATTTTCATTGCTATGTGATTGCTTAGTAACAAAGGTATGCATACTCACAGCACTGCCTCTGAAACTGCGCTAGCAGGAAGGAGCAGCTGGTCACTCTGAGGCATTGTGGGATGCCTGTCTTTCTGCCAGGCTCATTTGTGAATATTATGTAGTAATTTATGATGCAAGGCAGCATTCAGGTGGAAGTTCAGTCCGTCACCCTTCCCACTAGGATGCCAGTCCATCACAGCATACGAAGCAGAAGACTCCCTGGATGGGAGGTCCGTCCGTCACAGGGCACAGGGCACAGGGCAGGGGACACCCTGGAGAGGATGCTGATCCATCCAGCACACACACACACACACACTCTGGACAATATGGAGATACTGGTTCACCTGACTGCATGTCTTTGGGTGGAGGGAGGAAACCCAACAATAGAGAACTCACACACACACACAAACACACACACACACACACACACACAGTGGGGCAGGACTGAACAGCCCAGCCTAGGAGGTGTGATGTGACAGTGTTGCTCAGTGAGGCTCTGTGTTTCGCTCCTGAATGAAATTCTTCAAATCTAATATCAGCTGACTGAATAATAGGCGTCAGATTAATTGGAAAAATTCTGTAATTCAATTACTAAATATTGAAAAAGGCTAAAGGCTGCAATCATGCACAATTAATGACACATTTAATAAACTGACTAATAGGGACAGAGCTTCTGAAAGGTATAAAATCACATTATAGACAAGATTAACATTCTTTGTTAAAAATAGCAATACAGGAGAAAACAAGCTTTTTGCTCTTTTCAAAATGTATGCAACATGGGTTCCTGTAGATGGAGTTTCCCAGTTCAAGGCCAGGATATCTATGTGTTCGGACATTCATCTCTGTAACCCATCCATCCATCCATTTTCCAAACCGCTTATCCTATTGGGTCGCGGGGGGTCCGGAGCCTATCCCGGAATCAATGGGCACGAGGCAGGGAACAACCCAGGATGGGGGGCCAGCCCATCGCAGGGCACACTCACACACCATTCACTCACACATGCACACCTACGGGCAATTCAGCAACTCCAATTAGCCTCAGCATGTTTTTGGACTGTGGGGGGAAACCGGAGTACCCGGAGGAAACCCCACGACGACACGGGGAGAACATGCAAACTCCGCACACATGTGACCCAGGCGGAGACTCGAACCCGGGTCCCAGAGGTGTGAGGCGACAGTGCTAACCACTGCACCACCATGCCGCCCCCCTCTGTAACCCTACTTACTTAATTTACTGAAGGTGAAGGAAAGTAATCTTTTACTTGCAAATTATTATTTAGATGATTTTAACAACAATTTATTGCAATAGTGGAAAATAAAATGTCTTATTTTAAAAAAACCACGCATACCTATTAAATTCATAAATACTTAAAATAATATTTGAGATTTTTATTCATATATAGGTAGTGTTCATTCCTTCCTGGTTAACAGCGCTGATGTGTCCTAGAAAGTAATAAAACTGACACCTATCAGTTTAATTGCTTATTTGTTTTTAGTGAGTCTTGTCAGTTCTTCATAAACGGAAACTTACGCAAATGAATTTAAAAACTTTAATAGTAGGTTTATCTGGAACCAAAGCATAAAATAAACTGTAACCACAATAATAATTTTTGGTTTTTTAACAAGTTACATTATGACTTGACCATGACAAATCTTTGAGTGGATTAGTGTGTTTCCTAAATGTGCTTTAATAAGTTTGAAGAACGAATAAGCCTGCAACGTGTGTGTGTCTGTGTGTGTGTGTGTTGGGGGGAAAGATATGCGTGTCCCCACAATGTGATAAAAAGCTGTTGTTTTGATGTTGTGGGGACCATTTTTTCGGGTCCCTAGAAAGGGAAATTCAATTTTATGAAAATATGTGATGGCTGGGTAGGGTTAAGGTCATCATGTTGGGATTAGGGTTTTGTCCATAGAACTGAATGGTGAACAGATCCATGGGTAGTAGGATTTTCAGGAGAAGAACCCAGGCAGATCTGCTTGGGCACCTTACAGCATGAAGGGTTAACATGACATCATAGAAGTGCAAGGTTTGCTTTCCAATGTAATGCAGCAGACTGTTGCCTTTACTTCTGGTCTCTCCTTCTTACGCATTTTCATTACCATTATAAATGAGTTACAGGGAAGTAGAGGGGCTTGCCCCCCCCCCCCCACCCCAAATGAGAATTGCACTTCTCCTCTTGTGTTTCACACTCTGCACCTGCTGCTAATAGCTAAAAAGTCCCAGGGACAGCAAACAAAAAAGAACTGCAACATGAACATGGACGTATACAGAGAAGAAGCTCAAATTAAGCATGCAGTGGTGACAGTCTGTCACTGCATCCATAGACTCCAGTTGCATTTCAACACCAGAGGGCTGCTTCACTTCATGGTCCTACAGTACAGTCTGCCAGTCACTCCATCTACTTCTCTTTCATCCCAGGGTCGGCAGCACTGCGATGCCACTTTCCAGTGTGATCTGCTCCTGGGACGACTCCCAGTTCTTCAGGCTCAGGGTGGTGTAAGACACTGTGACTGTTTTAGGGCAGCTCCCCAGAATACCCTCCAAACACTCAGTCAGGCTGAACTGATCCGGACACGTCTTCAGTAAGAAGGATCTCCATTTCTAAGTAGACAGTCAGATGCTTTGGCAACACAAGCTCATATCCCAAATTTCAGGTGAGGCCTGTCTGCACAGAACAGTGCATTACGTAGCATGTATGTCAGCCTTTGGTGATGTTACAAGCTAAGCAACGTGATGTCATTTAAGAATGTTGAGTTATCAAGGTCTGGTGGAACATTATTTAGAAAAATGTTGAGTTACTTGATGGAGCATGACCATTCTTTAGTCTCCTTTAGTATCATCTCATTCTGCAGATGTACAAATGTGTGTGATTAGACTCTGAATGGCATAGGGTTATGCAATAAGCTACAAGAGAGCATTTCAGGTTCTGCTGCTCCATCGTAAAGGTGAAGCTGATGGCGTGTCCCAGAAATGCAGCACCTAGGGGAGGGACTGCTGCGCCACTTTTTAGCATTTTATAAATATTTCTGCTGTGTTTGTGCCGCGGTGAGTTATGGCACCCGCTAGTGTAGGAGGATCGTGCTGTCAGATCCGCGCAGATTTTCCTGGTCTTAAGACGCACCGAGAGCAGTTGTGGTGGAGGAAACTTTAAAGTCGACAGAGTCGTATCAAAACAAAAAAGCACCCTTTTCACGAATTAACGCGTAAGCCCCATCCTTGACAGCTGGTGAACTGTAAACACAGAAGTGCGCTGGTGTTAGAGGGGCCGGGAAATAAATCTGCGTGCACTTAGGGAATTTCGCGACCTTCCTTTTTTGAAATTCGCTCGCTGAGGGAGGGGGAAGTGTGTCTGACTCAGCCGAGCGGCACCATCTGACTCTTTATCTTAATTAGAACAAGCAGGGTTCTTATGCAACAGGAACTCTGATATTGTTATAACCTTATGTAAGCTTTAAACTAGCTACGATATTATTTTGACATCAGTAACTCGATGTCCAATATCGTGCTTTAACCTATTGCTGAAACATCACTGACTCTGCACTATGATCTGTGTTCCTGGAAAATATTCCTTAGGGTGAGATATTCCCTGAGCAAATGCATTTCAGAGAGGCCCCACAGGTGGGGTCAGCTGTACCTTTCTCCAGGGCCCTAATAAAGTTGTGCTATCGATGATTGTCGCGCGAGGAACCATAGATCTCGGAGCGCGAGGCAGTTTCTAGCGCTCGCAGCGCTTTAACGTAACCGTTACCCGTGTGCTCTGCTCGAGAGCAAAAGGAACAAAGCTCTTTGTGATACTGTGACCCTCCAGCACAAAACTGAACACTTGGGTCAAAAATTAGAAATTAGGATCATGGTATCAAATGAAAGAGCATAAAAAAATCCTCAAAAAATATCTAAAAATACGGCCATGCGACTTCTGTACGGTTTTGTGTTGGAGGGTCACATATGTATGTATTTATATATTTCATTATTAATTTGTTCATTTGTTTATTTATATTTATATCATCTTTAGTTCTCTAGAATGAAACCTAGGCCCATGTGACGGACTGGCACCCCATCCAGGGTGTCCCCTGCCCTGTGCCCTGTGATGGACTGGCATCCCATCCAGGGTGTCCCCTGCCCTGTGCCCTGTGATGGACTGGCATCCCATCCAGGGTGTCCCCTGCCCTGTGCCCTGTGATGGACTGGCATCCCATCCAGGGTGTCCCCTGCCCTGTGCCCTGTGATGGACTGGCATCCCATCCAGGGTGTCCCCTGCCCTCTGCCCTGTGATGGACTGGCATCCCATCCAGGGTGTCCCCTGCCCTGTGCCCTGTGATGGACTGGCATCCCATCCAGGGTGTCCCCTGCCCTGTGCCCTGTGATGGACTGGCATCCCATCCAGGGTGTCCCCTGCCCTCTGCCCTGTGATGGACTGGCATCCCATCCAGGGTGTCCCCTGCCCTCTGCCCTGTGATAGACTGGCATCCCATCCAGGGTGTCCCCTGCCCTCTGCCCTGTGATGGACTGGCATCCCATCCAGGGTGTCCCCTGCCCTGTGCCCTGTGATGGACTGGCATCCCATCCAGGGTGTCCCCTGCCCTGTGCCCTGTGCTGCCTGGAAGAGTCTCCAGGCTACCATGACCAGGATAAGTGGGTCAGTGATGGATGGAGAACAAAATATCTTGCCTATCTGCTTAAAAATCTTATCACTTATCCAATTTAAAATCTGCCTTCTCCATATTCTTCAGTTTAATATTTTATTATGTTGTATGAAATCCACTCTTAGCGTAATTAATATCTACACTTGATGGTCAATGAATTAGGTACCCAGGCATCCAGCCTGCTCCAACAAAGAAAAGGTGGTGGTCAGAACTGAATCCATACAGCACACATACAGGGTTGAGCGGTTTCATGTCTCTGTGGCTAAGAATCAAAATGTCTGATATAAGTGATTTTAAAATTAGTGTGATGACTGGTGTTACAGGGAATAACTTGTAACCTGGAAAAAACCTCATACTGGTCCATTTGGACTAGTCTGGTGCTGAGGTATTAGCATTATATGATTAATTGTCATTGTTGACACACCACGGCACACAGTGCACATCAACGAAATGTGTCTCCTGCATTCAACCCATATTTGACATTGTGACATAGCAGGGGGGGCAGCTAATTCAGCGCCCGGGGAGCAGTGCTTGGGGGCGGTACCTAGCTCAGGGTACCTCAGTGGTGCTTTGCTGGTTGGGGATTCGAACCAACAACTTTTCAATTACAAGTGTGCTTCCCTAACCATTAAGCCACCACTGTATCACCCACCACATGGCTGTGCTCAGGTTCTCATCCCTGAGGTGGTTTATTGTGTCAGGCCTTTAAGTGTTTCGGGAGACAAATGGGAGTCCTACCATGGGACAGTGCGGGGGCACCTAAGAAAGGGCCACCAATAACCACCAGGAGGCAGAGTGACTCAGCCTTTAGTGATATAGCCCTGCACCTCCAGGTCTGTGGGTTTGTCTCACACCTGGTTCTGTGCATGAAGAGACTGCATGTTCTAATGTTTGCACGTGTTTCCAGATACATGTGTTTAGGTGAATCAGCGTGTATAAATTGCCCAGAGTTTATAAATGTGGGTGTGCTGTGATAGGCCACAAGGTTTGGCAAGCAGTGTTTCTCAACCTGGTGCAGACTCTGCACCACTATTCCTGAAAATTACAGTCTAGCTATTGCCCTGATTATCATTCAGAAGGTTTTTAAAGAGGAGCTGGGCCATAAGCTTTCGTTTGTATCTGGGAGGCTGTCTGAGGGGTTTAATCCTAAAGCCACCAGTTTGCAGTGCCAATTAAAGGCTTCAGTATCTGTAATTGTGATTTCCAAAAAATTCCACTTGGTTTGCACAATGGCATCTGTAGCCCTTTCAAAATGTCATTCTTTTCAATGAATGAATCTGGCTCCCCTTTGTTGGACCAAGGTGTTGGTCCAACAAGGTGTCCATCCATCCATCCATTTTCCAAACTGCTTATCCTACTGGGTCGCGGGGGGTCCGGAGCCTATCGAAAGCAATGGGCACGAGGCAGGAAACAATCCAGGATGGGGGGCCAGCCCATTGCAGGGCACACTCACATACCATTCACTCACACATGCACACCTATGGGCAATTTAGTAACTCCAATCAGCATGTTTTTGGTCTGTGGGGGGAAACCGGAGTACCCGGAGGAAACCCCACGACGACATGGGGAGAACATGCAAACTCCGCACACATGTGACCCAGGCGGAGACTTGAACCCGGGTTGTGTGAGGCAACAGTGCTAATCACTGCACCACCATGCCACCCCAATTATTATTATTATTATATAATTATAATGAAGGTGGGGAAAGGCAGTAATGTGTCTTATTACACTGTGGTGGAATGAGAGTTTGGTGTTGCCTGATCTGATAACACTTTCCAGCAGGCTGTGGTAAAAAGCATAACGCCCGCTATGGGCTGGTTAAACTAGTTATTTGCCCAGTTTTTTGTTTCAATTGCAGTGTCAAGTGTTTTGATACATACATCATGATTTCTGGGATACTTATCTCATCGTGTCACCTTTTTAAAATAAAAAAAAATCATATTCATAAAATTTTCCTTCAAGGCCATTTAATTCGGCATTTGCATCTGTTTCCTAGATTTGTATACCTTTTATTCCTTATTATGCTTTGAACATGCCATATATGCTGTTTTTATTTATTTTAATTAATACGAGCTCTCAGACAATAACGTTAAAACTTTGTATGAAGGGCTGAGAACGTTTTCTAGGTTCTGTATATTACACGCCCGTGCGTTTATATAATGAGTGTCAGAATGGAGCCACATCTTGGATTTATCGCATGATCACATTTTGTTCTCCTTTTGAAGAAAAAGATTGCCTCTTCCACTAGACTTATATTCCGTGTGCTTCTGAGAGATCATTCCCCCTGTAAAAGATGATGTAAGTGGCCGCTCCATTATAGCTGTAAGTGTGTGTTTCAGAGATAAGTCACAGTTCTCATAGTGTACGATGTCTGGAAATATGCCTCAGGTTATCATTTCCTTCTTTTCCTAATGTTGCAAAAGTAAAACAGTGCTTTTCCATTCCGTTGTGATTGTAGGTTTCAGAATGTATATTGGTTAAGATGAAGGTCATTTTACTTTGACGTCTGTGGAAATACATGAAAGCTGTGACGATGACATGATCAACAATCCAGAGTCAATATATAATCAGTAACAAAGGTGGGGTTAGTGTTTAATACACTTTATTGATATAAGTATTGGGACACACCTCTTAATCGTTGAATTCAGTTTTTCATTCAGACCCATTGCCACAGGTATATGAAATCAAGCACCTGGTCATGCAGTCAGGTTTGCAAACATTTATGAAGGAATGGGTCATTTTGAAGAGCTCAATTCAAGCATGGTACAGTCATAGGATGCCACCTTTTGCATTAAGTCAGTTCGTGGCAGAGCACATAAAGTAACATAGTGTGGTCACCGAGTGCTGAGGCACATAGTGTGTAAAAGCCGCAAACACTATGTTGACTTAACTGCAGAGTTCCAAACTTTCTCTGGCTTTACATCCCAGCACAAAAACTGTGCAATGGGAGCTTCATGGAAGGTTCCTCTATGGCTAAGTGGTTGCATGCAAGCCTTACATCACCAATGTAATGCACAGTGGTAAGCGTCGAATGGAGTGGTGCAAAGCACACTGCCACTGGACTCTGGAGCAATGGAAATGTGCTCTGTGGAGTGACGAATCACGCTTCTCTGTCTAGTAGCCTGATGAACGAGTCTGGGTTTGGTGGATGCTAGGAGAACGTTACCTAGCTGACTGCATTGTGCCAGCTGTAAAGTGTAGTGGAGGAGGGATTATGGTATGGGGTTGTTTCTTAGGGGTTGGGATCAGCTCCATAGTTCCCGTGAAGGGAAATCTTAAGACTTCAGCATACCAAGACATTTTGGACAATTCCATGCTTCCAACTTTGGTGAAGGCCCTTTCCAACATGACTGTGCCCTAATGCACAAAGCAAGGTCCATAAATGTGTGGTTGAGTGAGTTTGGAGTGGATGAACTTGACTGGCCCACACCGAGCTCTGACCTGAACCCCATCAAACACCTTTGGTATTCATAGCTTGGGTCCTTATTGAGCTAGCATCGGAAATTCATCGCAGAGTCTCAAAGCACTTATGTAAGTCGCTCTGGCTAAGGGCGTCTGCCAAATCCTGTAAATGTAAATGTAAATGGATGAACTAGAGCAGAGATTACAAGCCAGGTCTTCACTTGCAACATCAGCACCTGACCTCACAAATACTCTTTTGAATGAATGGGCAAGAACTCCCAAAGACCTACTCCAAAATCCTGTGGAAAGCTGTCCCAGAAGTGTGGCAGCTGTTTTAGCTGCTAAGGGGGGACCAACTGTATATTGACGCCTATGGATTTAGAATGTGATGCCATAACATTTCCTGTAGGTGTAATGGCCAGGTGTCCCAACATTTTTGTCCATATAGTGTATATTAGTAAGGAAAATCAAATATGATCTAAGTGTAACATTTAATGCTCTTTAACTGAATAGGCAGTTATGTAATTGTTTAACACATCTTATCTAATGACCCTGTAGCCGGCATCCTTTAGTGAAATTCGATCGTGCTCAGTTTCATTCACCGTCCGGCAGTTCTGTGCCGTTGTGGAAAACTCCATTATCACTATGGCCAATAGAGGAAAACTACTTCATCAGCTTTGTCAGATAGTCTCACTCCTCATTCGTGTCCCTGCCTTTAGGTGGCTCCACTTCATGGATTAGAGGCTGATGACTGACAGGATGGTTGCTAAATTGCCGCTCTACAAAGCAGATGGGCCCTGTGACGGCTAATATATCCTAAGAGGGAAACCAGCCATATTTTAATACTGTGGCTCACCAGATGAATTGCAGAAACACTATATAGTAAACACTGATCTACGGGTACCAAATGGTAGCTTATTGCCTGTTGTATCTCAGACCTTGACGCACAGCATTTTTAACGGATAGTGAATGTTGTTTGCTTCGTGTTGGGTTGGTCATAATGTTTTGGTTCTTTAGTATGTTTCATCTTTAGCATGGTAGTGATGATGATGAGCTGTTGGCCACGGTTGCTGTACTCAGAAGGAATTTGCTCGGATGGGCGGGAATAGTCAACTTAGAATTTGGGCAATAGGATGTAAATTGAATGGGTTAGGGTGTGTTCTTGAGGATAAAGATCCTGAAAATAGTCTTGTCTCCTTGATTTAAGCCTCCACAACAAACTAATTCTGGAACATACCACTTAAACTCTAAGCAGGGGTTAGCAATGAACTCTTGTTCTTCCATATCATGCGTGGCTTTGAAACATTTTTGCTGTGAGGGAAATTTTGGTATGCTCCTCTGTTTTCTCAACACTGCTACATACTGTAGACCTCTTTCCTGTTTACATGTCTGTATGGCATTTACAATCCAGTTCTTTTAAAAAATGCAATGAAATGTAAACGTGTGTGCATACAATCATCATAATCATAGACTGAGTATGTTGAAATGAAGGCCTCCATACATCGACATCTGTTAACCCTGCAAACCATCATGCTGGATTTATTTAGGTCTGTTTTTCCACAGTGGTGCATCCAAAGAGGATTTCTTTGGGGGGGAAAAGAATAGCAGTATCAACACTATAGACCCAAAACCCTGCAGTGAATGTCTCAGTCAAAATTCCTACTTTCAATTAAGTTTATGTCTTTACAGTTATCTATCATGCTCATCTCTGATTTAAAAAAATAAAAAATGATTTTATTGACATTAATTCAGCCGTATCCCTGATAAATCCTGTGCAAGGTTTCAGTTATCATTCCAGTTATTTTTCAAAGGCACGCAGGTGTGTTGCGATTTTGACTTAATCCCTTTCAAATGGGAGCGGTGCAGTAACGCGAGTTTTAGAGTGATGCAGGGAGGACGCGTCTCAGACTGTATTCCACACCGATGATATTCAAAATGCATGTATTAGGTTTCGGTTTGAGGTTGTCGACAGCGACCAGCCCAGGAAACCTGGAGCATAAGACACGTTGAAACCTGGATGGGTACAAAAATGTAATGGAGATCTAATGCAGTGTTTCTGCCTGCAGTCTCTGGGGACCCCCAGACAGTCCATGTTTCTATTGCCTTCCAGCTGGGAGGGAGCAAACACATGGACTGTCTGGGGGTCTCTGCGGACCGGATTGGGAATCACTGCTTTTTTGGATTAAATCGGAATCTGAGCCATTTGCCAGCTGAAATTTTTCAGAATTCAAAGAACAAGAGAAACAAAATATTGGACTGCAGGGCTCAGTATCATGCACTCGGAGTGTGGGTACCCTTTACCTCTCTTAAATTCGAATTTGTCCTCATCTCAAAAAAGGATAATTGTGCAAAATAGACCTCAGATCTCAATGTTACGAAATTACATTATATAGCGAAAGGCATCATCATTTCATAATATAAGGTCTACTTTCCTTTTTATAGACTATATTAATCTATGGTTATCGGATTTATTAATGCTGCACACTAGATTTCATTGAGGTCTCCTTAAATCTGTTTGTGACGGAGGTATTGATGTGCCACTTACTGGGAGATGACATTTTCCTTTGTACCCGAATTTAATAGTTTGCTGTGACTCAGATGCCATCACTTTCAAAGTCCTTGTGTACTGTGTTGTGGCGACTGGGAAATGGGGAGTGTATAATGAAGGTACATCGTTTTACATATACAGTTTACTCATGGGCAGAATGCACTTATGCATTCTGGGTAGCCTGCAGCTGTGTGTATCTCGGCAGGGTAGTGATCTGTGTTCCGAAGGTGGGTTCAAATCCCATGTCTGGCACAGTAATTATATCATCCTCGGGCCCTTGAGGAAGACTCTTAAATCCAACTGCTCCAGGGTCACTGTGCACCGGCTGACCCTGTGCTCTGACCCAAAAGCAACTTCTTACCTGTATTTGCGTGTGTGCCTGTGTTTTTTGTACAAGGATAACTAAATTTCCCCAGGGGTAAAAAACAGCAGCACTGTGCTAATCTTTTCTATGCTAATACAACATCATGATGCAGTGGGTCACTGTGCACCGGCTGACCCTGTGCTCTGACCCAAAAGCAACTTCTTACCTGTATTTGCGTGTGTGCCTGTGTTTTTTGTACAAGGATAACTAAATTTCCCCAGGGGTAAAAAACAGCAGCACTGTGCTAATCTTTTCTATGCTAATACAACATCATGATGCAGTACTACGTTCTCTGGCATCTGCCCTTTTATTCATGGAAACCCACCCAAAACGGGGCAAGCAAGACATCAGTAATCCAAAGAGTGGAAATAAGACTTGGGCCGACAAATCTTCACGCGCAATGTCACTGAGGCATCATGCCGCACCAACATACAACAGCACACTGAAAATGAATCTTCTGGTATGTGGCTTAATGTTTGTAGAATTTCGTTAGAACAACATTTTAAGATAAGCAGCACTGTGGCCCAGTGAGTCGTGGGCTTGAATCCCCTTAAACGCTCTGTATGTATGGATTCTGGTTGCATTTTCTTTCATGTGCTGTGTGGGTTTGCTCCCACAGCCCAAAGGCATGCAGTGAGGCTGGCTGGCAGTTTTAATTGCCCCTAGTATGTGCACTACAGTATGTGCCCTGCGATGAACTGGCATCCCCTCCAGCCAGTTCCCGCATAAGTATGGGGAGAGGGATGCATTTTATGGTTCAAGTGAAGTCAGTGACTCTGATTTGTTGTTAGGCTCTAAAAAGAAATATTACTTTTTTTCAATTTTCAACTATTTGTAGTCAGTGAAATTGTTTATATAATGTCCTCAGTAGAAGTTTTCATATCAGACAGTCCAATGTCATTTGTTCCGATGATGATAATGGCGTTCTTATTCAGTATATAATGAAACTCTCCCTTTGAGGGTACAATGACGTGATCAATACAGTTTGGTTACAGATTGTGCTATTTTTGTTTTGCTGCTGTTGTCCTCTGTGACTTGCACTGGATACTATAAAAATGTATGGATGGATGGATGGATGGGTGGTTATTGATTCTCAACATCCAGTGTGTTCAGTGTGGAAGTATTAGAATATGTGTTGTCAAAGTGTTCCTGAAGAGTAATCTTCTGTTTTGTGGGGGGTGTTGAGTAGTCTGTCATTTCCTAGTGTACAGACATGGAAAGTTCCATTGTGGAACATCGCTTCACAGCTGAGTCCCTTCATCAAGTCCCCTGCAGTGATGCAAATGCCTGTGTCAACTGTCTAATGGAAGAGCAGTGGAAATGACATTAGGGTCTTGGGAGGAGGTGCAGACCTTTGTAGAAATGTGGTATTTTGGCGCATGGCAAGGAAAGTGGCTTTGTGTATTCATACATATTTCACTAGATGAAATTAAGTTGGGAAATATTGATAGATATTTGGTGCATTTTGAAGTAGAACTTCAATGGTGTGTAACTCTGGACTAAGGCTTGCATTGAAAAATATCATCTGTATTAACTGTTGCTTTTTTTCCTCTGGGTATAAAAGCAAACTTATGTAAAATAATACCTCAGGGTACCACTAAAGCAGGAATTTACTACTTCATAATAACTAGGAATCACTAGGAATTGTTTGCTTCCTGGTATAAACCCAGAATGATAAAAGCTTCACAGTTGTACATTCTTAGGCCAGGAGTGTCACACCCTGCTCGTCCGATCCTCCTGTATGCCACTCTTGTATGTGGAATCCCCGTGTTTATCAGCTGTTTCTTCTTGCTGCCATTAGTTTAATGTATTTAGTCCGCATTTCAGTTTGTTTCCCCAGTCCGGTCATTGTAATGTTATAGCTTTGCTGTGTGTCAGCCCCCAATAAATCTCGTTTTGTTCATACCCACGGCTCTCTTCGCCTGCTTCCCCAGTCTGTGCTCTGTACGTCACCACAAGGAGATTGCAGCACTGCTTTTATTTTTCACTTTTGTTCTATAGTTTCTCTGTATTCAGAAGCACTGGAATTATTTTGTGGAGCATATTAAAATTCCTTAATCTGATTAGCAAGTAGATTGCCAGGAAAATGATATATAGAGCTAATATATATGAAGGTGTTTGGTTTCTAACCTGAAGTCAGATGCAAGTCACAAAGGATTCATTTATGTTATTTCTCCTTGCTGTTATCAAATTAGCCGCTGCCCCAGTTATTGAATGAAGCTAATGTGGTTGCAGGGAAGCTGGGGTAGAGTACTCAGCATCATAGGCACAGACTGAGTCACCTGGATATTTAGCATGTGTGTGTCCATGACATCATGCACTAGTTAGCAAGGAGCTGCGGCCTTTACAGGTGGTGGAGAGAAAACGCCTGTGGAGATCATTGCTATGGTTTGTTTGGTTCCATTCTTTGATAACTTCAGATTTCATAAATAGCTACTTAAAAAATGTTCAGTTTGGGCATCATCCGCTGTACCTTTGGGCTGAAAAGCCTGGTCTTTACTGCATCAAGAAGTTTGTGGAGACATTGTACAGCTGTTTGCGGAGATAATGTAATGCCTCTGAAAGCATTATGCAGAATCTGGACTTTTTATTGATAATACTGAGAAATAGCAACTTTAGTTATAAACTTTACCCATCTGTAGCCTGTACTACGAAGTGGGGTTACTGGCTTATCGGGGTAACTTGTCGGATTTAAGGTACCACATTTAAATGGACTTCATATTCCTTCACTTACATTTCACCCAGACTACCTTAAATCCGAGAAGTTACCCCGATAAGTTAGTAATCCCGCTTCGTAGTACAGGCCCCTGCTCCTTGAAAATGTATAAAGGCCATAACAAATGTATTTCAATCTTCTGTCATATTGTGCTGATGAATACAAGTGAGCGATAGAACAAAATGCATTCCAGAAGTACATGTTATGGGTTGTTCATGTGGTTTACTTAGAGAACTTAAAATGTAGTGTTCTTGTGCATGTAAACAAGGGCACATGTTTGTGCTCGCTATGTCGCTTGGCTGCTTCCTTGTCATGTTGTATTTAATTTGTTTGTTCCTATTTTGGGTTGTTTTGAACCAAACCTTCATGCTGTCTCACTGCCTTCAGGGGACCGCAGGGGATTTAAATATTTCATGATAGCCATTAATCAAAATGCAAATGCTGCAGACATGACATTCGTGTTTTGGCAGGTCCAAGGTTATTGATGAGCTGGAGAAGAAATGACCGAACTGCATGTAATTAGGCTAAGAGAGACTGTAGAGTGTAACGGTCAGGATACATGAAAACAAACAAAATAAGTATAACAGTGTTTTCTTTTATTTACATCTCAGAAGTAAAAATAAAGAAAAAACAAAATAGTCTCATCAAAAGATGGTTTGCTCTCTGCCTAGAACTCATTTTTCTGTTTCCTAGAATTTAACAATAGAGGCAAAAACCAAACATAATCACAAATAAGGAAGTTCCACTGTAAATTAGTGTCAAAATAACTATATAGAAACAATTACATGAATTGACTGGCATTAAACAAATTCCCAAAATGATCTTAATCATCTGTGATACCGCTAATCATGGTTCTTGCATTGGCTGGCTTTGCAGGAATCGCTGTCCCAAAGGAAGTGGAGCTCATAGATCTGCGAAGCGGGTCTGAAGACAGAGCAGCAACAGCAGCTGAGCTCCTTTGGCTAACATGGACGACCTCTCCCAAGACCTCGTCCAGCTCTAGCGTCCGTCAGGATTTCTGTGAACAAAGAGATGGAAATGAGGCGCGACGACGGGAACAAATGAGAGTCGACGTATCAGACGTGTCTCGCCGTTCTTCAGCGACATCCAGAGGGCTGTGCTGACCCTGGCCTTGCCACCAGAGGAAGCAGGAAACGACACCTTCCTGGGCCTTCTGCTTGCTGTGCGGTGAGTGGGCTGCGCTGGACATCAAGAACGGTTCAGAAGGTTTTAGTCTCTGCCGTCTTCCTAGTTAACATTCAGCTCATGTCCTGCCTACGTTAATGGCTCAGCGCTTGGGAGGGAATGCACCCACTGCGTTCTATGATATATTAGGCAGTTCTTTAAATTATGGAAAATGCTATAGTCCATTATGGAAAATGTTCCTAGATTGAGCATGTGTGTTGTCACTGTTTACTGTTGATAAATCACAGAAAAGCAGGTGTCCCTTAAACTTCTGTTACAGAAGAGGTCCTGTAGGTGGATTTATGGACATTTGTGAGTGGTACAAGATAGGTACATACTGTATAAGGTAATGTCACGCCCCATTTCGAAAGATAGAATGTCACCCAAGGCTTAACTGAAATAGTGAGTTTATGATACGAATGTACCCTTGTTATAAATACTGAGCATGACATTAGTATTCATTAGGAAAAGATAGTGCTCAGTTCCATTATGGAAGCTGAATGGATGGGTGGAAGGTATTGTGGTGAGATGTCAGAAAGCCTAAGGATCTCATCCTGTATAGTCATCTCAACTTTCCAGAGTTGTCTTTGCCTGGCTGTTTTATTTACTTCAACTTTAATTTCTTCTTTTCCGTAAGACTGATTTAAATGCTGCAGGTCATTGCTCTTCTGGTGACATGCAGAGCTTCTGCTTTGGAACGTGATTGAAAGGATTTAGAGTAGGTCCTGCCATTGAATCTCAGCTGGATCTCATTCTTTACCCTTCCAGGGTTAATCAAAGAATGTGTGAAACTGGATTAATGCTTTCTGTGCCATTTTTTATTTTTACCAGCCACTGCTGTCGTGTCAGGGTTCGTTCTGTTGTTTTAATGTCTCTGGATTGTTTCATGAAAACCATTGTTCAGTCTTAGTTTGAAGATTAATTCAGGAGATAATTGTATTATGCAGTATTAAGTTTTCTTTAATTGTATATTAAATTCATGTTCCTTTCAAATAGCACCCTGTAGAGTTCCTTCATCCTCTGGTAATATGCATAATCATTTAAGCATAAAATGATATAGAGTCTGTAAAAATATTTAATATTAAAGACTTTTATATCATTATTTTCTTTTCCGCTTGAACGGCTTCTCCACATGGGTAACAATGTGGCCTGACAGCCCCTGGGGTGTCACTTAAATTGTTGTGCCTGACTCTGTGTGTAGCTTATGTTAGGCGTGTGTTTATGTGCCTGGATATTATGGGATGTCTCCTGCTTCATTCCCTGAGCTTCCTGGGATGGGCTTCAGGTTCACTGTTACCATTCGAACCCTCTGCAGTCTGAGGCCTCTCAGTCACCTTTGAGGTGGTCTGACATACTTTGACTTTTTCATACTATCTAGAAACATTTATCCCGAAGTGCTACATATACTTTTGTTCAGCGGCCAATAATCTGAGACCGTTTAAAATGTCATCAATCTGTTTTTGTTTAAATCAACTTTAAACATGCACTTTGCAAAAAACCTGTTTTTAGGGGTGCTAGGATATTGCAAAAAAAAGGAAAAAACGCTAAACATTTTTGGCCAAGGAAACGATGAAGGACAGTTACTGCCTAGTATTCTCAGAATTTTAAAGTAGTAAAAAGTTTTTTCAGTGTGTTTTGGCTTCATGGTAATTATTGTGTGCAGCCCTGAAAATTTTTTTTAAAATGTAGATTCTTTTCAATATTCTTATGTAAAATGAAATTATTAAATAGAGTGATGTTTGAATGTCTTTATATGGAGAGAATGATGTTGCTTATTAAAGCTAATCAACATTTTTGCCAGAAAATATTGCTTCAATGAATGGATGGATCTTTGTATAGATCTGTGAATATTATTTCATTCATTTGTGCAGCCATTTTATATTCAAATTATCTTTCTGCTCAGACCCCATGAACAGTATTTGATGTGTAACCTGGAATTTGATTGTAAAAAAAAAAAAAGTAGCTTTTTGGCTAATTCACAAATGTGAAACTTCTAAATCCGCTTGTCTTTTAAAAAAATCCCAAAAAATTTTGGCCCAAATAATGTCCAAAATATCTAAAGGGATTGTGTTACATGCACTCTGAGGGAATTTATTATTTGGAAAAAAAATTGCACTCCAACATCTCTGTTTCAGTTTCTTTTTGAAAGAATAAAATTACTGCATTCAGCAAATTGTAAGCTTTTTTTCTGATTGTAGTATCACCCCCAATTTATAATGCTCAATTCCCCCCCCCCCCTAGGGCCTTAGAGATAATAAATGGTAAACAGGGCAAATTTTCAAAATGCTTTCCTGTCCAGTGTTGTGATCCATACAGCAGTAAACAAAGCGTGACACTTATCATTTTGTCACTAGACAAACAAGAGTAGGATACCGCTACAGCAAACATGCGAAGGGGTCAGATGCTGGTGGAATTGTCCCTTTAGTTAAGTGGAATCAGATGAAGTCTTTGACATGGGTGCTCTTGCTCCAGAATGTTTGTCAGACATCCTCATTTTCAAAATCCCACACTTCCTCATGTCACAGCAATATCTGTTATTGTCTAAGGCAGTATTTCCCAAACCAGTCGTCGGGCCACACTGGGCGGATCTACATTTTTGTTTTGTCCCAGTTCCCAGAACACCTGACCCAAGTAATCAGGAGCTCTAAATACCTTACATGTGGGCTGGGAACTGGAATAAAACAAAAAATGTGGATCCGCCCACTGGGCCCTGAGGACTGGTTTGGGAAACACTGGTCTAGGGGAGTGTTTCTCAACCTGGTCCTCCAGAACCCTGAGATGGTCCACATTTTTAGTCCCTCCCAGCTCCTTGACAGACAATTCATGGACTGTCTGGGGGTCCCTGAACACCAGGTTGAAAAACACTGGTCTAGAGACCTGTTTATTTTCTAAGCAGTTGTGTAATGGCACAAATACACTCCCTGGCCATCAGCAAATATGTTAAGCAAATAAAACAAATTATATCAGCAAATAATTAAGAGCCAATGACTGGATCATGGTGCAGTGGTTAGCACTGTTGTCTCACACCTCTGGGACCCAGGTTCGAGTCTCAGCCTGGGTCACATGTGTGCGGAGTTTGCATGTTCTCCCCATGTCGTCGTGGGGTTTCCTCCGGGTACTCCGGTTTCCCCCCACAGTCCAAAGACAGGCTGAGGCTAATTGGAGTTGCTAAATTGCCCGTAGGTATGCATGTGTGAGTGAATGGTGTGTGAGTGTGCCCTGCGATAGGCTGGCCACCCATCCTGGGTTGTTCCCTGCCTCGTGCCCATTGCTTCCAGGATAGGCTCCGGACCCCCCATGACCCAGTAGGATAAGCGGTTTGGAAAATGAATGGATGGATGGATGGATGACTGGATCATTATTACAGCTCAGCAGCATTATGCAGCAATAAAGTAAAATCTGCTGAGTACCTGAATCTACTGAATGCTCAGGTTACACCTCCATCCATCATCAATGGATTTTTTCTTCCTTGTTGGCATGGGCATATTCCAGGACAAGGATGCCAAGATTCATTGGGTTCGAATTGTCAAAGAGTGGTTCAGGGAGCATGTGGAATCATTTTCACGCATGACGTGGTCACCACAGAGTCGTGACCTTAACCTCACTGAAGGTCTTTGGGATGTGCTGAAGGAGGATTTATGGGGTGGTTCAACACCCTTGTCAATACAGGATCTTGGTGAGAAATGAATGCAAATCTGGATGAAAATAATAGATGAGATGAGTTGCATAAGCCTGTGGAAACAATGCCGTGACAAATGTGCACCACAATCAAAGCTATAAAGATGGTCCAACGGAAAATTCAAATGACAACTTTTTTTTTGGCCAGGCTGTTGAACCCTATGAACCCTAACTGTCTGATTAAAAGTGTGCGGGCTGTTCCTTTTTGAGGAGCACTTTGAATTTAGATGAATCCATCCGTCCATCTTTCCATCATCCATGCTTGTTATACAGGCTTCACAATATGTTTTGAGGTATGCAGTATATAAGACACCAAAGCCCATCAGAATTGCATCCACTGCTATCTGCAAGGCTTTATATTGCAATATGGAAAAACATCCTGACTCAAATGAACAAACAGTCTGGATTTGATCATAAGACCAGCTATAAAAGGGGGATTGATGTATCTAGGGAGTGAGGTTGTATAAGAGTCCTTGTTCTCTCTCTTGCAGAGCTACCTCTTATGTCCATGGGTAGTGCTGGGTACCTTAGTTCATACCCAAGGAGTCCTGTACAATACATCTAGGAATTTGGTCAAATGGGCTGACATGTGTAGTTCGTAGCGGGAATGTGGCAGAGTTCAGCCAGCAGACGCCATTGAGGTGCCCGAACACCTACCGTAAAGCACATGTGTGAATATGAAGCTGAAATATTGACTAAAGAGAGAAAAATAGAACACTGAAGTAATTGATAGGCATTCAGAGTACATGCAGTGAAATATTACGGTAAACAAAGTGCTGCCCAGATGGATGCCCTCCCATGGTGGCACTGGACCCTCTTCACCGTGGCCCTTTCTTACAGAGGGAGCCCTATTTCACCCCAGAGTGTCTTCTCCCCACTCTGTTGATCTCAGCATTACCGGTGGCCCATATATTCAGAAAGATGCCTCGGTCTTGCCTGCATCTCCCATGAATGAGTCACGCTCCTTTTACCTTTTTTTGCAACCGCAAGGTCAGCAGAAGCATAAGGCTCCATTCAGCAGTGAGCGCTTGCGATGGTTATACAGCGACGACACCTCAGCGGGGTTAGGAGAGGCAGGGTACGAAGAGCTCACTCAAATCCTGGCTTTGCAAATGAATGCTTGACTGTTTCCATAGACAGATGGTGAATGCAACCATGTGATGCATGTTTTCTTATTGTCATTTGAGGGGTATTATTTTTATTATTAAATTTATTTTATGCATTATGTATAGCATGGATTTTCATGACACTTCCTTTTCTGACTCACAGATTCTCCTCTAGAAGTCTGTCTCTCCATTTCCCATCCATTATCTGGGTACAGTTCCACCAAACCTGCCATTTTACACCAAGACCATCTGTCATATGACCCTTGCTTGTCACTGTTGACTAATTTGTCAGATTAACCGAATCCTCAATCCACTCAATCATACAGCGGGGATTTGCCATTCAGGGATTAACTGGCTCGTGGGAGTTCTACTTACACAAAACTGCTCTAAGTGCACAATGAAAAATGATTGGTTCTGTGAGATAACCAATCGGATTGTAGAAGAGGTGGGTCCAAGCAACTATAAGAGATATATGATTGGTTGGTCCTGCCTCCTCTTTTTCGTTCTGCCCTCAGAACATTTTTAGGTAAGTATAACTCTCATGAGCAAGTAACTGCAGTTTGCTGAGAAAATAATTTGCTTTTAAAACATCCACCAGTCATGTTTTCCATACTACTGATTTTGGATTGCTCTGCAGAATTATGTTTAACGTTGTTAAACATAGGGAATCAAAGAAACAAAGCATACTGCTTTTCCTGTACTAATGGACATATTTACATCAATTTGTCTTGCTACTGCAGTGGCCTTTTAGTGGGAATATGAGGAATCTCCTTTAGATGCAATCACACTTGCAGTGTGTTTGCACACCAATGATCTTACTCCTGTGGTGGATCCATTTAATGAGAAAGGCTTAAGGATTTAGGAGTTGTGCAATATATCAGTTCAAATTTCATATCGACCGATATTTGTAATAAATCGAGATATCGGTATCAGTCCAATGAATCAGTCATGGAAAATATTGCCAGCTGATATTTAAACTTTATTAATATTCAAAGTTAGCAGCACCAGAGGTAAGGACATAACTACTGAAATAATGGAGATGATTGCCTTGGATGTTCCATAGTGGAGGATGAGGGATTCCTTGAGTCGTTCACCGATGAGAAGTAGGTTGCCACTTTCAAAGTGTAGAAAAAAGGGGACTCCTCCCCCTCAGGTCTACACTCATAACATTTGCCACACGTAGGAGGGACACTGATCATGTGGGATAAATCGTATCTTATATTGGTTAAAAATGGTTCACTGCATTTCATTTTGCGATCGGGGAGGATCTAGTAAAATACAGGAAGGGTTGCAGCTCTACATTTAGATGAGTTTTGTTAGAACAATTAAAATGTCTTTGTTAGTTTGTCATGTGTTGGACACAGCGTCACTCATGGCTATTCCTGGTTGTTTGGCTTTTCATGCTAACAATCTGCATTTTCCTGACCGTGTGCTTGTGTCATTGGTGTCTCAGATGCAGCCATGCAGCTTCACATCCTACTTCTTTTCCATGGTTTCCCCTGTGTGTCACATGTGCTTCTTCTCCCTCCTGCATTACACATGCCTGTAAGTGTGGGACAGGTAGATGTTGTAAATGAGAACTGGATGCACATCCTAGTCTCACAGAGAGACCAAATGTCAGCATACAAAGAGTTTACTACAAAGAGTTCGCTGTTGCTATAGCTAAGAGCAGAAACTCCGCGGAACGGGAGTTACAGTGAAGGCCTGTGATCAGCAGGTGACGCTTACAAAGGAAGCCCATCCTCTGATCCACTGTCAAACACGCAATGCCAAGTGGCAGGAGGCAGGTGATAACTCAGCACTGCCTGGGGGAAGTTTTATTACAGCCATTAGAAGCAACTTTGTTAATAGCTCCTTTTTCCAGTATGTCGTTTTGCGGATGGCATCTAAATAGTAATGACATGTCTGTGAGAGTATTTCCTAAGAACCACATTTTGGTTTGGGACGGGGGGGGCGGGCGACGGTCGGTTGTGTTAATGTTTGCTCAGCTTGGAGAAGAGGTGGCGCGGTTTTCTGTAGAGTCACGCCTTAACCCTGTTGAGTTGTTTGTCATTATAAGTCTCATCATAGCTAAACGATGTATGCTACATTTCTATTAATAATTGAAACATATTCTAACAACTGTGAGGTGACAAAGTAGGACTTTAAAGTGATGCAGTTCTTCCTCCATCCTTCTAGACAGTGACTGTTCACATTGATGCACAGTTTTAATTCACACTTGTCAATTTACATTCGCAGTTCAGGCGAATTTTATGAGGCACAAATGAGGCTGAGTGAATTGAAGACGGCCTCCTGACTACAAATGGGCTTTACGCTGCTGGTGAGGGGCTGTGGCGGGGAATGTGGCGGAGCGTCTTGGGAACACCTCTCGCTTCCAGCCATCCGACCGACTGTCCTCATTACCGCCGTCTCTGGGTCCTCAGGGAGCAGCGGCCTGAGTGGTGTAGTGTACAGCCATTATGCTGTTGTCAAGAAATATTGAGCCACACTGATGTTTGTATATCTGCCCAAACATGTTCAGTTTGACAAAGTATGCAGGGATATATGAGCAGTTTCCTGGGTAATCTTGTAAAATAAGTTTTATGAGACTTTTACAAAAATCATCACACTGTAGTGAAAGTGTTTCTCTTGGTCCTCTGGTAAAATCCCTGGATTATCTGTATACTTTGATATGGATATGAAGAAGGAACCAGGCCATTAATAGGGAGAGCAACGCAAAGGCAGTTCATTTGCTTAATAACATGAAAGTGGCGTGGAAGTCTGCATGCTCTTGGGAGTTCACGTTAATTAAAAGCACTTACTTTTTTTCTCCCCCCCCCCCCCCCCCCCCCAGTTAAGAGAGCGTGCGCTGTCATTTCCGTCAGAGTGACATCAATCGCTCGTGCCGCTTAGTTACCATAGGGATCCCTGATGATGTTCTACTTCTGAAATAGCCTTCTGTCAGTCGCGTTGTAGCCCTGGACTCCTTTGCATATGCAGCCTTTAGAGGAGCATGCAAACTCATATGTGACTCTGCCACTGGAGTGTCTGATTTTATCAATGAAGTCGTTCACCATCAGATGAGTAGGGACGCTACCAGCCAAACATTTCTCTAGATTGCTTCCTTATTGGTATTCAGACAGAAGGAATAGTTTTGACTCCCCACAACTCCGGAGACTTGGATTACCGTTGACACTTAGTTGCGACAGTGTCACACAAGACCAAAACTAATAAGCCCTTAATTCCATCCAGAAAACACCTGGGAAGTGCTGCTGACATCCATAGATGTTGGTTTTGCTGTGGATTCGTGGTATAATGCACCCCCTGCGGAGCAGAACTCGACGGAGATTTGCGAGTAGCCTCCAGTCAGCAATGCCCAGATTACACAAGTTGCTCCATCCGGTTTTACATAAAGCATTCATTTTGGCAGCGGATAACAGTACCCACACAGAGCAAGAAAATGCCTCTCTTCCGTTCATCCGCGCCTCATCCTCAAACCAGATTTCAGGTCTAATGCAGATACAACTTAATTGCGGTGTTGTAATGTTTTTTAGTTATATGTTGTTATATTTCCCTATATATTTTTCTGATATGTACGAGAGAGAAAGCATGCATTATAGAGAGATGGCAGCAGCTATTCTTATGGGAGAGGTGAGCTATACAGTATGAAATAATGATTCAATGTATTATGTGAAGCTTGGCTGCCTTTAATGTATTCTTACACGCACAAACCTTTTCTTTATTTCTCCTACACAGAGAAAGAGCCACAAATCTATGTTCTGCTGGGCACCATTTATAAAACCCTTATATTTTTTAAAGAACTACACAATGGTGTAATTATGGTTGTTTAGGCAGAACTCTGATTCAGCTGTAGACCTGGTGCTCTGGTGTTCCTATAGTTACTCTGGGTTAGAATGCTTTTTATATCATAAACTTTCAAGGTAATGGCCTGTACAGAAATGAGCAGAAATGAGAGACCATGCAGGTTGTTCACATTGTACCTCTTCAGTCCTTTATGGTTTTCGGAGAAACTCATAGTCCATCCATTTTCAACTAATAAAGTTTGTGCAACAGGGAACAGGAGGCACATGTGAGGAACATGTACTGTTTTGTAAAACATGTTTACCTGTGGAGGGGATTGAATATGTACTCCCTTGGTTGGTTGGTACTATGGATGCTCTTTGCGTCAGGTTATTAGCGCACCCTAGCAGATTTCCCCAATGATCTTTCAGATCTTTCATGTAGATCAGTGGGACCTGTCTCCATGGTAACGCCGGCAGATGGATCTCAGCAGAGTGGAGCGTGTCTGTTCTGCCTGACGAGGGAGTATTCTGGGAAGCATCACTAACAGTGTGTTTTTCTCTTACACTCACACTCCTGGAATTCCTGTTCACCTCGAATCCACTGCCAGTTAAGTCATTTTCCGAGCCCCTCTTTCCGATTCTCTGTACAGGAAGTTTTTTTTTTTTTTTTTTAGCAAATAAACGAAACGTTAGGTTCCAGTGTATACATTGATGACCCCGTGCAGTTATTTAGCGCTAAATACATTGCTACGTTTCACTGTATTGTTAAACCTTACGATAAGTCATCGATGGCTTTAGTTTGGCGCGGGAAGCTTTGTCTCGTGTCTCTTTCTGAGAAACACAGGATGACCTGTACAGCATAGCAAACACGTTTCCATCCTCACCGGAGACCCCGTGCTGCTGAAACACCGGGACTGGAGACTGCGCCGTCCTGTCAAAGGCTGCTGCCAGCAAGTGTCACTCAGGCACTGGGATGAGCAAGGAGGCCTGCGGTAACAAACTGGCACCTTCCTCGCCTACGGTGACGTTTGTTTAACATTCGCTGGAACTCATCGCTCCTGGACGTGCTCATTAGCCACAATGAAGGATCGCAAATGCAATTTTACATTAATGAAGAAGAAGGCGAAGTCTGCCCTTGGAATTTATCCTAAGAAATCGATCCGCGTCAGAAAATAAATATTGGCGTGTATTTTTAGGCGCTTTTCAAGCACATCGTGAGGCTTGCTATCACTAAGCCTAAAGCATACTGAGACTGGATTCTGACACTTATCTTGACCGCACAGTGATTCTGGTTGATGCGCCTGATCACTTGTGTGTTTCACTTTTTATTCCTCCCTTGTGCTGCCATTCCGGCCTTTTCTGGCTATTCTCAGAGCGGCCGGTGGGGACCAGCTGCGGTCAGGGCTCTTTCCAAGGGACAGCGGGTGTCTGTGTCAGATGAAGCGGTCCAGGGGTGTCATTGCAGATCCTACCGCTCCCTCTGGACTGCTACAAGAGCCTTTGGAAAATGCCACTGGCGGCTGGCCTTATTGTCTGCCTGTCCCTGCAAAACAGTCGGCAGATTGCAAACCAGTGAATGCTTAGCAGTCTCCAGGGGACAGCAAATGACCTTATGGATAAAAAAACGGTGCCTTACAGTCAAATAGTCATTTCACAAGTGAAAGAGCTGATTGTCCTACTCATAGTGTGGATATAATACCTGAAAAACCACATCTTGAGTCAGTAGCGTTCCCCTGTACTCTATACTCCTGCAATTCCCCAACCTAATTTTTTATAAAATTCCTCTCTGGATTGTAGTTTTATTCATCTGTGTACAGGTCTCAACATTTCTGCTGTTTTGCACAAAAACTGCAGTGTTTCTATTATTTTTGTTACAGTCTTCTGCTTATTTTTTTGCCATCGCTTTTGTGTCACAATGTGTTTTTATAGCTAGCGTTGGTGAAATGTGTATCACACAGTAATGAATAAATTTGTCCTCAGGGGTCACGTTTTATGAAGGATCAGCTTCTGCCTAAGAGAGGAGCCTGTATCCAGGCCATATGGACCATACTGAGAGGGCTTCATCACACGTTCATCACTGCCCTCCACAGTATTCCTTTGTAGGCAGTTGTAGAAGTTGATGAGAAACTCAAGAGTCCGTCTGAGTTCTTTGCCTTTCCATTCTGTCCTTGCATTCGGTCAGCAAGCAGAGCTTGTTTTGAATAAGTTTTCTTTCAGAAAGTTGCCCTTTGATGTTCTCCCTGTCCTTTGATGGGGATGTTCTTGTGGAGGCTTGTAACTGCTTTACACAGAATATAACAGAATCCAGTCAAGATTACCCTTGATAGATCTATCTATCTATCTATCTATCTATCTATCTATCTATCTATCTATCTATCCATCCATCCATCCATCCATCCATCCATCCATCCATCCATCCATCCATCCATCCAGTTTTGTATACAAAAGTTGACCTTTGAGCTGAGCTGCAGGCAATATGGCTCTTAGCTTATATTCTTAGTAAAGATAGTGGGTTGTATATAAGAAAATTGATTAACAGTAGTAGACTCTCATTTTCATGCCATGCAGACATAACACCACGGTATATGGTATTTCAATGGAATTTTAAAAAGCAAAGCAATCGCGGCATTTTGAAATGTTGCCCCAAGATACCACTTTGCTGAAAGGAAATACCGCGGTATGCCGTGTTACATAATGCTGCAACAAACTTAATGCAATGTGACCCAACGCAAAGCGGGATGTGCTCTTAAAAAAATGGTCCTTACAAGGATAGAAGGTCCGGTCAGGCTACTCACTGGAAACAGCAAGTCAGGTGACCATAGAAACTGTCAACAGATAAGTGCTTCGGTTTTGAAAATCAAGGAACATTATGATAAGATTTGTTGCTTTTTCATGAGCAAAATTTCACACAGATTTTTATCTTGACATGCTTAATAAGATATTAAAGCACATTAATATGGAACAGCTATTAAGCTGCTGGAACTACCTGCGTACACAAAAATAATCAGCACCCACATGACATCTCCGGACCAATAAGATTTAACAGTATTTACCAAAGCCGTAATATAAAGTTGTATAATGCATAGCTTGCCTTGCATTAACCTTTACATATATATCAGCAATGCATTTTAATAAATCCTGTGTTCTTCATATTATCTTTTCATTCTTCTATAAATTAATGATAGCAGCAAATGACATTCATATTTTGTAACCTCATTATAATTTGTAATTTCATTATAATTAATTCTTATATAGAGAAACAGCACACACTTCATTTAATATATATGTTTTTTATAATTATTTGTAGTACAAATTGAATGTGAAAATGAAAATGCAGTGGTAGAACAATGACAACTGTACACTGGGCCCTGGGGCAAAAACAGACAATGCCCCCCCTTCAAAATTAACACCTAGGGCCTGCCTATGCCAGCTGCAGCAGTTGCAGTTGATGAAATTTAAGTAGCCTCAAATATTGTATCCATCATGCACTGCAGTAGTTAGCAAATTCCATAAACATGCTTTTTCGTCAAATACATGCCTCGACAACAGTTTGACTAAAAAAACATTAAAATCTGTTACGTTTTAAGTATTGTACCAAATATATATTTTTTTTGTATTATGATTCCTACTTCAATGAGTCTGTAGACATAAAAATGAGAGATATTAAAGTAGCATGTCACAATCTTCTGTGGTATAAATGACATCGGTGCCTTAATCATCATGAATGTTTTACATACATATGAGATTTGCAGTTGGAGGGGGGGGCAGTCCTCCCCTGTGAAAATGTAAGGTGCATTTGTTGCATTTGTTGCATTGTTTGCGCTTTGAGACCTTCTGCATATGACAGAAATATCATCCCAACGCCTGCAGGTGTAGCAGAGGTGTAGGACACAGTTTCCATCAAATGTCAGCTTTAAGCTCGCTAGCTTTCAGCTCACAGTGCATCACTGTGTTATGATGGCTCTGCTTGCTATGTACATGTTCCTATCAGAAAATTAAACGCATTTCAAAACCCCTAAATGTCAGACATGAGCACTCATTCCTTAGCTAATGGATTTAATGTAAATTGCAATGTTTAAAAGACTGTTGGTTGATTGCGTTTTAAACAGCAAAAGTCTAGTTCCTTTTTGAAATGCAAATGTGGCAAGCGACAGAAAGGTAACCCTAAATTCAAAGAAAAGAGATTCAGAAAAGTTGCGTAAAATGTAATCAAAAATACAAGCCATCAATGTTTATGCAATGGGCTCTGGCTAAGCAATTTATCTCAGGATCGAAGGGGGAAGGCAATGAACTTCAAAGAATAACATAGGTACATTTACGCTTTTCAAAGCAATACAGCATCGAAATGTACCATCTTAACAATATTGGCATTTTTGCATGTTACATTTAACCTCATTACTTTTGACGTAAACATCAAAGCTTCTTGAATTGACTGTGGATGCATGCTGCCCTTGACTTCTTTCAAAGATGTATATCTGCTTCATAGAATGTCGGCTTCCCACAGGACCTCTGCTGCTGGGTAGACCTTCACCTTACTGGTACATAGCAACAGTACATAAAAACAACTCAAGCCTCTTCACATTACGGCCTCTCCTTCCATTGGCTGTATCTCGGCTTAAATAAATCCAATTATAAACTCGACATGAATTAGTAACCCAGTCATTGGGGATTTTAAAATGCGGCTTGGTTCATTTACTGTAGCTGCAATTGTTTATTGAACAATACAAGCAAAATAGACCGAGCATTCTTTGTGTCCCCTGTAACATGACTTGTGCTATAATTATCAGAACTGCAGCATTTTGGATTGCTTGTTCCCAACTCTGCCCATTGTCACTCAAAGGAAACAAAAGAGTAAATACGTTAAATCTGAATGCACATTAAGATATGAATGTATAATCTATGATAAACACGTGGCTTTAAGGAGCATAGCATTGTCAGCCAAATGAACCACAGTTAATCATTAAACAATACCAACACCCCCAGAAAATGGAAATGCATGGAGGAACTCTGGAGATCTGTCCTGCATCCTGGAATGCTGCAAACTTTCTCTTGCCAATGTGGCTCCTTATGCCAGGCAGACAATGCAATTTAGGGAGAGTCTGTTTCAGATAAAGGAGATTAAATGTTTCTCTTCAGTCCATGTCTGAAATCGGGTTAGAGACAGGATTGGAGCATGGAGCGCAGTTTCAGGCATAACCACAAGATTATTAGTATTGTGTATCCATTTCCTTCATGATTAAAGCTTTATTGACGTTCCATCTACCCCCTTTTTAAATTAGGATGATTCTCTCAGATTTCCGTTTTGTTGATTAAGGTAATGCCTGTCCATTGAACATGTAACTTGTTTAGTTAATTGACTCACCTGAAGTTTTGGGACCTGAAACTTAATCCTAAAGTCTTCTGCTCTCTCTTCAGCTGTTTGTTTAACTCTACAGTCATGTCCACAAAGACTAAAGGAGAAGAGGCGTTTCCATGGTAACACGCAGGGCAGCAAAGATGTTATGTAGTGATATGTCCGGCCTTGCTTACACTGGTACAGAACTGAAGTCCCGTCATAGTAGAGAAGTCAAAGGGGTCGTCTTATTCTTAGCCTTATGCCTATTTCCATAAAGCAGGAGGCATAGCAGCAAACGCTACTTGAATATCACTGGTTCAGATGCCAACTGGAGGTGTCAAGCTGTCATAACATCGAGGAAGTTACCCAATCTGGATCGTTCCGGTACATCATCCAGCTGAGCATCAAACGTCAATGAAGAATCACCTCGGCTATGAAGTAACAGTAAGAGCAACCATGTATTCCCCAATAAACCAGGAGCCACATTTTTAATAATATTTGCAGAAAAATAGCCTTTGCCATTCGGTTTTAATGTTGTGATTTCATTAAAACAATTGAAGCTTATAGACGCTGATGGTATTAAGGCTGGTGGCAATATATTGTATTATAACACACTGTGACTGTCTGGACAAAAAAGAGGGAGTAAAACACATAATCAGTAACTTTTTATTGTTGGCAGATAATTGAAAGACTCATCCTGGCTTTTTGTTTCTATTAGAAAAAAGTGAATCATGAATGTATTATGTAAAGTGAAGTGCTTTACCTCCAGTCTTATTCTGAATAGTCCTTCTCTTCCTTTCTGTGAGAATAAAATTAGCAGCCTTGAATTTAAGGCACTTCCGAGTGCGTGATTTCTTCCATTCCCTTTTTAGATGATCATATTTAGAGCGGTCTGCATTGTTCATGCATAAATGAAAACTGTTTTATACTGTATGGGTCCATTTTATACACTCGTGGAGTACCTGTGTGTTTGAAGAAGCTGCTGCACATTAATTGAAGGGATTTTTAGACGGGTTAGCAACCACAGTGTGCAGAAACAAGTTGAATTCTCCTCTCCCAAGGTGAATGTTTCTGATGAAATGTCCTGTGAAAATAATCCAGTTCATTTATTGGACTTGTGATGTAACATACTGATGACAGTACAAAGCTCAAATTCAGCGCTCATATTCCCCACTGTTTGTGAGAGCCTGGTAGGCAGGGTAGACCACCTAGTGGAACATTGTATTGTAATCCTTGGATAAATAGTCCTACTGTAAGGAATTATGGGATGTATAAAAATAACAACATTGAAAAGTTAAATGTTATACAAGCCAATAAAAATATCTGAACTTAATACTTCAATTGAGTTGTCTAAGGGTGCTTTTCCACTGCACCAAGTACAATACTTTTGGTACGGTACTTTCAGTATTTTCGGTACTTTCAGTACTTTCGGTACTTTCAGTACTTTCGCCTTTCCATTGACTTCCAGTCGAGTACCAGTACCAAAAATTCCAATACCGAAAATGCCAAACAAGCTGGGGTACTTCTTTGGTACTTTGGGGTGGGACTTCAAACGCTTTCTTTGTCATTTGGTTATGCAAATAGCTTGCCTCTGAAACAAAATACAAACGAGGCCTTGAAATCAGAAAATAATGATAAACGAAAAAAAAAAAAAAATGTGATTTGGTCATAAGAACATATACAACAAAAAGATCCAGATGGCATGACAAGAAAAAAAAAAGGATTAGAAAAAGTATTTTGTTGAATATACTAATACATCACGCATAGCGTGCTGTCCTAGCGATATGATTTTGTTATAAATATAGTGAAGAGATAATGTAATAAATATGTCATAAATTTCTCTCAAACCCATCTTCGAGTGGTTTAAACGGCAAGGATGAAAATGATTACGATTGCCATATGAATTCAGTACAAAATACCTGCCTCATGCTGTGATGTCATTCGTTGCCGGCACCAGTTTTTACACCAGTGGGAAACCAGCACCTTGAAGTACCTTAATTTTGGTACTTTCTCGAAGTACCAAAAGTACGGTACCTGGTGTCATGGAAAAACGCTCTAAATCTCTTTCCAAGTCAGTACTTTGGCTTTTAAGTGAGCTTATAGATTATATCAGTACCTCTGGTGGTTTTTACAAAGTCTTAAATGAATAAAGGGGTGTTTGTATCATCATCTGCTGATTACCTAAATCAAATATCCATTCTGCAAATGTGTGAAAGAATATGTGGCAGAAAACAAATTAACATTTGGTTCTATTATTGTTAGATTCAGCATGTTACTTGATGGCAAATGCAAATCTTCTTTGTGAGGAAATTTCCTAATGTATGAAGTAGCACATCCTGGTATGGATTTTTGCTCTACTGCCAGAATTATCATCTTCGCTGCCATTTGGGAATTACTTTGTTTAATTTGCAGCTGATTAGTAGGATATTGTTTGGTATGTTTTTCACTGGAATACCAGAGTACTTAGTGATACAGACCTATTCATCCTCATGGGAAAATGATCTTCGTACCTGCCCCATTTTACTGAGGCACAGATATGCAGGTGACTGCAAGCTTGGGGGTCACAGCACAGGTGGCTGGTTAATGTGGGTTAAGGGCCTAATAGCAGTATCGGCCTACCAGCCCCCAGAATTTGAACCCATAGACACGGAGCCCCCCACCTCCACATGTTTAGGCCGTTTTTATTCCCAGTAGAGCTACTCTGAACTGACTTTAAAATAACTCCAGCAGGCACAAACTTTATTGAACAATTAGGTTTAATTGCATATTCTGGGAAGTTTAAGTACTTTGTATCTGCAACCGTTTGCCATAAGTCAGCCTTAATTATGCACTGGATGTTACGTTTCAGACCACATGTGCGTCATCGTAAAGGCACATCTGCACTTCTGCCATTTAGAATGAGTTACACTGGTACATAGCAGCTGTGAAGTTGGTGAGTTCGGCTGCTTGTGGGTCTTTAGGGCAAATGACTTTGGTTTGTGAAGCATTCTGACCTGGGGAAATGAGGGTGCTGAATTTCACAGGGACCTGCATGACTCCTCCTGTAATCCTTTCCCTATTCAGCTGATGGCAGACAGCGTGACGGTGTACATTTGAACTCTTAAAATGCTGCCCCAAGAGCATGTCCACTCTCTGCCTGCTCCCCAGTGAACTGTGGTGCCCTTGCTTGTACGTCAACTCCGGATGAGGCAGCAGTGTGAACAGACTGCTGCTAAGAGTGTTTAGCATTAAAGCTAAAACACTGATCCAATCACTTAGAGTGCAGTGCTGTGTAGCCAAGTGCTCTGCATTTATGCTATATTTTATATGTGCTTAATAAGGTACATAAAATTCAGAGAGTGATGCTCAGAGGGCCGTCGTTCACTAATGATGGTGGTCCTGTTTCATGGCACGTTTGCCCACTGGTGAATCATCCATCCTGGCTGGCAGAATGCTTAGGGAAACTGCCAGTGAGGCTAGAGGAGATTTTAATGGTGACAAATGGAGCTGCGGTAAGGGAGACCCTGTGCACACCAATGACTTTACGATGGAGCGCGTGTGGCGCGAGACGCCTCTGGGAGAGCCCCGGAAAGCCACTCGTCTGCAACACCGTCTCTGCGCTCCCAGAAACAGGATATATCTTTATGTAGGAGGATCTACTGCAGGCGTCCTAAACTGACATTGAAATCCGGGGTAGCATGGCAAAAGTACACTCCATGTTTGGATTACATATTTATACTGTATTTTGCATAGCATGGCACTATATTATATTGCATTGCATTGTAATTTATAGTTAATATACAGTAATATACAGAGAAGTGAAAAGTATAGTTGGACTCTTTTCTTGGAGCATTTGTTATAATGTTTTATATACTCTATGCCGTTCAGTGCAGAATCCCAGTCACGACATACAGTAACAGTAAAAATTACATATCGTGGACACATTAATTTGTTCATTAGTTTTAGTTAAATCATAAAACGTGGTCACAATTGAATCTGAAACATGGGAACGGAATAGTCAGACTTGGACACTTCTTAATATACCTTTCCCATAATATATTGAAATGCGGCCACAATATTATCATTGCCACGACATATTAAAACATGGACACAATACACAAAACAAAAGGAGTACGAAAACAGCTTTAGAGGAACACTGAAAGGTCCTTCTGTAGCAGTTCCGAGAACTGTGTGGTGCTTATGGGCTCTCACACTTTTGTCCAATTCATCCCATATCATTTCTGTGTGGTGGAGGTTGGGAGACTGGGCAGGCCAGGTTATTAGACAGGGTTGTCCTTCACTCTGTTTCTTTGCAGATAATTTCTACACAATGTTTTGGTTCGTTATCTTTCTTAAGAATGTAGGAGTGCCCAATCACCATTAATCCTTGGGGAACGGCATGCCATTCAGCTAAGCTGCAATAACCATGGTGGATCAGGTTTTTGATTCCTGTGCTGCATAAACTGCACTGTGCACTGTACATTGAAGATACTTTGAAGAATAATGCCAAGAATAGTGTTTTTATCAATTAACAACATATAAACTGCACAAACAGACAAAAACCAATCAAGATTTGGTGCGACCACCATTTGCCTTTAAAAGTGCATGGCTGATCTCCAGCTGTTGTGATTGTGTTTTAACTTAAACATTATAATGCTGATCATTAGCACCTGTTTTGTTTAATCATGCACTAAACTATATGTCTACAAAATCCTTGACTGTGTGCAAAGTGTCCCTAGGAGAATTGACACGGTTTTAGTCTTTCTGATGTCATTAGTGTTTTGTGTGGTTCTTACTCCACCGCTAACTTGCACCTGTTGCTACTCACTCTTTGAAAGCTCATCCTAGTACCACTTGTACCTAAGTTGGATACTTCACAGTTGTACGCGTGTGATGCAATGTCTGCCTTGCTCATGTGTCATTTTGGACAACAGCATCTGTTAAATAAATAGATGTAAATGTAATCTGAAGATAAGATGAAGATGAACTTTATTAATCCTATGAAGGAAAATACAACTCCCAGTTTCCTTGAGGTCATTTGGATTTTTAAAAACAACATTGAGATAGCTAAATAAAAAGAGCAGGTGTTAAGTGTTATTTGATGCTAAAACAGGTAAAGAGAAATCTAGCAGATGGTGAACTTCGCTCCGGGGATTGTATAAATGCAGGCAAATCCCCAGCTGTGGTCTTTGGGAGGAATGCAAAAAGGAAAACTTCCACATTGTTGTAAACATAAATTAACATGAAATAAAAACATGATATTGTTCAATATTAGTGGAACTGTTTTCATGTCATTGGCAGAATATATGAAGATGTACAGTATGAGTAAATATGATTTATATATTCCTACATGGCACTTATGGTGGTTAAATGACAAACAATCAGGTCACTGTGTGGTCAATCTGCAAAGTGGGAAGAAATGACTTTGTTCACACTTTAAAAATAAGTATGAGAGCAGAATGGTAGTAAAAGAGGATCTAGGACAGGCATCCACTGTAGGGCGTCCCTGATCTTTGTGCCCTGTGCCACTTGCAGGATAGGGTCCCCATGACCCCATGACCCTGTCCACGTTAAGGGGCTGGAAGACAGTATGTTATTGTTTTCGATACTAGAACAAATCAGGACCTGTAAGTGAGACCTATAAATGTTATACTTACCATGTCAGTTTCAATTTATTTCTTTTGGTTTCAGTTTATTTTGAAAGTGTCTTTACTGCAGTTGCCCCAAAGTGCTTCACAGAGCTGTATGGAGAGCACAATAGCTAGGCGTGCAAATTGATGCAATAGAGCTTCCATATTGATGTAACGTAAACAAGCAATTTTCATCACTAACAGTCTCTCTGCTCCTGTTGTATGAAATCACTCTCATCAGGATGTTGAATGGAAGGCGGTGACACTGAAGTTGGACAGGGAATAATGGAATTGAAGCTGTAATCTTCACTATGTTACAACAGCTAGATTGTATTTATTGAGTCCGTTTTTTTTTACTTTAATGTGATTTTGCCGTAAAATAAAATATGTGCTCCATTTCTTTTGTGCTCTACTAATAAAAATTATTTGCATTCAAGGAATGTGAGATCACATCACTATAGTGACCATGTGAAACATAATAAAATTTTTGGAAATCTGGCGTAAGAAGTCCATGAAAATCTTGTCATTGATATTAGTGCCAAAAAGAGTGTCTTTTGCAAAGTTTGTTATAGCCAGTGCAGTGATTTGACCATTCATAGCCATTCAGCATTAAAAAGCTGAGTAACGTCTCTGCTTGATCTTTTCTACGTAAGTATTAGTGAAACAGACAATGGGGAGATTTAATGGAACCTAACAGCACCTTGTCAGTCTGGAGAGGGATACAGACCCATTAGAAAATGTTTTTGTTTTTACTGCTTTCCTATAGACCTGGCATCCTGTCCAGGGTGTACAGTACCCCAGTCTCATGTCCTTCGCAGCCTGGGATAGGCTTGATAACTGAAAATTTACGATTATAGTGACTCTACCTATGCGTAAACTGCCATTAAAATGACACTATAGAAAACTACAATGCAGAGGAATCCCATTGCCTACGCTATAGACCTGAAAGCTACCTTCACTGTGTCTTATGTCCGTATTCATACCATAACAGATAGAAAAAGACAGAATGATGAGTCTAATATCTGCTATAACCTGAATACTGCAACCATGAAAATAATCTCGGTGCTATCAGGAACAGCACTGGAATAGGGCTGCTATTCTGCCTGCTGACCTGCATAACTCACAGGGTTGGAAACCATGGATTATTAGCCATATTGAAATATCCTGGAGGAGAACATCAGACTCTCAGTCCGTGAGTTTAATTGCCTCGATAAAGGGAACCGCACATGGCTATAAGCTGCAAACCTTCTAACAAAGCTAAAGAATGAGACATTTTCAAATATTCAAAGTGCTGAATGTGATAGAAAATTAAGACATAAAGCAAGCTGTTCAAGTACATGGAAAAGAGTGATAGCAGTTATGGATGCCAGAGAATGTGCCAACTGTAAACTGAGTGTAAGAGTTTTCTCCTGCCTGCCGACTGGGCCGGTGGGGGCTCAGCAAACTTTGGTGCTTGTCGGTGATCAAAAAGTGGCATTCAAGACCAGGAAAAGGGGGCCCTTTCAGTTGTTTAGGCAAAAGGGCCAGGTGCTTAGACACCTCCAGCCCCGCCCACACGTCACTGGAGGAAGGGGTCCCCCATGATGAATTTGCCCACAAACCCATCAGCCTACTGGGAAAATGCCCAGTATCCCAGATGGCCAGTCCAGCCCTAGGAAGGGGGAGTCTTACGGGCCCTTTGTGGGCCTGGGATGGTTCCTGGACACATTAGAGGGGTCAGTCGCGATGCCTATAATCCCGGGCAGTAAGGTTTGGCGGGGCTCCGATCCCCGTTGGCCAGTCATCCTTGGGGAAGAAGAAAGCAAAAGCAGATTGCTCACACCCCCCTCCCCCGCCCCCATCTGCCCAGGAATTTAAGCCATGGGTTTAAAATCACGTGGGGTTAAAAGCCTATGTGTTTAAGCCTGGCCCACTTTTCAATGTGATCAGCGGTCTTGTCTGCATTCCTCTCCACTGGTCGCAGTCTGCCTACATGGTGCCAAATGCTGTTCGGTGGATCTCAGGGCGCCCGTGGTCTGACATGCCGTCGTGAAAAATCGCTCCGCTCACGAGAGTTAATAGATCCAGGTTTACTTGAGAGTCGGATTGGGAATAACAGGTTTATTGCGGATGAATTTTTTTGTTTCCTCCCTTCAGCCAGTTTGACATCAGTGAGATCACCTCAGTGAAAACGAAAGACGACACCATATCGTATACTCAGCAGGAGCGTCACGACTCGGGTTGTGGCGGCAAAGAAAAACGCGAAGAAACCAAATTATGAATTCAATCAGGAATGAGTGAAATGAACCAGTCTGAACAGCTTGGGTTCTTTAAGTTTCCCTCCCACTGTATGAGGTACCCAACCCACAAACCTGTCAGTGTTCTGCTGTAACTGTTTTTAATCCTGGACCAAAGCACTTGTCATTTCAGACCCAAATATGTGGCTTTTGTTCCTTTTTCCTTGTCACACTGCAGAGCACCTTTTATATGACCTTATTGTTACGTTATACTTTCACTTATCCCATCATCTCCTGACTCCAGTCGGCCAATGAAATCCATTCGCCTCCCATTTGTTTTTTATACCCATCAACTTTTCAAACACACATTCACGCCTAGGAACAACTTGATAACTCCAGTTCACCTTTTTCAGACTTTCGGGGGAAACTGGAGTACCCGGAAGAAACCCCACAACAATACATAGAACACATGCCAATTCCACACACATAGAGCCAGGGCAGACACTCGAACCCTAGTTCCAGAGATCTGCAGCACCAGCCACTGTGCTTCTCCGCCCCCTGAAAATTCCCCGATCCGGTCCCGCAGAAAAATAAGACGATTTAGATATTCATACATTCTTTACCCCCCAATATTTCTGATTATTTTTCTGTCATTTCTAGTTCTGTATCATTTTATAATGGCTGGTGATGAATCTGGATTCCAGCAGCCGATAATGGTAACCTGAAAAAAACAGCCTAGCTGACAAAACACATCTGGTTACTCAATGAACAGAATTACATGAGACAGGGATTTGGATTCTTTTTAATGACATTTTTGCTTCCCTCCCAGCTGTAGCTTCCTGCCAGACAGACATATTTTTCCCTGGGATGGAGCAAAAATGTGGACTGTCTGGGGGTCCCAGAGGACTGGGTTGGGAAACATTAAAAAGAATCCAAATCCCTGTCTCATGCAATTCTGTTCATTGAGTAATCAGATGCGTTTTGTCAGCTAGTCTGGTTTTTTCAGGTTACCATTATCGACTGCTGGAGTCCAGATGAACGAGTTTGATCTTTGAGGCCGTGTGGTAGATGAAGGGTCCCGCCACTTTCTCATGATACCATAATTTGTTGACCTTCCCATGTGCTCTAACAGCTGCCAGAAGATAAGACTGAAAAAGTGAGCTGGGATAATATGAATTTGTGATTGGTGTCTGTACTGGATTTGAACATGACACACGTTTAATTTAGCCTTAATTAAAGGATTCAGTCGGATAATGGCTTATCAGGATTTTTGATCCAGTGCTTAACAGCCTTTCATTTTACTGCCTCTGTCCCTCTCCCTATATATATATATGTGTGTGTGTGTGTGTGTGTGTGAGAGAGAGAGAGAGAGAGAGAGAGAGAGAGAGAGAGAAAGAGAGTGAGAGAGTGAGAGAGAGCATACATGCAGAAATCTCCTTAAGAGATGTCTTGAAACGTGACAAAGGTGCTGGGTGCACCTCGGGATGTGATCAATCAAATGCTAATGAAATACTGTGCATTTTCGCAACTATTGTGCTAATGTTTTCACATGTGATCAACTGTCATTCTGTACATTAGTCTATTTTTGTTTACCTTTGTACAGGATTAATTGCTTAATACCTTGACCAGTCTTTTAGCAAGACAACTTTTCTTGGATCATGTGAGTGCTTTAGAGATAAATACGATTATTATACTAGAGCAGTCAGCCCCCAGCACAACCCTTGCTTGCACACATTTACCTCTCTAATTATGTGATTTAGATCAGTGTTTCCCAATCCAGTCCAAGTTTTTGCTCCCTCCCAGCTTCTGGTAGCAAAAACATGGACTGTCTGAGAGGGATGAGATGAGCATATAGGCCAGAAGTAATTTAGTCCAATGATTTAGCATTTTTGTTGTATAGTGATTCTTTAAAAAATCTGTTCCTACAAGGAATTTTGCATTATTCAAATTGCACTGCATTGTTTTCATCGAAAAAACCTGTTCATAAAAATAATTACCTCTTAAACTCCACAATGGAAAATTATTCAGTAGCTCCCAGTGTATTGGATGTAATGAATCATAGTTTTATATTTAGACTAGGCTGCTACTGTGACTTTTCATGGCCATTCTTAACAGTCTACAGCTACTTAGTCAATTATTCCACACATATATCTTATGCCGACAGATTATAACTGTCAATTCATCACCAGTCATTGAGTTGTACATTCTATTCTTTACTAGTGCAGAGCTAATAGCTAATGCAGAGAATAATTATTAAATTTGTAGATCTTGAATAGAAAGCACTGTTAATTGGATTGCGGTGTTTTAGAGTATGAATCACTTTGTTACTACTATCTTTCATTAATCAGGGAGTACTGCAGGACGCAGGGTGGAGTGGAAAGTGTGTGGGTGTAGACAGAGAAACTGCCAAAGCAGTATGGCTGCCTCTTCATTACTGCAGAGAAATAAGACGATTTACAGTAGATATGCAGGCATCCTTTACCCCCAATATTTCAGATTAAGTTTCTGTCATTTTATAATTCTGCACTTATATATTTTATAGCATGACCTACAATAACTGCCATTGCCAGCAAAATGTTGTGAGTCTATAGTGTAAAGGAATAATATTAATTACATTGTATGTATATCTTTTACACTCAACTTTTTACTATTGTTGTCTCACTTGATTTAAAGGTTACTGTTGCTGTGATTAAGTAATTTGGTTAGTAATTTGATCCATAAGTATTTAATGAAACAGCATGAAATTTGCAAAGCACCTTCGGAGAGCTTGGACACAACAGTGCAATGAAATCATGGAAGCGGTAATGTGTAATTCTGTAGTTATCTCAGCAAGCTTCTCAAGATAAATGTAATCATAAACCATTAAAATATATATGTATATACATATACACTATATACTTAGTACAGTAAATATCACCTGTATTTAAGTGAGTTTCTGTGAGTTTCCCCAGTTTGGTCGTTAACGTCATAACGTCGCTTCTGCCCGTTCCATGTTCCCGATTGTGTTTTACCCCGAATAAACCCCGTGTTCCCCCAACTCCCTGGACTCTTCCTCCTGTTTCCCCGCTCCGTTCCTGCTAGTTGCGACAAGGACAATACACACTACATACTGTATTTACCACTCGATTGATCCCTGATTATGTCATTTTGACAATGACAGTCGCTTGTGCCTTAAACAATTTAGAGAACTGAGGACATATGTTATAGCTCCTTATTCTTAATTATATATTCCTGTACTTTTATCCAGTTATGCACCTGGTAATTCAGTCTATAAAGCACATGGGATAAAATAGAGGGCAGCCCAGACAGCAATCCAGCCCCAAAGAGGCAGATCCTTATCTAAGAGAAATTCTGTGTTTCTTTCTGTATTAATAACATCATTTCTGTTAGAAATAGTATGATGCTACTTGACATTTTCACGAATGTTGTCTTTCAAAATTCACTCACTTCAGTTTAACTGTCTGACCTTCCTTAGAGCTGTCTGAAATGAATGTGTAGTCCTATCTTATGTAACCCTATCATGTACATCTTCTAAATATGTCTGGAAGGCTATTTATTCATATATCACTCAGAAAATTCTGGTTATCTACATCTTTGTATATATATTTATACGGTTATGTCTCATGTGATGTTTCGTTTCAAAGCGTTTGTGTTGAGATAAGCCAAACTGATCGCTCACATTCACAAAAGAGAAAATTTAACAAGATATGATGATATGCCATCTTCATTCAATTTGCTCTCACTCCATTAAGTTTAAGCTACTCTGAGCCAACCTCAAGGCCTGCATTATAAAGCTCTACTAACAACACTTCTGCCTGTCAGTTTACAGTCACTGTATAGAAACCAGACCTTGTAAATACCAAATACTGATATTAAAATTGAGTCCTATTAGAACAACATTCCCTGTAATAGAACAAAACCGAGAAAAGACAGTCAAACGACAGCATGTGTCTGTGACTGTGGGAGGGGGGCGGAGCCCCGGGTGGATTCCCATGTGACCACAAGTAGAAACACTTCTGTACGCTCACATTCAGGGCTGGAAGTGCACCCTTTGGAGATGTGCGGACGCTGTGCTGCCTCCCGCGCCTGAAATATCCACCATAACTCTGCAATCTGGTGCAAACTTAAAAACCTAATCTGTAAAGATAATGGTTATGTAAAACTTAATTTGGAAAGAACAACAAATGTAGACCATCCTGTCTGAATAGTGTATTTACCTGCCATTGGTCTTAATTAAATGTGTTTGTCCAGTGCCTTCCAGAATACATCATTATTATTATCATTATTGTTATTATTGTTATTATTGTTATTATTGTTATTATTGAAAACATGTGGTCTGCCTTTAGTTCCTTCTTGTCACTCCTTCCCATCACTCTATCTATCTATCTATCTATCTATCTATCTATCTATCTATCTATCTATCTATCTATCTATCTATCTATCTATCCATCCATCCATCCATCCATCCATCTATCTATCTATCATCAATATCATCCTGAGAACCGAGTTTGAGAACCACTGAACTATACCATTAAAACAATCCTAAATGAAATACTTAACAAAACTAAGTAGATTGTTTTCCAGTTTATAATATTTTAATGATTGAAATAAATAGCATGAATTTAAGTGAATTTAAGTAAACTAGGCTCATGATTCTGATACGGAGCAATCCCACCTAGGTGTATTCAAAGGTCTCCTGTGAACCGTTGCTGCATACCCAGCTTTCTGTCTGCAGAATGAATGATGAAAGTATCGTGCAAGAGCCAAGTCTGACCTCAGCTCAGCAATGCAGACATGTATTTCTAGCACTTATCTACATGCAGGTATTACACACCATCACCAACAAGTCAAAAGCTCAGCTACTGGTCACCAAACTCGGGAAAATATATCACATTGTTTCAGATACAAGACACTTATTGCAAAACTGTGTTTTGTTCCTGGCAACCTGGCATTGGTAGTTTTCAGGCATTAGTGATACTCTGTGACTGTGTTTGATAGCAAGGCAAGTCAAGCTGGAATGAAAATGAACTGCACTGTATGTGGTGTCGTTCTCACCATTAATCTGCATGCTGAGCCTTTGCTATGGGGCACCAAGGTGGTCTTGAAACAACCATCTACCTTCAGTTCTTGTTCTCTCTACCCAGCTGATACAAACTTTGAAACCTGAGCGTTTTTATCATTTAAAATATAATCACTCACTTTCTTGCTCTCTCTCTATATGTCATACATAACAGTGTTACTGCAATATATAATACAACGTAATTAAAGTATAACGAAATACAGAGGTAAACAATACAATTTAGGACTTTAGATAGATGTCATTTATATACATATATACAGTTGCAATCAGAAATATTCAACCCCCCCAAAAATGCTAAGGATTTATCAATTAAAATAGTGTTAAAAATGCAAGATTCTGCTTTGGATGGCATCTTTATGGGTTGCGTGAAACATAAAATCAACACGGAAAATGAATGACATAGTATTTGTGTGTAATAGTACATTTTCTTAAGATGTCACAATTATTCAACCTTTCTGCAGGTTTTTATGGCTCGAAGTGGAGTTGAAACATAATTAAGTCTTTGGGAACTCTATAATGATCCTTCATTTGCTTCAGCTGTGATGCATATATAATCCCCACCCATGAAGGTATTCAAGGTGCGTGAGTTGCAATCATGGGAAAGACAATGGAGCTTCCACAAAAGCTGAGAGAGGTGATTATTTCATCATGCCTGAAGGGCCTTGAGTATTCAGTAAGAAGATTTCCAAAACATTTAACATTCCAAGAGATACCATTGGGAGCATTATAAGGAAGTTTAAAACTCTCGGAACAGCTGCAAACCTGCCTGGCCGTGGAAGAAAGCCCAAAATATCATCCAGGGCCCTTAGCAGCTAAGTCGGGACACCTAAGAGAAACCCCCGTGTGACTGCAAGACACCTACAGTACAGGATGACCTGATGAAGGCTGGTGCAAGTGCTTCACTGGCAACTATAAGACGTGCACTGAATAAACAAGGACTTCATGGCCGGACTCCAAGACACACTCCACTCTTGACCTCAAGGAATGTCAGAAGTCGACTTGAATATGCCAGAAGGAATTTGGATAAAACTCCAGAGTTTTGGGAGACAGTTCTATGGACTGATGAAACCAAACTGTTTGGACATATGAACCAGCAGTATTTCTGGCGTGCAAAAGCCAAGGCTTTTGACCAGAAGAATGCCATCCCCACGGTCAAGCCTGGAGGTGGGTCATTGGTGATTTGGGGTTGTTTTTCTGCAACAGGAACTGGGAATCTTGATCGTGTACCTGGCATCATGGATTCCCAGAAATACCAGGTCATCTTAAAGAGAAATGCGATGCCTTCTGTTGACAAATTGCACCTTGGTGATCACTGGACTTTCCAGCAAGACACTGATCCCAAGCACATCTCCAAATCAACCAAAGCTTCATTAAGAGAAAGATCCTGGAACATCCTTGAGTGGCCTTCTCAGTCACCAGATTTAAATCTGATTTGAAAATCTTTGGTGCGATTTAAAGAAGGCAGTTGCAGCACGGAGGCCATCAAACATCGCCGACGTAGAGGCTTTTACACGTGAAGAATGGGCAAAGATTCCAGTTGAGAGATGTTAGAAGCTTGTCAGTACTTACCGAAAACGTTTGTTAGAAGTTATACAAGCTAAAGGATGCTCCACAATTTCATTTATTGTCATTATCGTTCATTTACATCACTATCATGTCCTTTGAGGTGAAGTGGTTGAATATTTCTGATTGCAACTCTATCTCTCTATCTATCTATCTATCTATCTATCTATCTATCTATCTATCTATCTATCTATCTATCTATCTATCATAACTTTTTATGGTTTGAATTTCTTGTTTATTACTTGTTACTAATTTGTTGCTGTTTTATAATAATGCTGCTTTTGTATGGGCAAGTCTATAATCAATATTTTATATATTTACATTTCGTGGACTGACCAAAAGGAAATTTGAATAATAATGTTAATCATTTTAATTATAATAATAATAATAATATAATCAGCTGGTTTAAATGATCTGTAATATATGACCATGTTACCATTGATTTGTTTTTAAATCGAGAAGGACTTCATAATCAAATTAATATGCGGGGCATGTAAGCATATATGCAAAGGGTCTATTTTTCTGCCATGTTTATGCCTTTTACCATATGTTCCTATCTAGAGGGGTTTTGATATAACGCATTGCGTACAGAGACTATTTTGCCTGTTAATTCAACCGATTCAGCTGTGTATTGAGTTCTGTACATACTACTCCATTAGAAAACTAAAGTGATATAAGATGCTAATGTGTATCGTTGTATGAAAAATGCAATTAATCGATAGAGTGGATTAATGTTAATAAATGTGGCATAGGCTCCCACCAACCTTCACGTACAGTATAGTCGGTTAAATGCACAGACCCCTCCTCTTTCTTTATCTTATCCCTTCCTCCGCCTCCGTACCATTCCGATGCAAAGAAGAGAGACGCATCGGTGGGAGGCGGGATCCCGGTCTCAGCGAGCCGTCGGGGAATACCCAGACCCCCGAAAGCCTGCTCGCCGTCCGGTAGCGCCGGCCTCCTCCCGCGTATAGGGTGAAAATGCAGTTTCACTGAGAGACCCTGGATGTTTTATTATTCCTCGTATTAGTATTACGTGTATATTCTCTTCATTTCCTGGACGTTTTAATAATCATTGAATGGGGATTTCGCTTGATCTTTATTATAGTTGTATTTTAATGAACAGTTCAATCGCCGTGATACCTAACGGATTTTAATTATCATGTGCGTTTTGGGTGATGATGCGCCCGCCTTGATTTGGGATCTTGCTGGTTAGTTTCGCTCCTGCTGTAAATGGACCGCTAAAGGTGCCATGCCTTGAGGGTGCTTAGATTCACACCTGCACTCCAGCGCCTTCACACTTTGGATTTACAAGTGGATTCTCATTTTTTCTGTATTCTTTCTGTTTTCAAGTGAACTGATACTAATGGAAAATTATTCAACTATTCAATGTAAGTAAAAGTCTCAAATGCAAGTTTGGAATCTGATGTTTTCCTTGCATGGCAGTTTTATATGAGAACAGGCGGTATTTGGCACCCGCGGTCAGCGTCTATCGGTCTCTTCACGAGATACAATGCAAACGTATGCAAAAGTCAAGCGTAAAATTTCTAATTATAGCGTTGCTAGGCGCTATGAAGAGTGGGACTAATAATCAGCAACACTGTTCTATTATCTCGCCAGAGAAATAGTATTATCCTCTGCAGTGCAATTATACTGTTATCTTGGTAAAAAACTGATACGATGACGTTGTTATGAGTTGCTGATTAACTGTATAGACGCTGCCGCTATTCTTTATGAATTACTCTTAAAGTGCATTTAACACTATTATTTCAAAGTGTATATTAAAAACAATAATTCAAATAGTGTTTATTGATGTTTACTGGGAGTTTTCATAAATAGAGTCGGTTTTATTACACTGTATAATACGTTTATACGCCTTTTGTCATGCCATCAATATAGACCCAGCTAATTCTCAATACTGGCATTAATTCATCAGTGCAGCGTAATCACATTGGGTTTATGGTTTGACGCAGTGAAGTGTACGATATCACTGTAGTACTATCCATTGATAAAAGAGTTATTGGCACAGAGTGTAGTGATCATTTGTGAATGCTTTCTATTTCATTGGTGCCAGCTATTTTACAGTTTTTATACGATAACTCACCTGAAGTGCAATAGTAAAGGGGTTTAATTTTATTCGGGTTTAAGTTTAACATCGTGGTTATGAGTTGTGACTCATCACTCTTCCATGAAAGCCCTGAATGAAAGTGTTCTGTTTCAGAGAAAAACACACAAATAAAGAGATCAGATTCGGGCTGCTTTATGCAGAGTCTGTAGATGGGGTTTTTCTTTGGGTTTTTTTCCTCCAACAATCCAATGGTATGCTGTCCAGGTGAACTAAAGATTATAAATTGCCTGTACTGCTCGCTTGAACAACTTCCTGTCCAGAGCAGAAGATGCCTCTATCCTTCCCGGTGTATGCTCCTGATAACCTTGATCCTGCTGGGATAAGAGGCTATTACAGATGAATAGCTAAAGGATGCAATCTGTTGTTACTCATCTGAGAAACATGCTTTTAAAAAGCGCAAAAGTGCTTGGTTTATCCTTGCATTGCACTGTGCATAAGGTGCTGGTAAGCTGCCCAGATGGTATAAAAACTGTTCTCTTGGACCATAGCCACATGCTACAAGGTGCTATCCAGGTCACTGTGCCTCTCATCCTTCTGATAATCAAATGCCATCAGTCTGCCTCTATGTTTTAGTCAAGGAAGTGATAATTTTACAATGTCACATAACACAGACAACTCATCTTGTTTTTATGTCGTTGCTGCAGAAAAAGACACATGCTGTCTTGCCTGGATTAGATTCAGCTCTAAGCACCTGTTATACTACACTGTCTACTACTGCCTTTTCTCTTTAGGATGTCGTCCTGCATGGTGTTAAAAACTCACAAATGTGTTGTTAAATCCATTTGTTGGTGACAAACTTTTCAGTTTCTTCTCTGCTGCATCATGTTACACTCCTGAAGGGGTTTCACTTTTATTTTTTAAGTATGAAAATCGCTTGCAGTTATGATGGTCATATAACATACAAGGACAGCTTCTGCAATCCTAACTTCTCAGTTAACACCCTCCAAATGTTAGCCAAACGGCAAGCATAGAACGTACATATTCTCATTCTTGCAGCTCAGGCATTTTGCCAAGGTAATTGGGTTGTCACATATCATTGGAGACACTTCACTTTGCTGTGTAGTTTGTTTTGAGATAAATTGAGAGGAATGAATATTATAATGCACCGTGCTTTGCAGGAAATTGTATGGTGATTAATTTAGGATAGCTTTTTTTTTTAGAATGTGTCAGGGTTCCTTCCCAGGAAGGATTACTGCTGTGAAACCCTTGATTAACTTCCGGGAGTTCTGAGAGTGCAGAACATATAATGAGAGATTGTGCTGTAAATTTGGCCTGCGGCGGGTTCGTTCCCAATCCCGGGTTCTTCCCTGCCTTGTGCCTGTAGCCTCCTGGATAGGCTCCGGAACCCTGTGACCCTGAATGGGATAAGTGGTTTCATAAAATGGATTGATGGATCGACAGATGTAAATTTGACAAATATACATCACACTTCATCTCACATCAAAGCACAGATGTGGCAGGCTGCGGCAACACCCAGACAGACCACGGCCAGTCAGACCACACCCAGACAGACCACGCTGAGCCAAACCACGCCCAGACAGACCATACCCAGTTAGACCATGCCCAGACAGACCACACCAAGTCAAACCACGCCCAGTCAGACCATGCCCAATCAAACCATGCCCAATCAGACCACGCCCCGACAGACCACGCCCTGTCAGACCACGCCCTGACAGACCACGCCCTGTCAGACCATGCCCAGTCAAACCACGCCCAGTCAGGTCACGCCCAGACAGACCATGCCCAGTTAGACCATGCCCAGACAGACCACACCGAGTCAAACCACGCCCAGTCAGACCATGCCCAATCAGACCACACCCTGACAGACCACGCCCTGTCAGACCATGCCAAATCAGACCACGCCCCGACAGACCACGCCCTGTCAGACCATGCCCAGACAGAAAACACCCTACCATGCCTGAATATTAGACACACTTGCTGGCTATATATTCCAAGGATTCAGAGGTTTTATTTGTCAGATACAAGGTAATCAGTCTGACAACAATGCGCGTAAAAAAGAAAGGTGGTCTATAAAATAATATGTTTGTATGTATGTATGTATATGAGAGCTAAGTTAGTGGTATCTAATGTGGCGGTTTCTGATTTGGCAGTTGATAAATGTAGCTGGGATTCGGTTTTGTCGTGTTTTGTTTTTGAACTTCGCTTGTATTTTTGACCCAGACTCTTGGATTATGGTTTGGCATTTGTCTCTCATTGTAAATCATTAGACCTCAGAACACTAACATAATAACACGGTATTTCAGCAAGTATGGATGGAGAGGTGAGGCTGGCAGTAACTTTTTTTTTCCATTTTGAAGAAATTCTGATGAAGAATATTCTGCAACTGAAAAACAGGAGTTGTAGTAAGAAATATTGTAGTATTTGAGTTACCAGCCAGTTAACAATTCTGCTTTTTTTCCCCCAACCACTTATGTAGTATACAGTCACTGTACAGTACTTCCATCCTCTACCCACTTATCCTCATCAATATCAAATATGTGTCTTTCACCTGCATTGGACATGATAAAGAAAACACCAGAGAGGTTCTGTTATTCAGCTGCATTTTAAATGTTTTGTGGAATTCTAACGCTATAAAACGCTATTAAAATCATTTGAAGACTGGCTTGTGCACTTATTATTATTGTTGATGTTGTGTATTATGTGATTATGTGGACATTTCTAGTCAAAACTACAGCAGGGTTTTTGACATGGTGCTTGGTCTTTACGAAGGGCAAAATTCACCATGAATTGCTCATATTTTCCCTCTATCAACCACAATGCCGTGTGTTTGTGCTGCACTGTGGCTTGTTATTAAGGTTCGTCATACATATATCCAACTTTTGCCATTATTTCTTTCAATGTATTAAAGTTATCCACTGGTTTTCTACCTCAGTTTCTTTGTGAGATGAGACCAAAATAAAAATGGTTTCTTTCTGTCAACAATCCATCCGTAATTTACATTTTCAGCCAACGTTTTTTCAGCAAAAGTAAAAATGGTGGAACTCAGAGCAGGTTGAATGCTGTTGCGTTGGCTGTCTCTCTGCGTCGGCTTTGTAACCCGAACTGGTTTGTGCACACTCAGCACTGGGAGGAACAGCACACAAGAGGCTTTCTTATCCTCAGATCATCTTCCCAGGAATCGAGAATGTGATCCCTCTGCTAATTAAGCAGCTGAACCTGCAAATTTAATTGGCCAGAGGAGGGACAGGATCGGGTTACATGGTGCCTGGCCAATTGTTTGGTTTACTTTAGTGGAAAGATTTGCATCTTTGACTCAGTCATTAATTAATTCAGTTACTTAGTTAAAATGCTCTCGGTAAATGACAAATTCTAGGAAAATGCAAGTGCAAAAGTAAAACCCATAAGAGCATAACTAATAAATAACAAATAAACAGGATGTTGTCTGCATGACAACAGTGTTTCCCCCGTCGCAACGTCCCCCCCCCCCCCCTTCTAATTCCTACTCCTCCCACACCACCCATCCTCTGTCTCTAGCCCCCTATCTACATTAGGCTTGGGTGCTTTCTGCTTTTAGATCATACCGTCTATACGCTATGTACTGTGGTATGCTGTATTTTCAGAAGTATCACTATTCTGGTGACTTGGGGCGCAGGGGGGGTCCCCCAAGATAAATTTCGCTGAAAGAAAGTACTGCAATATTGGGCTGTGCCAAACACTTACATTATATGACCAAAATCTCACAGTATAAGTCATCTCATTTCCCGATAAATATACCAGGGCTGCACTTCATATTTATGGATTTTTCTCTACAGATCAGCCGCGGTAGGAATTGGACAGAAATCCGCAAATAAAAAGGAGCGAATGTCAGAAATGTAATGCGATCCACAAGTATTTCAGGTGTACAAATAGCTCCGTTTCCCTTACTAACAATAACTGTAACTGTAATAAGATATGTAACTTTTCTATGCGTGTTTTTATACATATTTATTAATACTTGCACTCTGCCCATCACGTCAGTGTTTTTATGCAAGACCGCTGTGCTAGTGAACGTGAAGTGCACACACAATCATTGAAATATTAATTAAAATTCATCCATAAAGAACTCTGGAAAACCAAGGGGTGTTCCTTGCTTTTGTTGAAAGATATTACAGCCGGCAAACTGAACATAAAGCTAACTGTACATGTGTCATAGTTAGGGATTAAACCCCAATCCACTTTCACGTATACCCCCCTAGTTGGCTTAATGATGTATGCGGGGACATGCGGATCTATACTGAAATATTCCAGAAAGCAGATCCCAGTTTAAATTCAACTGTCTTGCTTAAAGTGACTGGCATTGAATGGACACAGTGCAATTATTAATAGATACGTATAAAACAATATATCGTAATATCGCCCAGCCCTGCTGCAGTATAGCCAAATTATTACCATTATAACCCCTAAGCGTACCCTACACACAATCCCCACCTCTACAAAAATACTTTATTAAAAGTCCAACCCTGTGACTTCTGTCAGTATAATTATGTTCACCAGATTTACGCCTGTTCTTTCATCTGCCATCACTGACTACGGCTGGGGCTAAGCGACACGGATAAATTCCCCCATGATAAATTTTGGTGACCGGCCACCAGACTGCTACGAAAAAAATATGCCGAGTAGGGAGGCTGGAAAAAAACCCATTAGCCTCATTTTAGAATATTCAGAAAATCATCTCGCATTCTATTATACAAGGTTCCTGGGAAGTTTGAAAAAGATGCGTCTTTGTAAATTTAACATGTTCATGCACTAAATGGCTTTTGCAGCCTCTCTTTTCGTCCTCTTTTGCGAGGACTGCTTCAATTTCAGGTGTATTACCTGGAGTTTTTCAGGTGTATGTTTTGTGTATGTAATGTCTTGTGACACGGCAATAAAGACCCATCAAAGATGAAGTAGAATAAATAGAGTAATAAGGTTAAATATAGTTATTCTGTTCACAAGGTCAAGCGTCTCCTGCGGTCACCCTTCCCTTTGCGCTGTTGCTTGAGTTTTGGTGTAATTTGTTCCAATATTCGTTGAGTTCCACTTTATGACCAATGGAATGTGTCTGCAAAGTTTGAAAATCATCCATCAGATACTTCTTACTTATCGCACTAACAAGAATGTGTCTCTGACGACGGCTGCAGACCAGTCCCAACAACGGAATATGTTTTAATGTGAAATTACCATTTTAATTCCAAATCCCTTTGTTATTATTTAGCACTAATGGCAGATTACACATGAAGGTATTTAATTTTCGGTCTGAGGCTTACTTGCTTTCCAATTCGTCACCTGTAGTTGGCGTTAGGAGCAGTGATTCATTCAGCAAATGGGTCATGTATTGATTTGCTCAGTCATTCAATGCATGGGTTCCTTCAGCAGTTATGCGTTCTGTTACAAACGCAGTGTTTGCTGATTTTGCCTATTTTCCGAATTCATTTTGAATTTTCAAACTTCTCCAAAATTTGTCTAACAGATTGGCTCTCTTTTGATATATACAGGAAGTTTTTACATACATTGTATATAAGTAGGGATTTTGTGTGAAACTTTAAAAGGGTATTAATGAAAATAGTTTGGCATTTCCAAATGCTAAGCACATTCTCTATTTAAATCTACTCTAAATGAGGTTAATTGGCATCTCTAAATCTTCCAGCACTATATGATGCATGATATGCATGTATAATATAAAATTAAATAATATAGTATTCTGCTCTTATTTATGAATTAATTAACAACAAATTTAGTCTTTGTTACATACGGATCACATGTTCATCGATCATTACTGAATTGTGACGTATGTTTTGTCTCGAGCAATTACTATATTTGTTACTATAATTGTTAATTCTGTAAACCTTTGTGAACTAGGCCTACTGAAGGAACTACTGAGGGGCTACTTAAGAACAAGTAATGAATAACACAAGTGAAATACTGATCTCATGTTTGCTCATTATTAATGAATCGACACATATTTTATCTCAAGTATCTACTATATTTGTTCTTCTGAGTCGCTTGCCTGGTGGTTGTCGGCTTGACATGCCATTATGTTTCTGTGGTCCAAGAAGGTCAGCAGCAAAGTCTGAAATCAAGAGGAGAAACTGACATCTCTCTCAAGACTCGGCTAATGAGTCAGACATGCACAGATGTCTTTTAAGAAACAGCGATTTCTTTACTTACCCTATGGGTGGACTGTGTGCAAAATATGTTACGATTTCAGAATGATTCATGCAGTATGGATGCCAGTACTGTCAGGTCAGCACCTCATGGTCATTTCAGATATTTTCACAAACATAGTGCTGGAATACAGATCCGAAACAAACACATCACTATACAAATATACTGTTTCAGTTCATCAAAAGCTTGTGTCGGTTGCATAGATCAGTGGGAGGAAAATCTCCCTTCCAGCTGTAACATTAAACAGAAGTACGGAGACATGAACTCTTCATATATATCTATATATATATATATAGTTTCTTTTTCAGATATTCATAAAATGTAAATTCCTTCCTATATTCAGCAGCAAATAAAATATTTTTGCTGTCAGATCTAGCTTTCCACCTCATAAAGGGGACCTTAATACATTTCAGATATTAATTTTAGGCAGAGTGAGAGTGTAGAATAGAGAATGTGACCATGCTTATTAATGACCATTTGTAGTTCTCCTATGGCTGTCTGACATCAACAGCATCACCCTGTACAAGGACGCTGCCATCATGGTTTCACAGTACTGAGGAAATAGATAGATCCATGATGGAGGGGGGTCTGGAGCCTGTCCCACATGCTAAGGGTGCAAGGCAGGAAACAACCAACGATGGGGCGCCAACACATCACAGGGCAAACCCACACACCAGTCACTCACACAGGCACACCTATGGGCAGTTTGGTAACACCAAGTAACGTCAGCATGTTTTTGGACTGTGGGGGGAAACTGGAGCACCCAGAGAAAACCCCACAGGAGGGAACCTGCAAACTCCACACACGGAGCCGTGGTGGAAACTCAAACCCCGGTCCCAGAGGTGTGAGGCGACTGCTAACTACTGCGCCACCATGCCGCCCTGGAAATAAAACATAGATACCAAATGTAACATATTATAGTAGGAAATTTGTGCGGCTGATGGCCATAGATCATGTGGCAATATGAACTGGGCTGTGTGCCTGAGACAGTTTTCTGATATGTTGCTTTAGGGAAGAAATGCAGCTGATCTGTAGGGAGAGTACTGAGAGTGAGTGGTGTTGCAGTGACACAAAGTATTCTAACCCAAGTCCCAGACATGTGCTCTGACGTGTCCCTAGACAGCTCTGGTGTTCACTCGTAGATTACAGAGTTCATTTCTCCAGGTGTGGTACACACTGATGCACATCAACTGTGTGACATCTGAAAGCAGGACTTTGCTGCATACAGATAGTTCTGGAAGCAGTAGGGAGCTCTGTCACTAAAGAGACTGAGAGCCAGCAACCTCCGACAGGACAGAAACGTCCGTGCTTACAAAAATCTTTACAGTGTTTTTCGCACTCTGGGAAAAGCGTTGTATTGACATGGAAACGATTCTTCAAGGGGAGAGAATTAAACAGAGCAAAGAATAAGGGCCATTTCATCTTGGACAAGACTTGCTTAAACTGCTTTTACTGTAATATACTGCCCCAAAGGCAAAACCTTGATATAGCATCCAAATAGCATGAGTCTAGGACAGAAACAACCCATAACGTGCAGAATGTATTAACGCAAAATAAACAGCGTATTTGTTTTTAGGGCAATATTTAGGGTATTTCTTAAGTACATACAGTATGGCCATGGCTTTTGAGTTCTCCGCCACTATAAAAGCACTTTGCATTTTACGAAGGTCTTTTTTTTTGCCTCTGAATGGTATTATTACAATAAAATGTCTTCTCCCTCAGGGTTCCATTATCTCAGTTATAGGAATGATTGGATGAGACTCAGCAGTCAGGTTAATGAAAATGCTACTGTTTGGAGACTCTCTGTATTTCGAGGTCATGTAAAAATAAAAACCCTACTCAAGGAGGCATCCTTTTTTAAAATCTCCTTTGTTGCCAGTTAGCTATTATCCCTATGAGTTTTAACATGCAGGCTGGTCTGCCAGGGCTGAGCTCTGGAGGATGGCTGTATGTAACCAGAGTCAGTCTGTTACCTGGCTGACTGGCTGGGTCATTTCATGTATAATTAATTGTAAAGATTTTAATGTTTTACACAGTATAAATATGTTACGACCTTGTGCAGTGTCACATGAGTCAGAGTGTGATGTTTACATGCAGCAGAAAATGCCTGAAGGTGAAAGCTTACAGGACCCCACACTGCACCCCCAGACCATACAGTGGGATGATTATTCACTGCACATGAGTGCTCCTGGGGGGTACGCTGGACATTATAATGAAATACGACGGAGCATGAATCACAACTAAAGCTTTAGATGGCATGATGGATAAGCCCTGTAATAAACACAAGTTTTGTGCGAGCTTTTTACTGCATTTATTCAGTTTGTCAGGGATAACTTGAAAAGAATTGCATATACAACAGTGCATTCTCTGATATTTGCAAAATGCTGTATTATGAAAGCGTATAACAAAAGAATTATGATAAAGCCTGGAAATAATTCCATTGCTCCTCTGCTATTGTTGGCATATCCTTATGTATATCTGTGCGTGTGAAGCTTTTTTCAGCGGTTAGAGTATCTCTAATGGTTAACAAAAGGCAAGCACAGTTCCAGATTATGGAGGAAAGCTAGAACAGGGAAGTCAAAATATATGTGATATGATTTTTCGATTGACATGACGCTTCCAAAATTAGAACCTCTCGCAGTGGCCTAATTAGTCATTGACTTTGGTTGTTAATCCAATTATGGTCAGTGGCCACTTACATTAATACTGCAGCCTCAGGAACCCTCCCATTTAATGGCACAGCAATTGAACAATTACTACTGTGTCAGTGCATTTTTTCCAGTTTAAATATATTCCCAACATACTTTATAGGGGAGTCAGCATAAGAAAATGAATGACACCATCACCGTTGGCACAGTTATGAAATTTAATCACTTATAGCATGAGTGTCATTTTATTTTTAAGGTTCACCGTTTTTAAAGCTTATATTTAAAACATCTTTACTTAAATACGTAGTTCATCCATCCATCCATCCATCCATAACCGTTTGTCCTATTCAGGGTAGTGGGGGTCCAGAGCTTATCCCAGAGGCTCAAGGCAGGGAATAACCCAGGACGGGGCGCTAACCAGTCACAAGGCACACAGGACGTCTTATATAAAATAAATTGCAAATAAAGACAAAAGGCAAAAAGTACATATGTGTTCAGGATTTGTTCCACTTTATAATCTCATGTTGTCTTTTATTTATAATGTATGTTTCTTCCATTAAAACCTGTGTGGTATTTTAAGACAGAGCTCTTATTGTCTGTTAATGGACATCTAGCATCATCCAATTCAATCCCTGGGGAGGAATAAGACCTGTCATTGTGTGTGTGTAGATGTGTGTGTGTTACTGTCTAATTGTCCTAAATGAATAATGGTGCTGATTGGCTCAAAGTAACGCTGAACCAGCCAATACCAATCAGGAAGGACGCCACCCCTTAATGGGTCCTTTGAGGTGAAGCTGTGAAGTTTTAATTATATTGTAGTTCAGTGTCTGGGTTTTTATGAGCCTGGAGGTGATGTATTATCAGTTTGTCATGCATGCCATTAAGATCAGGTTCTTTATTTATGTAGCAGGTTGAACAAAACTAGTATTGCCTTTGTATATAGCAGCTCAGAGGACATTTTTCCAAACCTGGGGGTGAAAGTCTGCATGGAATCATGTATAAGCAGTAGCACTGTTGTCACATACCCCTAAGGTTGTAGATTTTATTTTTGTCCCAAACTCTCTGTGTGTAACTTACAAAATTCTGGGACGGTTCCCTAAGCTGGATTGGCATCCGGTCCAGGTTACTCCTCACACTCACTGTGACCCTGCGGGTTGCACAAGTTTTTATGAATGAGATCAAAGTACAATTCATTGAGTTGTACTGTATAAATTCCTTTAGGACTTTTATACATCCTGTCCTTGTTGGATTCCGAACATTCTGCTCTTCTTTGTTCAAATCTGATGGAATAATTGTACCCTTGAAATACACAGCTTCACTCCATACCCTTCCTGGCACTGGGTAGTGCTGGCTTAACGGTTAGGGAAGCTCACTACAAATCTCTATCTGGGGCGGAATCATTCTCTCACATACCCTGGGTGTGTTGGTTTCTTTTCTTCCTGGTTGAGCTGTTAATTATCATCCTTCTCTTAATTGTGTTGTTGATTAAATGAATGGCATGAGGGTTGCATTAATCCAAACATGAGGCAAAACAAGCATGTTGTTATACTAAAACTTAAGCGTGCCCTTTACTTGACTTTATTATATATGCACTAGAATAAATGAGAAATTTGCATTGTGTGATGCATTCAGTCAGCATATCAATCCAAGCAAGCGAACTCGGCGAACCCTGCGGTCTGTGACAAACTGAGTATGACACCCGTTTATATAAAGAAAGCATTGTTACCTAAACAGAACCAAACATCCCCCTCCACTGCAAGTACTTTCTGTCATTTTCATTCAATAACCATATCTTATTATGCAGTCAGAAATGTAATCCTTATCTCAGAGAATGGGAGCCGGTAAGAGAAAACTCTTGTGTTTTCAGTGGTGAATTTCTCGTGTGACGTTTTGCAAGTAGCTGGTATAAGCTGGGGGAGGGTGAAGGCCATCGATGGGTGGAAGTAGGAAACAAGCGCATTCATTTGCTGCACTTGTGCTTCATGACCAGTTATATTACATAACTTCAGATCCAGAACTCACACCGAAGGCCCCAGTTTTGTTAAACCCACCTTCATCCCAGATCCTTAACAAACTTCCTTTATTTGGAAACATGGTTAATTTTGCCCTCCATGTGTTAAAACTTGCTATCTCTGCCTGCCAAGTCACCTATTAACATTGATGAAGAAAAGATCTGCTTGGTGATGTAATGTAAATGTTTATAATTTATTGCATATATTATTCATTACTGATTGAGGTCAGAGAAAAGTAAATAGGGACAGACTTTATATGAGTCAGTAATGAAGTCATTATACAGGGGAAGTCAAATCAGGAGATAAGGTAGAGCTGTCTTGCAGTTGCGCAATGGGACACATTACAAGCCTGCAATCGAAATGGACTCCCGAGGACCTGCACAGGTTGGGGGGGATTTCAGAGAAGTTTTGGGGACGTCATGAATAACATGCCTCCATTATCCATCTTCTTAGCGACTCTTAGAGAATCGATATCATGGATGACAGATTTAATTGCTTGGGAGTGAATCACTGTAAAAGTCTTGTCTTTGTTAAAATGTCGACAATGATATATTGACTTGTCTTCTGTGGTCCTGGTCAGGATCTTCCTGAATCAGTCCCAGGTAGGACAGGGCACTTAGCTGGGGGACACTCTGGATGGGGTGGCAGTCCATCACAGGGCAGGGGACATCCTGGACAGACCACGTTTAAAAGGCTGAACTCTCTTCCCTTTCCAGTTGACATTTGAGGAAGTACAAATGATAGTTCTGAAGTTTTGATAGGAAGCCCAATGTTTTACTCGCTCTTCTTGTGTTCTGCATGGTTTTCTCTGAGATGATTCTGCAGGTGTTCCACCTAACTGGATCTCAACTGACCGTCTGGTTATAAAATAAGTTACTGACATAGATCATGCCTTCAATTCAGCATATGCTTAACACTGAATCAAAAATACTCTTCAAGTGCAGAAAAAATGACTCTACATGTTTCACTTTGTGCTTTTTATCATTTTGACTTTTCATGTGCTACGTTTCTTAATTGTGGAATGGCTTAACAATTGCTAGGAAACAGTCGCTATAACTCCTTTAAGTTGGTTTGTGAATATGTAAAGAACATGTAACATTTGCTAGATTTCTTCATCCCGTTCCATCATTAATAAATCTCTGGCACGTATAGTTCCCTATTTGATTTGACCGTTTTGTTTCTGTATGCTGTGTGGCGAGTCGTTCATTATTTATAATAATTAAATTTTAGTGTGCTTAAATTCCAGGGCATTTATTTAAAAGTTCAATCTAGAAATTGATCCATGAAGAGCCAGTTTGAGTTTTGATCAGAATTTCCAATGAGCAACACAAACCTCATAAATGGACCTGAATTACTGATGAGGAAATGAGGACAAAATACAGACATCCGAATCACACCGTCAGAACAAGATAAGGATAACAGAAAATTTAACAGCAAAAATTACAAATTTATGTTATGGATTCTTAATAATTCAGTGCATTACATATAATATTAATACACCTCGCTCTACTCCCAGGCTTAATCATGGTACAAGAATGATTTTGGAAATTGCCTATGCGGTTGTTGTAAAGATGGTAATGGCATGAATGATGTTCATGTCAGTGCACATCCAGGATAACTAAAACTAGAACTTGCGCCATTGTTACAATGTGGGTTTACTCAAATGAAGTAAATGTTTTCGGTTTAGGAAAGAACAATGCTTCTAAAAAACCATAGGAATAATGGTGTATAAATAAGGAAGGCTGGATGTATGAAGCAAAACGGCAAAAAAGCATAATGAAAAACTGATATGTGAAATGAAGGAATGGAGGGGGGGATGCAAAAATAAAGTGAGTGATTTGCAGTGTGTAATTATGCAAAGAAGAAGTGCCTCTAACTAGGTAACATGAAGGTCAGAATGTTAAAGAGCTCTGTTTGCTTTCTCTGGTGCAGTAACTGCACTTTTATGGCTAATTCTCATAGTTGCCTTTTCCATCCATCCATCGAACCATCCATCCATCCATTCGTACAGGGAGGAGTCAGTGCCTATTTCGGATATAGCAAAAGCACAAGGCCCCTGCACAGTCAAAAACACCCTGGAAGGGATTCCTGTATGGAAGGTCAGTGGAAAAATGGGAAATGGGGGAAAATTCAAAAGAAACACTTATGAAATATCTAGGGCCAGACCGACATAGAGAGGTTTAATGTCAAAAAGCCTGAAGCTCTGGCACTTACTACACGGACTGATTTCTCTCGGGCCATCAGGTCCTTAGGGTTTGTGTGCAGAAATGAATCTTAAATGTGCCGTTAAGAAAGCCGTCTGTAAGATTATCAGCCAATCAGAAGCCAGAAAACGTGGTATAATTCTTATGTATTTAAACACTCATTGACATGAACATTTAATATTTGCCACCAGTCATTGTGATATAGGAATCTGCGAACACTTGTTCTCAGTTTCTCTGTTCCTTCTACATATGTGGCAGTTGGACCCATATATTGCAAGTATTTAAATTTAGCTTCTGATAATCCATACCCCAGATGTCCACATTTTGTATTGTTTGTTGGCCTGTGATCCTGCTCTCTTGACAGGAGTTTCTTTGCAGTGATTCCTCCATTCATACCTGCTTCACTGCTTCTCCTCTGAAAGGTTCACACTGAAACATCTGCACTTCTAGCAGCACCTACCTGAGCTTTCATTTCACGTCTGGTTAATCACCGGTTCTGCAGTCTTTTCACTTGAATGAGGTCACAGTTTATCCTGCCTGACCTTGTTTGGTCTTTGAGTGCCAGTTTATTCAACTTATTTGCTGGTTTTGGCCACAGCAGGTACAGACACTGGCAAACATCTTGCAGTTTGTCTTGAAGGATGACATGATTTTCTAGAAGTAACTGCACATAGATTATATGATGCCATTTTCTGCTCTGTTGAGGTTCCGTTCTGTCATTCACAAATGACAAACATGCCTTTAAAACTTATATTTGTAGTAATCTTGAACCCTCACCTGTTATCAATAATTTGCGCCAAAAGCTTAATAAAATAAAAATAAGTTAATTTAGCAGCAAGCTAGTTAACATCTAATAAAGACACCTGTACACTTAGGCCGGTGTTGCAGGCTTTCAACTGACTCTGGATTCAGACTGATGTCCTACTGCTTTGGGTGACCATGTCATTGACATGGTTTCAGGCAGATGTACCCAGATGTTTGACTGGTGTCTCCTCAGTTATTCACTTAGTGGTAAAGAAGGCTTGATGGGATATAGGCAGTCCCCAGGTTTTGAATGAGATCTGTTCCATTAGTCTGTCTTTAAGTTGAATCAGTAAGTAAGTCAGTCAGAAAAGTCAGAAAAATAATAGTACAGTAAATGTAGTAATAAAAGTAAATGCATGCAGTACTGTAATGTACCCTGAGCTGATGAACTGCTGAAGTCATACAGTGTTTTCATGACCGTCTCAAAGTTATGTGTGCATGTGTCCGTTAAAAACCATTGTATTTACCCCAATTTTCTGTATAATTATGGCAGTCTGTTCATAAGTACCAGTTTTCTAGAAGCTGGACATTGTTAACCTGGAGACTGTCTGCATTTCCTTCTAATTCTGTGCTTCTTTGTGATTATTTGTTTATTCAAATGCATCTATTTAAATTTCTTATTCACTTATTTAAATACTGTATTAGTTACAGTGCCTTCCATAGTGTTTGGGACAAAGACACATTTTTCCTTAATTTGCCCTTGTGCTCTGCAGTTTTAAATTTCAAATCAAACAATCCACATGTAATTGAAGTGCAAGGTGTATGTTCTAACCTAGGTGTCTTTTTTTATTAGAGTATTTCAGAAGCCTTACAGATTATGAATTGGGCTCCATTCATATCAGAATCTGATGATTAGCAAAACAGCTGCCAGTCTGTGCCTCAGTTAAAAAATTTGAGGTAATGCAATGTGCTGTGCTTGGCATATAAATTTTATTACTTCCTCGCAGTTTGTTGGTTCATTTGCAAACAGACCAAAAGATAATTTAATCAGCACCAAAGGGTGCCCACACCACTCATGTTTTACACATGTAAATTACATTTTGCCTCAGTAAATCAGATTTTATTGCTTGCACTAACAGGTTACATTTAGACATACCAGCAGAGGTCTATTCCTAAGTCCTTGGTCTTTTAAAATGACATGGGAGCAAAGAAATGTAGGTCCCTCCATTGATCTTGTTTAGACAGTTGGGGGGATCACACGAGGATCGTACTGTACGAGCCGGGCATGACACAACACATATCATTTATTGAAATGTGTGTTACATGCATACACATATGCTTATACTAAATGCGCATAAGCATATAACAATCGAGTCCGTAATAAAAATTACATTGGTAATTGATATTTACAAATATCTATCCATCTTGTAAATGCATATCCTGATCAGGGTTGTAGGGATGTTACAAAATAATAAATTGTATCCCGAACAATCATGCAACGGTAACTAAAAACAAAGCACTGATTACTTTTTGCAAAGCTGTGTCCAAGTTTGTAGCAGATTAACTTTCATTAATGTAATAAAGGAAACGACTTGAGAATGTTGCGGCTTAATGCAGCTATTTTGTAGGCTATACCGTAAATGGTTTACATGTGAATTAAAAGGTGGCTTCACCCCCTTTGTTATCAGTACACATGCTCATTTGAAAGAGAAACAGCTTCAGGTTCTTCAGATGAGGCACCATGGCCACTGGCGTTGCTCTCGAAATCCATAGTCTATGTTTTACGTCACCGTTTGATGGTGGGTTGTAAGATGGCTTTCAGTTTCTATAATCTTTTGTTTTTCAGGAAGTGAACACTGAAGATGTTAAATTCCGGTCACTGTATATACTGAATCCTGAACAGGAGCCTATGCAGAAATACTGTATGGATTATATCTCTTCAGTGACATGTCTACTGTATTATTCAAAAGTCGGATCCTTTTATGAAGATAATGACAACTCTTTCTTCTGAATCCAAGACCCCAGTGACTGTGAATAAATTACCAGGTTAACGTTCCTTTCACGCTCAAGGGAAGGTGAAAGCTATAGATGGCTGTATAGTTCCTGCTTTATTCAACCGAACGTTTGTTTGAGTTTGTTTCTTCTTAATTATGTACTGACACAGATGTGGAAAGACATTTCAACTCCCATCAGTGACATGTACACGCGAACATACTTTAAATAAATAGGTGTAATAGCGGTAAACAGCACAGTTCAGGTATTTTAATCTGTGGAGAATTCCAGCCGCAGCTACACACTGGGCCGTTTCGCCCATTGTGTGGACAGAAATTGGAAAGCCTTCCCTCATATCTCATTATGCTTTTACCAAGTTCACCAGCGGGTTTTAGAAAGTAGGCCAGGTCCCCAGGGCCTCGTTCACACATAGGTACAATGTATCAGTCAGGGCTGCCTTCTGCTGAGCCTGCAAATCTATTTATAGATGCATTCACACAAGTGACTACATGGAGTGGGCACTAAACATGTGTTTCGCATGGGACTAGCTACTTAGCTATGTTTCCACAAACCTATCCAGGTATCTCCCCACTTTACTGACATTTGCTTTATGTTGCTTCGCTTTTTACGAAAGACCTACATTAACACCTGTAGCCAAAAGAAATCCGAAGCGGATTTCCGCTTTTACGAAAAAAGCCAAAAAACGAAAATAGAGTATAGTATATGTTTGTCAATGAGCCAATTCCAGATGTATTGTATAGGCATGTGCTGCATACTGTAAGGACGTTTCAGTCAGTGACTGTCCGCATATATGACGGTGGTCCCATAAGATTATAATGGAGCTGAAAAATTCCTATCGCCTAGCTGTCCTAGCTGTCGTAAGGTTGTAGCACAACGCATTACTCATGTGTTTGTGGCGAAGGTGTAAACAAACGTACTGCACTGCCAGTCGTATGAAAGTATAGCACATACTGTACCATTATGTACAATACATAATACTTGATTATGATAAGAAACAACTTTAGGTTTAGGTTATATGTTATTTGGTATAATTTGGTAGGTTGTTTTTTTGATCTGGGAACATTCAATTTTTCTGTAAATTAATTACCATTGCTTCTTTTATTTACACTATTTTTGCCTTATGAAAGGTTTCATAGCAATGCTGTACTTCAGTTACAGGAATCAGATGTTACTTAAGCGCTTGCAGAAAAGCAAAAGAATAGACACACTGTCAAGGTTAAATCAAAGTCACTGTTCCCCTCTGGAAGCATGTTAGTGTTAGGGGCAGAGGTACAGTGTAGGCGTTGCCCCAGGTGCTTCCTGCAGAAGACGCCAGCAGAGACTGCTGCTGTTTTATTTACCTGCTGTGGGGGGTAGCCTACATTCCGCATGGTTTCTGTCTTTGTGGGGAGACTGTGTGCTGCACTGGACGATGTTTGTTTAAAGAATGCTTTCTTTAAAGAAGATTAAAATGAGATTAAATCAGTGCATTAAAAACCTCAACCTGCTAAATCCTTCATCCGTACCATACGATACGTCTTTTTGCTAAGTGACAGCACTATTTTTGAATTGTATGTTTGGGTGGAATGATGGATATCAGAGGGATGTTGGTGAGTGCGCTTCCACATTTCAGTTAGCTTTTCCCCTGGAATTTTATTTGGCTCATCGCTGTTATCTCATACGAAACTGAGCGCTTGAGCAGTTCAGCATAACAGGCATTCGTTGACATTCACACGGAGTGAAACAACTGGTCTAGTTTGTGTGGCTGACTTGAGTACTAACCTGTGACTAAGCAAAGCCAGTGTAGTCATTTATTATTCATGGTTTTCACTTTTAAAGCAAATATACAACACATGGCTCAACATCCCGCGGTGCCAACTGTGTCTGAAAGGAACAAGAAATCCCAGAATTCCAAGCACACGTCACCATTGTGGTCACATGACCCAGCTCTGATGGTATTCAATATAACATACAGTATGTTTAGGTAACCAGAGACCTGTGCTGCACAGGCAGTATCTGCATGACACTTGCACTCTGTGTATCTTGACATGCTTCACGGCAACATAGCATGTCCTACTGAAGCCTTCTACGCGTATAAATATATATTCACAGATACAGCATAGGATAATTTTATACGGTAAGAGCTACTTTCTGGAGGAACATTTCAGGGCTCTGTTTTTTAAGGGAACATTTTTTTTTAGGATGGAGGCGGCATCTTTGGTAATATTTAGCCATTTCATAGGTAATCTATGCCAGTGTTTCCCAACCCAGTCTTCAGGGGCCCCCAGACAATCCACGTTTTTGCTCCCTCACAGTTCCTGTGTTGGCAAACACTGATCTATGGAACACCTCAACTTCAACGACTATGCACACAGTTGTTTGAAAGCACCATAGTTCTCTTTCAATAGAGAGTGCTCCTCATTTTCAGTTTATATAATCTACCATAAAAAATCTGCTGAGACTGTTAGGTAGTGAGGGATCCTACGGCTTTGGGATTATTTCCGTCCTATGCAGTAGCACCCTCCACAGCTCACACCTGCTCCTCTGCACTTCCTCCATTCCTCAAAACCTCCCCCCAATGGCCACTTTTCGACAGCATCTGTACGGGTCTCGCCAGTGACTTGCCATCACCTCTCAGGGCCAAATTTCTGGCTTTGAAGTGCATTTTGAGGCAGTGAAAATGGGCTGAAATTAGAGGGCGGGAGGTTCTGACTGCAGGATTCTGCTCGTGTTCCAGCAGCGTTTGCTAACCCAAAATTATGAGCCATGTGGCTTTTCAGCATTTGGGGAAAAGTGAGCTCTTCTTTCAGATATGGTTTCAGAAAAGTAGCTTTTAGAGTCTGTCTATATAGCGTCACCCTCAGAGTCGGCTTCTGACGCGTGAGAATCGGCGTCAACTAAATGCACAGTCTGGATGCTCTTGTTCCTTTTCGAACACCCTTGTGTTATATTACGTCTTGAGCATTTCTCGCAAACACGACATCCTCAAGCACTTCTTCCCACAGCTGTTCATTTTCCTCCAGCCTCAGAGATTCAGGACATATCTGAGGTGCAGTGATACCGGTAATTGCTTCTGATGACAAGAGGGCCTCCGGTGAAACTCATTCCAAGCTGAGAAATAACCTTAAATCATCCAAGGAAGCCCAGGGATGCTGCTGTACGCTGTACGGAGCACGATCACTGTCTAATGCCTTGCAGTGTAGAGTACATCTCTTGATGCTTATATATCCTTTGTGTCGTGTTTATAGTTGTAATAATCTTTGCTTCGCTATTACGTTAGTAGCTTATTTGGGGGTGTACGTGAGTTATTTCCACCATGTCCGCCTGCTGCAGCGTTACAGACCCAGAGCCAGATGATTACATATCTCCTCCTCTTGCCGCCGCCCACCTGCAGCCTCCTCGGCGCTGCTAACAAAAGGCTCTCCATAGCTGCTGGAAGCCGGCCACCGCAGCCCTCGTGTGTTAACTTTGGAACAGGGCCCTGGAGCAGCCTCACAGCGCACTCTGAAAACACTGCGCTCAGACAGCTGGACGGGGAGCTGATGCCAGGCATTATACATCCACACAGAGTAAACAGGCATCAGCAGCGGAGAGCCGAGCTGCTCCTCTAACACTCAGGCTTTTGTCTGCATGTAATTTTAATCAGTGTCATAATATAAATATTTAGGAGAGCCTGAAACTGTTTTATGAATGGAGATGATAAATATCCAGCATCCAGCACTGAAACATTCTTTAAAATGCTTCCACTTGGCTCACTTGTCATCTGATCCTGTTCTTCTAGCAGTTAATTTTAGCAGTATTTGGTGAATTCCAGGCTTATTTGTTGGTGAACCTTATAATTGAGCATGGTTTGCCCAAATAGCATTTTTCCTGTTTCTTTAATGGTAATTATTCTGTTTTCCATGTACTGTTTCTGCCTGCGTGATTAGACACCCGGTCATAGACTGGCTTCCCAGTTGCTCTTGTTATATTGCCTGAACTTGAGGATGAGCTTCAGGTTCATCCTGACCCTACATTTGATTTGCAGTTTGTGGTAGAATCGATTGACTATTCCATGCAGGTCTATTATGCTTCTGCTTTCAAATGTAAGTTCTGTAGTATTACAATGATGCCGATTCTTCTTTGGTTGTGCATCAAACCCAGAATCCTGCCTGGTGTCTGTTCTGTATGGAAGAAACAGAATCAGTCAAGATTAAGGGCAGCTCTGGCAATGACTAAATCACTTGCTCTGGATGAAAGTAAGTTGATTCAGTGTATCAATTTACTGAGATTTAATGGCTATTATTTTGTAACTTTGATTCATCATTTCGAGGAGAAACTTTCACCCATAACACATCTCTGGCATTCTGGTCTTTGGAGTGATTCTTATACATAATGCTGTTATACAATGTTTATTATTATTCCTAGAGTTTTCTCCTTCTTGTGCATGTTAGTCGCTGTTATGTGTCAGCTGGTGGGGGGCACCTTGGGGGGGGGGGGGGGGGGGTGAGCAGGCAGTTCACAGAGCCTTCTCTGCTACATTCTTTCCCAGGGTCTGGATATCACAGTTCACGGCATCACCATCCATCCATCCATCCATCCATCCATTTGATACTTTCTTTTCTTTTGCCTTTACCCAGTACGAGGTCATGGTGAGCCAGAAGCCTTGCCCAGGCAGCACAGTAATAGTTTTATAATAGTTTTAAATTTATTCCTAGCATATATCTGTCACTTGGGAGACAGAGAGACACCCCACAGGTACTGACTCAGTGCTCCTGAATGCCCTCAATAGGAGCTGGCCGTCTTTTAGTGCTTAATCCTCTGCTTTGGACCTTTCTGGACCCTGGGGAGGTGCCCCCATCCATACTACATTAAACCTCCTGGCTGTCTGTTAGTGCCGCGTGTGATTCATGGCAGCTCAGCAAGACAAACTGCCGCGCATCACATCAGTAAGAGTCTCCCAGCTCTTTCCAAGTCCACACGCATTGACCGAGTGGGAAAAAAAACTATGTCACTCAGTTATTTTTGACTGATGCATTCAGGCCTATGGTTCTACATGGAAATTCTAAGTGCCCTATCAAGTGAATCGATTCTCTCTTTTTATTGCCTGGGCACCTGTTCCCCGGACATGTGGGCTGTTTGTGTCGGTTGTATCCCTGCTGTACAAGACTTTGTCGAGATTGCAGTAGCGGCAAAGCATATTTACAGGGCTTGGACGTAAACTAAAATGCTGATGATACCTGTGTATCTGGGCTCAGCCTGTGCCGCTGGGGATTCTGCTGATGGGCCGCTTGTGTCTTATGTGGTCCTGTTTTCCGCTGCCTGAATGAGAATGAGGTTTATTTCAGCCAGTCTCATCAAGCTGCTTCACCGATGCATGCTACTCACAGACAAAAAAATGTTCTTTCCATTAGACACTCTGGGGAACATTCGAAAAAGATGAGAAGGGCTGATGGGAACCTGAGTCTGAGTGTGTTTATAAGGCATTACAGCATTCCTGTCTGTAGTGCTGTCCACTGCTGTCAGTATAAGTGCTTATATAGATGATTTAGACATGATTTTGACTTAACTATGAAATTCAAGCATAATCCGCACAAACATGTATTACATCTCCAGAGGGCATTTGGTCATTTGATGTCTTTTGGATTTCAACTTCTGGCATCACAGATCTTTCTAATCTAGTTTTGTTTGAAGTCTGTGGTACCCAGTTCATGCAATGTGAAAATAATCCACCCCCCCCCCCCCCCAATACTTGCTGCAAGTTTTCCTGCTGTTTACGTTAAACAGGAGGGCTACCACCCCACCTATTTACAATTTCTAACCTAATCCTGTATTTCCTGCATATGCTTCATTTAAAAAGGTCCGGAAAACAAAGTGAAAAATTGAAAAGGGATAAGAGTCTAGGTGTATGTCAAATTGCTGTCTGTGACTGATGAAAGCTGTGCGGCAGGAAGTGAGGAGAGAACGAAAACGCTTCATGTAATACTTGTGAATTTTAAGTCAGCATAATTTTGTGTAGAGTTCTGCAAAATGCTGAGCATCGGGAACGTCGGGCGGATGAATGAAATGTCTATGGGGTTCCACTCTGGCTGTGATTCCACATGTCTGACGTGCCGCTGCAGAAGATAGAGCAGTTAGGACTGACCAGAGAGACAGAGGTGCTTCTCCAGAGCAGGGGTGGCAGAGGCAACCAGCGCACTGGTGCTGCTTCTCATTTGTCATTGAATCATTAGTCTGTTAAAAGGCACCTGTTTTACTGGTACTTAAAGGCAGCATGACTGTATTTTTCATGATAGCTTTGTAGAATTCCTGCAGAACGTTTAAGAAATCAGGGTTAATAATGTGGCGAATGTGTTGCTTGTGTTATTTCTGTTCTGCACATTCTGTTGTGTGGCCTGGATCTGTCCTCATCATTGTATGTGTCCCCTGGCCCACCTCACACAGCCGGCTGGGACACACTTCCATCAAGGTGACCTGAAACACCAGACGCTCCTCACTTGCCATGTCATGGTTTTAGCCTCTGGTGTTTGCAAGGGTCTTGTTTTGCTTCATATTTTAAGTCTTTAATACTACAAATGCTGAACCCGCTTATTATTTTTGGGGTGATTGTAGGACTGTCAATCCAAATATAAGTTCATATTTTCCTCTAAAGGTAGTAATGATAAGATTTCAGCCTAACATCAGAACTGGTTTATGCATGTGATTGCCTTCTAATTCTACAAAATTTTATGTATGTATGAACAGACTGTGGGTAAATGGTGTATTTTTATGGATCCATGCATCTTTGATCGCTTCTCCCAGTCAGGGGGAGTCGGGGGACCCTGAGAATATCCCAAGTGGCATAGGGCACAAGGCTGGGGCCCATGCTGGATGGGAAACTGATGGTATATTTTTAGACGAAGTCAAATTAATTATAGTAGCTTGTAGAACATTGATGGAACTAAGCATTATGTAGATATCGTGCATACCCACTTTCCCCAGGAAGGGAGCACTTTCACAAATTGATTTTGTGAAATTGATTTTAAAACCTAAATGAATTTGACATGTATTTTTTATGAAGTACTCTGAATAAGAGCGTGATCCACGAGGTGCAGTTTGGATGGATGGATGTGTGGATGCATGGCAGCCTCTTTAATCTAAAGTAATTTGTTTTCATCTCCTGTTTAAAAGCTTTCTTGCTCCAGTAAAGTCTGCTAACTGGATTCTCCCCAGGCCACTCAGAGGTTCTCAAGTATCATCGTAGACAACAGAGAAACTGGGCCAATGGGCTGCATTTAAAAATCAAGCCCAAAAATAGCTAATTGGCTGCGTGGGTAGTGTCAGTCAATTCAGAATCTGTCCATTAAGATTAAGGCTCCGAACTGGACATTTTGACAGTATGGTAAAGTTATAAAAACCAGTGATAGCTGAAGCAGATAAGTTTATAAGGACATATTTGGTTAGTAAGTTTCGGAGGAACTTTCCCGAAGTTCCCTTGAGGCAAAATTTAATGAATTTCTGTAAATTTGTCTATGAAAATTGTTTTCAGTTTTTTCGAAAGCAAACCATTATCACCACTGATGTTACTTTTTCTGTCATGTATTTTTCTCAAAATATATACTTATTAGGCATTATGAAAAAACCAGCCACAGACTTACCATGGTACACTTATATGTAATAGGAAGTCTTCATCTATCCATCCATGCTCCAGCCACTTATCCAGTGCACTGTGGTGTTGTGGTGCACTTGGACTCTGGACGTGATGCCATTCTGTCACCAAGGCACATATTCACACATCTAATCACGCACTGTGGCCATCTAGAGACAACAGTTGATCAAACTGCATGTCAGTGTTATTTTGGAAAAAGCAAAGTCTTCGAAGGAAATCAGTGCCATGCGGTGAATATGCACTCCACCTAGACGGAGAGGGTGGGATTCGAACCCCGAGGTTATGCTGCAAAAATGCTCTTTCTTTTTGTAGTTTCACCTTATCAATCAAAATCCAGTTCACAGTTGCCCAGTAGGATAGATGAGATATTTGAAATTCTTCATATAATTTAAGTTGACTTAAGATAAATGTGTTTTTTTTTTTCTAAAGTGAGCAAAGCTCTCTCTCTCTAATTAAGCATCTTCTGGTCAGGATTACCTAGAGCATAACCTAGGCAGCGCCAAACTAGAGCAGGGCAATATTTTGAAAAACGATATCACGATAAAAAAAAAGATCCATATCGGCCGATGACGATAATGTCATTATTTCTCTCCAGTTTAAAGGCTGATTTTTACTCCTTAGTTAAAATTGAAGAAACCAGATGGTTAGTCATAGTTATAAACTTTTTTTTTATCTTCAGAACGTAACAAACAGCTGCTAAATAGCAGTTATAGTCAGAATGACACTTCTGGAACAATTCACTATATTTTCTGATCCCACTAACTCTCTGTTCAAAAAAGGAATCAAAGCATAGCGGAAAGGAAACTAAAAGCACCACTTGAAGGTAGCAAACAGCATTTCGCATTTCACAAGTCCGAGATCGAAGATGAGCAGCTTATTTTAATCATCAGTAGGCTGCAGCTGGCATTCTTCCTGTCTTTTCTTAATTCTCTGCGGATTATTACTGTGGTGATTTCTCATGGACTGTTAATGTCAGATTTCTTCTTGGATTTCGCTGGATTGCCCTTATTGAACGGGTTACTTTGGACTTACTTGTTCTTCTGGTGGGTTGCCCTATTGATTTGATGGTTTTGTCTGTTGCCTGCCTACCTGCCCTATTGCATTCTGTTATTTGTTCAATAAATCCCCGGTTTTCACAGCTGTGTTTGCGCTTGTGTTCCACTGCCGGTCCTGACAAGTAGTCACAGAGAAAGTGACCTAATTTTGTGATGCAAAGCATGGTGCCAGCAGTATTATATGTCTTAAATTATATCAAATTTTCGTTGAGAATTTGGCATATCGATATTGAGGGAAAATATATCGCGATAATTATCGTTATCATTTTGTTGTCGGATGGGCACAAGGTTGCAGTTCACCTTGAATGACATTCCTGTTCATCACAGGGCACATCCACATACATTTACACTCTAGTTGCAATTTAGACACACTAAATAGCTGAACTAAATGCGGGATGCAAACCCACAACTTTGGAGTTATGAGCCACCATGCTGCCCCCTTCATTAATCATTGTTAACATAATTAGTATTAGATGTTGAACATTTAACGAAGTCTGAAGTTATATTCATGCCAATGTATTCTGTTTTGATTTTCTTAAATTACTGAATGAAAAATGAAACATATTATACTTATTATGTTAGCCTGCATGTGCATATCATAAAAATACAAGCAGTGTGCCTCATCTGATGGCTCACTGTTCTTTTCTGTGAAATGCAGGACCAGCTCAGGTATCTCTTAAATTACAATACCCATAAGGTCGCGGCATTAATCACTCTTTACACTGTGTGGCCAGATTGATTTGTTTCTGCTGTCGGGACCCACCTACTGGCAGACGGGCTTGGCTGCTGCTTCTCACACAACAATGGCATTCACCAGAAGACAACAACTGAACAGCAGAACAGATTCAACCTCCATGCAATAGTAGCAGCAGTGCCTCAGAAGTCTGAGTGCCGCCGTGTTTCCTGAGTATCAGCTCATGTTGTCATGCATTTCACTGAATGTAGAGTTATTGTCGGACTCCTTGCGGATTGGCTGAGGCCCTGGAGAGTTCTCCAGCACTGGTGATCTGACAAAGCGCCTCACCCCATGTTAATAATGATGGTGAAGGTTTCATCCTCCCAAAAATGGGTGGAGAGTTGAGCCCAGGGTTTAAATATATACGGCCTTCTTATATTCAAATTGCATCTTGCCAAAGCCCAGCCCTGCCTTTCTTATTTCCAAATCGCACCTTGTTGGACGGCAGCTCATCCTCCTTATGTCCAAATCACACCTTGTTGGACGGCAGCTCATCCTCCTTATGTCCAAATCACACCTTGTTGGACGGCAGCTCATCCTCCTTATGTCCAAATCACACCTTGTTGGACGGCAGCTCATCCTCCTTATGTCCAAATTACACTTTGTCAGATCACAGCTCCACCTCCTTCAACATTAAACTGTTTTCTCAATGTTCGAAAACAAAGTTAAATATTCAGAGTGAACAGTTAATAAAAGGTCAGTTTTACTGTAAAAATCATGTTTCTTTTCTTCAGCCTTAATATTAATTTTCATTTTCACGACCCAGTAGGATAAGCGGTTTAGAAAGTGGGTGGATGGATGGATTGTTGCTCTGATTTCTCGAGTGGATGAGATATTGCTACATGATGTCTTGATTTCTGTCCCTTTGTTGTATTTTGACTTATTTTGCTTATTGTCCTGCTGGCAAAACTTCACTAGGGTGTAAAAAGCAATCCGTGAATAACTTGAAATTTTAATGAATTTTAACAGATACCATAAATACATTTAACAACTAACAATCTAATCTAAAGAGTGGCTTATTCAGAACTCTCCCCCCAATTCTGATTTAATGCCTGGTTGCTCCCAATTTAAGCCAAACACTATACAGGGTTAAATGCAATTATTGTGTAATTTGAGTTGCTGCAAGTGGTGCAGGCAACCATCTTCATACCTTACCTGTGTGAATGAATGATCAAACTGATTTGAACGCTGTTTATTCTATGCTGGTATTCAGACACTCTGCGTAGGGAGATCAGCGTCCTTTGGCAAAGGCAGGAGTGAAACCTGATGTTTAATATAGGGAGCCTTAATGATGACCCTGTGTGCGGGCTTACCTTCGGATTAATCATTTACAACGGCTTTGTAATGCAGCACGTCTGCTGTGCTGTGGAAAGCTAAGATGAAAGGCCCTTTTAGCTGACTGACACTCAGTATATCTGAGAAGAAAACTCCTGTTTTCTAGGATAAGGAAACTGTGAAATGTCACCAAATTTGGATTTTTTTTTACTTTTATTTTCATGTCCTATTTTTACATATAAATTAAAATATTCTTGATTTTCTAAGTGTGTAAGTACACTGTAATGCTTTACTATTAATATATATACAATAGAAATACATATAAAGTAACATGTCTTATTATATTATATTATATTATATTATATTATATCATATCAACAGTCGGTGATCTTGTGTAAAGACATTTATTTGAAAGCTCCCTAACAGCAGCAGATTCACTTTGCATGCTCGCAGAGGGGTGCACAAATTTATGCAGAGTGATTTCAGCAGTATTCACCTTCTTGCACAATGTTTACATATTGTTGCCTCAGAGCTTGCAATCTTGCTTCCCTTTACATGATTCTGATTTCTGACCGAGCCTGCACATGTAATCCAGAAATAAAAAAACAGCAAAAAAAAAACAATAGATTTATATTATTATAAATGGAAATAAAAATCTATTTCGATTTGCTTTGTGTTTGTAAGTTTCACCTTGGACTGACTTTTCAGCAGTGTGTGTGTGTGTACAGGAATTGTGGTTTACATGGTTTTGCTAAAAATGCATCTGTCACTGTAAGGTCCCTTCATAATCATGAATACCTGTGGTCATGAGCTGGATGTAGCAGAAAGACACTGGTTCTTCCTTTGATAATCTGTATGATGACACCTGTCACAGAAAATCACGATACCCCATCAAACCGAGAGGCTGTGAGTGCAGGAAGCTGTATGGGGCTGTCAGAGAAAAGCCAGTGGCAGCTCTGGAAGAATCAGTTACCCAGGCAACCGACAACCAGACAACAACAACCCTCCTGGTCCACAAAACAGGGCAGCCTGGAAAACCGAACTTATGAGTTTCCAAGGTAACTTTTAAATGCCACTACAATAGTGTGACAGGCGTAAGACGCCCTCGCCAGGTGCCTGCATCAGAGTTCGAGTCTGGGATGTGTCATCAGCCAGCCATGCCTGGAAAGAGCAAAGCGTGGTGCAGACCTGCCCTTTCCTCCCGCCAAGGCTAGGAGGAAAAACAGCGGGGATCCAGCTCCACCTGCTCCTCTCTCGTCGGTCTGCAGGTTGGGGCGAAGGCTGGACAGGCGATGGCCGGACAGGTGTCAGCGGCTGCCTGCCCCCTGCCGCCTCGCGTCCTGCTTAGTGGCTGAAGCTCAGCGATGAGCTAGACACAGCAAACACCAATACACAATAATAAGTGGCTTAAAAACAGGCATTAAGCCACCAGGACCCGCTGTTAGGTCTGAGTTATCCTCTGTGAAGCCTGCTGGTCTCCTCCCAGGTAGAGAGTGATACGCTCAATTCGTTCTTGAAGCTTTAGAAAGTGGTTTAAGCAATCTTCTGCATTTTTGGGTAGCCAGAAATGTCCTCTTATTATCAGATTAACTGACTGGGCATTAGTTTCAGGGTCATTGATATTTATATAACATCTTATAAGCTGAAATAGATATACTGCAGTTCAGGTGAGTCGTTGGTTTGTAACTCGTTGGTCTTGTGGGGCTCCGTTACCCAGCTGTATAACTAATATGGCGAATTCCATTGTTGTGTGAGAAGCAGAAGCCAACACAATGTAAATGGAATACTGTAATGCTTTGCTGACAATCAACAATTAACTGAAGTAAATATATGTGCAATCACCACATTGTATAAATTATATTGATTATTCAGTTAAATATTATTTTCAGTAACCTATGAATGATTTTGGTCTGGATGTTCAAAGTGTTGAAAAGTTTGTTTTCCTTTTCTCTTAATCTTTTGCTTTCATGCTTTGTTCTGGACAAAGAATCCGGTTTGCCTTACAAATAACAGTGGCACACCCTCCGGTAGAGACTCTCAGTGGTAGAGGTTTTTCTGATGGGAGGTGCTTGAGGGGGCAGAGCTTAGAGGAGGGTGGGTGTGTTCGTTGGTATAAATAGGCAAAGTTTTGTTCCTTAAGCTCACAGCTCCTACAGTTGTTTTCTGGTTTTTGATAGTGATGTAAGGCACTTTATAATGGAATAGGAATTCCGCATTAGAATGACTAATTAGAATGACAGCTGTACATCTGTGATTCATTTGGAAATGTTATTTTCAAAGACACTACAGGCTAAACAAGACAGACATTGAAGTATTCCGGACGGGCAGCAGATCTCGAGGATGGATGGAATTCCATCCATGGGACGAGTTGGACCAACTAGTTTAAAATGAGCGTCTAGCAAATGAGACAGAACTGTTTGCATTCTGGAAAAGGTGTAGGAGGGTTTGGACACAAGCGATTTCCAAAAATTGCTGGAAAGGATGCAGTGAATCTGTGCCGCTGTGATAAAGGCAGGGGGGCGGGGGGGGGGGGGGGGATATTTTGATGAACTTCATACTTGTGCACTTGCAGTCATTAAATTGCACTTACAATGTGTATTAAATTGTTACAATACACTTCAGAACCAGTCGGTTACATTTGTATTTCTGATATTTTCTCGTAATAAAAGTTTGAAAAGCCGTGTATTGTTTTTTTTTTTTTTTTTAAATCTAAGGGTAGGCCCAGACTTTTGGCCTGTAGTGTACATTTGAATATAGCGTCATATGTTGCTAGCTAGGCCAGTGAGTGATGCCTTGTTTCCCGTCCAGTCTGTCCCCTGCCTCATTCACCGTGATTCCCAGAATGGGCTCAAAGCCGCTATAATATGGTTAATAACCCCTATGACCGGTTTAACTAAAGGATGGCAACATTCTTCGTTTGCATCTTCTGAGGCAGTCAGCACCTTTCTGGGCTGTGTGCTTCTCCCCACAGTTCTAGGGGATTATGGGTGCAGTATTTCACCTTCTAAAATGGCAATAGATTTAATTAAGAATATGCCCTCAAATCACCTATTTCTGCATTTCTTGGTAGATTGCTACATGACTATTGAACAATGAGAATTAAATATACATCTGAATGTAGCATCATATCTTGCTAGCTAGACCGTGTTTTAAGTTAGCTTCTGCTAGTGCATGTTAACTGTAGCGTGTCGTGGTTCATGACTGATTCATCGGGCTTATTTTCCAAGGATCAGATCATGATTATATTTGACGTTCATAATTTTCAAAAGGAGCAAAGCTTCACCCAACAATCCTGGATGTCGCTCAGTGATAAGCTCCCTAAGTTTGCTTTCATGCCAAATGTGCTACATTTTAAAGGCAGTGGATGATCTCCTCGGCAGAGACTCAGTTACTCCAGTGTGATCCACCAATAAGAACAGCCCGAAGGTTCAGTTACTCCAGTGTGATCCACCAATAAGAACAGCCCGAAGGTTCAGTTACTCCAGTGTGATCCACCAATAAGAACAGCCCGAAGGTTCAGTTACTCCAGTGTGATCCACCAATAAGAACAGCCCGAAGGTTCAGTTACTCCAGTGTGATCCACCAATAAGAACAGCCCGAAGGTTCAGTTACTCCAGTGTGATCCACCAATAAGAACAGCCCGATGGTTCAGTTACTCCAGTGTGATCCACCAATAAGAACAGCCCGAAGGTTCAGTTACTCCAGTGTGATCCACCAATAAGAACAGCCCGAAGGTTCAGTTACTCCAGTGTGATCCACCAATAAGAACAGCCGAAGGTTCAGTTACTCCAGTGTGATCCACCAATAAGAACAGCCCGAAGGTTCAGTTACTCCAGTGTGATCCACCAATAAGAACAGCCGAAGGTTCAGTTACTCCAGTGTGATCCACCAATAAGAACAGCCGAAGGTTCAGTTACTCCAGTGTGATCCACCAATAAGAACAGCCGAAGGTTCAGTTACTCCAGTGTGATCCACCAATAAGAACAGCCGCCCTGCTCTGGTCACGGCTCAGCGACTCCTGCTGCTGGCTGCCTGTTCCTCCACTGACAGCCGCTCTTCTCCCATAGCGTTGTATCCAATTACAATTTACAACAATTTATAGCAGTGCACTGCCGTCCAGTTATTCTTTGGTAATAGGCAATTTACTAACAATTCAATAAGGATCGTAGGGGAATTATGTTCATACATCTGTGTTACCGTATCGATCAAGACTTTCACAATATTTCACTGTTGCCAAAGCAGCTAATGACCAGTGTGTATACTGTGCAAGGGGATGTTTTAATTATTCAAAAAGCCAGCAGATGGAGAAGGTTACTTGCTCGATATTGTTGCATGCCTTTTCTAATACACTTATTGCAGAAGGCCTTTGGGAACGATTCTCCTTCTTCCAGGTACACGATATTGGCTGTGTACGATGAACCTGCTGATGGATAGCCGTGTGGCACCCGGGGCAAGCCTGACCGCTGGCGCCCTCTGTCTGAGACGAAGTGAAGTCAGCTTGTTAAGTCCGTGCCCCCTCAGAAGGTGGCGCCCTGGGTGGCCCCCGGTGTCGCCTAATGGGTTCCTTTTCTGACCCCTTCTTGAGTCAAATAGTTCGGTTCTGAGGGTCATGTACACTAACGCCTTCACGGACGCACGCAGGTTCTGCCCAACCGTGATGCACTGCACATGCGATGGTGAGAGAGGCACTCTCTCGTATGAGCTGTCGGCACCGATCAGAGTCTCCCAAAGCAGTGAACTCCCGACGCTCCTTCATGCAAGCAAGGGGCTTCTTATGATAACGATCCTCGATGATATCTGAGAGCAGAGCCTGCGGAGTCAGTATGTTCCACACACCGCTGTCACTACTGCCACCATGTTTTTGCCGTGAGCTCTTCCTCAAACACACGTTCGCATTAAATCCTGCTTCGCCCTGAAATCAGCTTTGCCAAAATGATTTTTTCACAGAAAAAAAAATTTAACCATTTTTTTTTAACAGACTGCAGTATTTCTGCTTATTTTGCGACTGGCTGTTTATTCAAGATGTTTAAGGTCAGTTACTAAGGTAATGCCATTTCTTCCTTCCTGTATTTAATGGCGCTGTGACATTGTACACTTAATCCTCTGTGGCTGGGAAGTTCATTGCCCACTGCTCCTTCTAGGCATAATGTTAGGCCATTTCTTACAGATACTCCAGTTTCCTTTTGCAGTCCAAAGACATGCAGGTAGGGGAGCTGGTATCTCAAAATGTCCCATTGTGTGAGCTCTGGGATGGATCCTGTCCACAGTATCTCTTGCCCTGAATATTCCGGGGAAGGCTCAGTGTACTAGATAAATGGTTATGGAATAAAGATTAAATTTACTATAGCTGGCTATAAAGATAATGCTTATGTTCAGACTTTATTCGTTTCTGCTGTGATTTGGTTTCTTATAACACTGTTGAAACGATACATTCTTAAAAGCTTTGTAGTGAATTCTGTTTTCATTATTAATCTGTCGGCTTCTCGGAGTTCTATATGCTGTATTGACCATTAGATGAATTTGAAATTGCCCGTTTAAAAATACATTTTAACCTCAGGAAGCTGTTACCTTGGTAACCATTTGCGGCTTCTGCAAACCACACAGGTCATGTTGGCTCATAGCTGACCCTGAGGAATTGGGCTGTTGGATAGACATGCAATTTTAACAAGTACACTGAGCCTGCCGGCTGCTGCTTCTTTTGAACGCAAACGTTCACGCTGTACCAACTGCAGATAAATGCGTCTGGAAATTTGTAGAGATGGAGATCTGAAATGGCACGGGGAAACTGAAAAGTACGAACAGCATTTTCACTGAGACCTGCATGTACTTCTTCCCACAAAAACCAACTAATAAATTGTACAGATCTGCAGTGTTGCTCTCTCCTCTTCCTCAAAGTCATTTAGCATCGGAGAGCAGAATGGAATTTAATCAGTACAAATGGCCCTGTCAAAACCAAGGATATACAAATGGATGGAGTTTTTCATTAAAGTCAGGCTTGAATTGTAAGTCTGTGTTCTCGCCCCTGCAGAATTGTCACTTACGTCATGCAGTTTCCATAGCACCCTGGGCTGGACTGGTACTTCTTTGAGAAAAATTAAACAACTTCTAATAATTTAAGCAGTTTTGGTTCTTCCACAAACTTAGGACATTGTGATGGTGAATGAATTATACTGCCAGGCCTCTTCAATCTTAATCAATCTTAGTCTGTCTTATCAGTCAATCAGTCTAAATTTAAGTGAAGATGAAAATGATTGCTGTTTTTTTTTTTTATTTCAAAAGGAAACATTTCAATAGGTATTCTCTGTATAATTTAGCAGCACAAAATATTATTTATGCGGCTTTTATCTGACAGCTTTTATGCCAGGGAATACACTCTCCACTATGTATTACTGATGAATGATCGTATGAATGTATATATGAATGTATGTCTTGTTAATAGGTAAGCATTTCTCATGGATGCTGTGTAAGTATATATTTACTGTGTGTGCGCGTGTGTGTATACTTTCAGTACTATATGTAAGCTTCTTTGAAACTCTAATGCCTGAGATTATTACTTATTATTTCTTAAAGATCAGTCTATTGGTCAGTACTGCCATTACGATAAAGCACTACAATACAGGATGTAATGTTTCTGTGTCTATGTGAGAGTCATGAATAGTGTAGGAACGAGTCGGACTTAAGTGCTCCTACCTCACCAGTATTTTAATAGCCTGCATCTTTTGCTCCGCTATTTCCCTTGCCTGCTTGCTTTTTGGCTTATCTCCCTCAGTGGAATGAATGTGTTGGAGTATCCATGAATATCCCTGGCTTTTGCGACCAAGATAGTCAGTCTCCCTCTCTTTTCAGCTCGACAGACGCAGTGGATCACCCTTTCTCCTGGTTTCGAGTTAGGCTTTGTGGTTGTTTTTTTGTCCCAGGCTAGACATCATCCCTGCTGCCACATGCATAACTTTATTGTTGTTATTAATTACCGTTGTCTTGCCAGTTGCATGGATATGACGTTCAGATTGGAGCCTTTTATCTATGTTTGATTCATTTTTATCCATAGATTTTATTTCTGGGTCACCCCACTGACTGAATAATGTGGTACTTTATTCTAAGGTGCTGGGTTGGTCATAGATCAGTTGTGGCTGATAGTACTATAGGAGCTGATAGAGTGGAGACTGCTGCATTTCTCTTAGCTAAGAACTAAATTTAACAGGTCGATATACACTACAGATGAACATTCCAGGTATGTTTTTCCCTAGTTATTTAAAGGTTATATACAGGTTTTGGCTGGTAACTGAGCCAAGATGCTTTGGTACTCAGTGTGATGACTTGATAGGTCTTGATGTTCCAAATGAAAATAGTGATGATTTCTTTAATGTTCATCTTCAAGTTCGACTAACTTCATCATGGTAATATACATGTTTAGGTTTTTTGTATGTTTCTTGTTGAGTAGTTACAGTCCTGTGTGGAAATTTAAACTTAAAGTTCGTTACTGTATCATTAAAAATAATGATTATCCGCATATAGTGATCAATGTCCCCCAGACTGACGAGATCGCTATATAAGCGGCTTTTTGTTAGTCATTTTGTTAGCTAGTTATTGGGGGATTGATTGCAATAAAAATGGGATGCAGGCTTTTATTTATACTTTACTTAAAGAACCCATCACATATGTTTATGAATCTTATTATATCTAGCCTACAGTATATTAGGTATAGATAGAATTTTCTGATGCAGAAACATGGAGACCCAAACAAAAAAAATTAATTGATATATTAAAAATGTAATTAAGGTACAAAAATAATATCATCTGCTCAATTTTTGCTCCAGTACTTTTCTTTTCCTGCACTTCGACTTAACTTCCAAGTTAACACTGGTGTTTGTTGTGAACCAGTTGGTAAGTTCATCCTTGCACCTCCCCAGTAGTTTGTGTTCGAAGGACAATGGCGTAGTCTGGAGTAGATACTGCTTTTCAGGAACTACAATCAATTCGAGTTCCTGTGGTATGAACATTACGAAAGTCCCTGGTTCGAGAAAAAGGTTCTGGTTTCAGAAGAAGTTTCTGCACTGTGACAGTGCCTTTAGTAAGACTAACAAATGCCCAGATTTCGACGTTAATAAAACGTGACCACAATTTAACAAAAACATTTTCTGTAAGTTACGCCTCTTGTGTCAGATGAAAAAACAAAACAGAAGGTGAATGCTTTTATTCATTTTTTTCCATTTTTGATTTGAGTACAAAACAAGTAGAAAGTAGGATTCATATGTGCTGGGCAGGAAGGCGCGTCTAAAGCCAGTTGACTGACAGCTAGTTCCTTTATTAAAAGCAATAACGCAAAACTAAGAACAGTATGGTAAAAGTAAAAGCAATCTGGTAAAATTAAAAGCAATGTAGCAAAAGCAATCTGGTAAAATTAAAAGCAATCTGCTCAAATTAAAAGCAATCTGCTAAAATTAAATGCAATCTGCTAAATTTAAATGCAATGTAGCAAAAACAATCTGGTAAAATAAAAAGCAATATAGCAAAAGCAATACAGTAAATTTAAAAGCAATATGATCAAATTAAAAGCCAACCAGTAAAACCAAAAACTATAAATAAAAACATTGTTTTTCTTTTTCCTTTATTTTTAATTTATTTTCCTTATTCTTTTTTTTATTTGTGTTTATTTCGCTTTGTTATTCAACATTTACTTCCTTTTTCTTTTACAGCTTTATTCTTTTTTTTGGCACTCCTGTGACTCCATACTATATATGGGCGTGGTTTTCATGGAAATTAAATGGGAATCCTTTCACTTCCTTTTGCTTTGCTCACCAAGGGGACCAAAAATATTACATGGTTTTCCCAGATTGCGAGGGGCCTGCACCCTAACCCCCGCGATGTGGACAGGTCTACTGTACATTTTCTGTTGAAATGCCTGACCTAATCATCAGGTTTATATGACTCTATATTTGATATATAAATCTACAAGATACAATTTACATACTGTAGAGTCATGTGATGTTATTGTGAACTCTTCTGCATTTCAGATGAATTTGTGATGCATCTTGACCCATGAACTTTACTCCCCTTTCATCCTGCCTTGTCAGTGCAGTCTCTGGAGATGACAACCAAGAGGAAGATCATCGGCCGTCTGGTGCCCTGCCGATGCTTCCGCGGCGAGGAGGAGGTCATCTCCGTGCTGGATTATTCCCACTGCAGCCTGCAGCAGGTGCCCAAGGAGATCTTCAGCTTCGAGCGAACGCTGGAGGAGCTGTACCTGGATGCCAACCAGATAGAGGAGCTGCCCAAGGTGGGGGAGGACAATGGACTGGGAGTTATTAGAACATGTTATTGCACAGGATGATCATCCAGGAGGTTATTTCCCCCAGCATAACCTTTTTATTATAGTCTGTTATTTTGCTGTGATTTTTGTTTCCACTCAGCTCTTATTAAATGCTGTTGACAGATAATGACGGGGCCATGATTGCTGCCCTGCTTTCCAATGGAACCTTCATGTTGAAAAGTCACATGTCCTGTCTAGGAATTAGGGAATGAAGGAGAGTAAGAGAAATATGTAAGGAAAAGGCAGTTAAGTGAAGGTTTCTGGGTGGCTGCCGTCTGGACTGACGTCTTACAGCCACGGAAATAATTAAGAGACCACTCAATGTTTTTAAACTAATCTGCATTTTTAAATCCTAGTTTAATCATGGTTCTGCTGGCAGAAGGTTATGCTGAGCAGCAGGATGCTTCCAGGTTCAAAATTTCTAGGACAGCAGTACACAAGAATAAGGTGAAGCAGGAGACACTGGGAACGACCAGAAACCAGCCAGGTAAAAGGTGGAAGTAACGTTCTAATGCCAGAGATGAGTGTTAACTTATCTGACAGTTTCTCAGGGGTCCAAGGATGACATCAAGTGACCTTCAAAAGGAATGGGAAACATTACTGTAAGTGCAGGTCTGAGGTGCACTGCTAGGAGAGTTTCTATCAGACTTCTAGAAACAGGACCGAAGTCCATTAAAAGCAAGGAAGAAGCCCTTCATTAATGAGGAACAGAGAAGGTCAAGGGTGCAGTTTGCAAAATGTATTATTCACAGTCGAACCCCCATAAATTGAGAAATGACCGAAACAAAAAAATTGTGCTGTGGTCTCTTAATTTTTATCGCAGATGTATATTCAATACCAAGCAGGGCAGGGGGTCGAGCAATAAAAAGTAAAACATCCAAATAACCTGAGGATCTTCTTCTTTTCATCGAAATATAAGAATGTTCAGCAGAAATCATAAAGTTGATACGTAACTTAGAAAAAACCAACAAGGCGAAGCACAGCTTTGGGGCTCCGTAGGCATCACTGCCGCCTCATACCTCAGATCTGGTGTCTGCGGATCCACATGTTTCCTGTATTGTGTCGGGTTCTTCCTGAGTTATGTTGGCTTTGCTTGTGCTGTCCAAAGACACGCAGTTAAGCTGACCGCTGACTTTGAATTACCCATAATGTGTATGTTTGAATGTACTGATGATGCACTGGCATCCTGTCCAAGGTGAGACGCTTGCTTAATTCAATAAAGATACTGCAAATTTATTGGTTTCATAACAAAAATCATTACTTTATTCATTTGTTTACAAAAAAATTAGACCTGTAGTTCTAAATCATTCATTTCGAGTAGTAATAAATGGAAAGGCAAATTATAGTTATGAAAGAGCTGTGCTGAGTTTAAAAAAAAAAAAAGTTCATTGACAAGCAGTCTCCTATATATATATATATATATATGTGTGTGTGTGTGTGTGTGTGTGTGTGTGTGTAATATATATCATTTATTTGATTATTTTAATATTGGATTGGGATTCAGAGTCAGAAGATACTGAATGGATCAGATCAGGGTACAAAAAAAATGGATCAGGACTAATTTATAATACTGCAGATTAATTGTATTACATATTAATATGACAATCAAATCAGGAACATGGTGGAACTTTACAGCAGCAGAAACCTGTTCCATGTTGCCTGTAACTTCTCCAACCCTCTGGATACAAGTGCTGCTGTGAAGGTCTCATCCCTCATTTTTGAATTGTGGGTTGAGAGGTGGTTTTGCTTTTCTCTGGCGTTTGATCTCTTGCCTTGATTCTCTGACTTTGCATTATTTCTCTCCCTCTGATTGCACCTGATCTAACTGTGCTTGGCTTCCAACCCTGAGTCTGGATAGGGATTCGGATTCGGCTCCTAGAGCATTCCCGTTACTCTGGGCGGAAAGACACTTTCAAAAGATTTCTGAGACAATGTTGTGGGCAGACACAAATCAGAAGATGGGTAAAAAAAGATCTCAAAAACCTTATCTATCAACTGGAGTCTGGTTAAGTCCATAATTAAGAAATGGAACTACCCAACCCCTGCCCGGATCAGTCTGTCTGGATGGCAGAGTGAGGAGGAAACTGGTCAGAGAGGCTACCAAGTGGCGAATGGCGACTCCGAAGGAGTTACAGGACTTCATAGCAAAGAGTGGTCATCGTGTGTATTTCACAGCAATATCAGAGGTGCTCTCCAAATCTGGCTTGGTATGAGAGAATTGCAAGGAAGAGCCTCTCCTCAAGAAAGGTCGCATTAAGTCTCGTTTGAGCTTTGCCAAGACACACCTTGAAGATCCTGAGACTAAGTGGACAAAGGTGTCATGGTCAGATGAGACAAAGGCCAAACTTTTTGGCCTCAGTGCCCGATAGAACATCTGACAGAAAGCCAATACACCTCAGTGTTCAACGAACACCATGCCTGCAGTAAAGCATGGTGGGGGTAGGGTCCTGCTGTGGGGGTGTTTCCCCGCTGTTGGGACTGGAGCACTTGTCAGGATAGAAGGGAAAGCGGATGTGGCAAAATTCCATCACGTTCTTGCGGAAGACCTGCTGCCCCCTGTCAGACAAGACAGATATTTCACCTTTCAACATGGCGACGACCCGAAGCACACCACCATATTGAGCAGAGGCTAAAGGAGAAAAAGGGGGTTGTCCTTGCATGGCCTAGTCAGAGCCCAGACCTAATCCCCACTGAAAGTATGTGGACTGACTTGACGATTGCAGCCCACCAACAGTTACCATCCAATCTTCTTGAGCTTCTGTAAGTTCTGTAAGGAAGAGTGGGCAAATACTGCTCAGTGTGTGCTAAGGTGGTAGAGAAATGTCTGAACATACTCTGTTATTAAAGCAAAAGTAGCTCAAGGTATTAACGTAGGGGGTGATCCTTTTTCAATCTCAATTATTTTTGTTTTTTATTCGTGATTATTTCTCAGGACATGTGCAACTTCTGTTGTTATCTTTTCAGACTGTAAAGTGACAAAAATTGTTTTTTGTTGACAGGGGGTGATCCTTTTCTATGTCCGTTGTACTCTGTGCAATTTCCATCCATCCATTTTCTGTGCCCGCTTGTCCTATTGAGGGTGACAGGGGGTCTGGAGCCTATAACAAAAGCGATGGGCACAAAGCAGGGAACAACCCGGGCAGGGCTGTCAACCCTTCCCAGTAAAACAATTTCCTTTGGATGTTTTTAGAAATGTTCTTGTGTTCTGGCATCATTATCAATTAGCTTAATTTCTGAGTGCAGTTTCACAACAGGATGTTGTTTTGAGACTCCCAAGATGCATGTTGGATACAGTTGCAGAGTGATTATATTTTTCCACTCCCAGGATAATGACAGTAAACCATCCTTTAAATGCTTTTTCGACCTCTGTTTAAGTGGATCTCTCTCTCTTTTATAGCAACTGTTTAACTGTCAGGCTCTCCGAAAACTGAGTATTCCCGACAATGACCTCTCCAACCTGCCAACCACCATCGCTAGCCTTGTAAACCTGAAGGAGTTAGACATCAGTAAAAATGGTAAGTGATGGACGGGATGAAATCTGTACAGCTGTTAGTCCAGTTTAATTCAATGCTATATGTATTTGATCAGCAGTATTACCGTGTTTATTTCTAAACTAATTTACAGCTAGGATTTGTAAAACTATATGTGCATGTAGCCTATATTTCTAAAGCCAGCTGCCATTGCTGCATTATAATGCCTTATATTGTGTTTAGGTATTCAAGAGTTTCCCGATAACATTAAATGCTGTAAATGCCTAACAGTTGTGGAAGCCAGCGTCAATCCAATTACCAAGTAAGTGAACGAGCACCAGGATGTTCTTGGAAGTATGCTGAGGGACTGCTCTGCAGCAAGTGCTTTCCTCTTGGACGACCCTGCTCACTGAACGCAGGTTAAAAGGCGATGCATTATTAAAAATTACAAAATAACGACAGGCGTATGAACACAGTGCATTAAATATTGAATTGGCTCCTCTTTCCAGTAGTTATAATGGAATTGGAGATTTGTGTTTGCTGTAATTGTGCAGGACAGAGGGGCAGAGACATATTTTTAAGCATAAATTCAGAGCTAATCCGCCATGAGGCTTTGGGAAATGGGCCTGTGTTTTGTAAGGAGACCTTCGTGGTTTTCCCGCGCGATGGCGTGCGGGTGAAGGTGCTGGCAGTGCCTGGCACAGAGAGGGCTGTGTGGGATTAGAACAGTCTGGCGTCTCGCGTGGCCTCTAAGGGGAAACTCGCCACCCTGACCATCGCCTCTCCCTCAGGCTCCCGGACGGTTTCACGCAGCTCCTCAACCTGACGCAGCTCTTCTTAAACGATGCCTTTCTGGAATACCTCCCGGCCAACTTCGGGAGGTGAGAGCCGCTCGTGGGGTCTGGTGCTGCTCCCCGGCTTACGGCGCTGTAGGCGGATGGGTCCACCGTCCTCTAGGGGGCCTCAGAGTGACAGGCATATTTTAGCGTTACATCCTGTTGTAATGGGTACCGTTATTCGGCAGAGGTTGGTACTAAATTAATTGAGTGATGAATGAGGTATGATTCTTTACCGGGAAAGAAACACATTGTTATTTACACAGCACTCCTTCGATCAGATTGTTTTGTTGCTGGTAAGCAGACCATGAAATGTAAGTTGCATTCGCTCCGCCAATGGCTGCACTGAAAAAGTTTGCAACCTTTTTGATGTTTACTTTTCCATCTCAAATGCCTTTTCAGACTATCAAAGTTACGCATTCTGGAGCTACGGGAGAATCACCTAAAAACGTTGCCAAAGTGAGTGCTGATTTTCATCCTGAGAATGCAATGTCATTCCTCTGTGGAGAATAACTGCAATGCACAAGCTAGTGTTTTTTTATGTTTTTTTGGGGCGTGGGGGGGTGGGACCTGCTATAGCAAAATAAACGCATAAAAGTTCTTTTTCTAGATGAAAAAAAAACAGATGCAGGTCAGCATAAACACAATTAAGTCAGAATCAACAACTTAATGGATCGTTTTCTAGTAACTGAATAGTGTGAAACTTTTAAAATTATGGTTCCTGTTTAAGTATTAATTTAATATGTAGATCTCTTTTCTTCACTGACTAGGGGACCATTTGGGCTACATCCACACTGCTGTGTTTGTGTTTAAAAATGCACACATTAATCGTAACTTTTGCCTTATGTCCACACCACCTTGTAGTTTTCAACCTCTGAAAAGAGAACTTTTTGAAAATAAGAGCCATATATTTCTGAAAAAAATAGCATTGCCATGTGGATTAGTGAAAAATTGAGAGTGTGTCTGAAATCTGATATGTAACAGGCAAAATACAGTATGTCTGAATCTTCGGTATGAATGAGACTGTTGGAAAATGGTACCCAGATGACAATATATTCTATGATGGTCGCTACGCTATTCCACAAGACCAATGGAGCAGCAAAGAACATTACTTGCTTATACTTTTTTTGTCTTGATCGTGGAGGAAGTGCCCTTTCTGTACAGATGTAAGGAGAAAACAATATTACAATAGTAGACTTGAATGTATTTATTTATTGTTGGGGAGTCAAGCTATGCCATTAGAAAACATCCAAATTAGTTAACATGCATAATGACAAGCACAATGTATCCGAGTCCATGCATACTGGTGTGCATGAACTTGGTATACAGGGGAGGGATTAAATTTCAGCCCTGGATTTTGGGATCATGGGAAGTATTTTGCCGAATGACAAGTACGTTAAAAACACAGATTCTAAAAGCTCCCTAACAGTACTTGAATCATCACGTAACCCTTCTCTCAATTGATCCTGCTGGTTACAACTTCTTCTTGTTTGAACTGGTCATACTACACAAAGTAAGGATGGGTGATAATACTGGTTTTCTTTACGATTTGTCTCGATCCAGTCCCAAGCTTGGTATCATACGTACTGATCTCAGTACTGATATTTAGTGTGCGCCCAAACCCTGACGATACATTTTCTTGTCGGGGCAGGGGGGCACCGGCAGGTGGATCGTCCCATTTCCCTAATCACTAGTGTGTGAGCCCCTGAAAGTGTTCCCCTATCTCTCTTGGAGCTGCTTTCAATGATGCGTTCCCTGTTGCTGATCTGCATAAAGCTAAATAGCATGTTAGAGTGTGACTGCTGCATATTTTTGCAAAACGATTTTTATCTATCTCTATTGTAGTTTTTGTTGATGGACGTGAATTGAAGAAATCAAACATTACACTTTGCACTTTTCATTTTAGTCGACTAAATCAACTGTAGTTTGAGTTGATTGTAATCTTATGATATTTAGCCAACTAAAACTGGACTAAAACTAATTTAAATGACTAAATTATGACTGAAACTAAATGACATTTTAGTCAAAAGACTATGACTAAAACTAAATCAAAATTTGCTGTCAAAATTAACACTGGTGTGGGCATACCCTTAAATATACTGTATTTATACTGTGTGTATACACAGATTACACAGTCCGTCACTGTGAATATTTACCCCCCCAGATCACCCAACATGAATTATATTCCAGACACTTGTCCCTGCCCCCCCAGTGCATCCTACGCACCCTCGATATATGAAAGGTCGTTTTCTCACCCATAGAGGTGCCGGGGCCATGAAATATAGCTGTTAATATATACACACACTGACAAGCTCGCGCCCAATAAGCATATATAGCGGGTCTGAATCATCAAAGCAGAAGCGGGAGCAAACGATTCCCCCAGGATGACCCAGGCTTCATCATTCTCCCAGCAGCATCTGGGGAAATAGGCTCTGAATGCGCATTTGTCACAATAATCTGCAGATGCAGGGGGATTTAGTTGATATACCAGGCGTCAGTTTTCTTGCTTACTGAAGGACGTCTTCCCGCGATGTCTTGTAGTATGAGGCTGAGTACCAAGTTACGTCCATGTCTCCATCGTTGGCCAGGCTCATGGGACTTGTGTGAGAAAATACTGAAGCGAAGGTGATCAGTGCTGCCCTAAGAGGAGACATGCTTCAGAGTTCAGCATCTCCTCCATCATCCAGGCTTTACTCCTGATGTTTGGATAAAGCTTTAGCGGCCAGTGGGGCAGAAACGGTGCCCAGTGAAATACGTCACACAGGAAGTAGCTCTCTGTGGGGAAATGCACACCTGCTGCGTCACACAAAATGCTGTCCTCTAGATTCCAAACTATAATTATGTCCCTTGGGAAGATGGCATATAATTTACTACAGAGGAAATATTGCCAGAGTGAAATGGGTATTCTTTGAACCCATATGGAATTAGTGAGTGGTTTTTAGCTGAGATGATGTTTCTCTGTGTTTCTGTGCAATGTGTTGTGTCATTACTGCCTCATTGAGTTTCATAAATAATGGTGTATGGTTGGGTCCGCAGCCATTTAGCGAGACGCTTCTGAGATCAATGCATACTGAAATCTCCTTAGGGAGCTAATGAATCTGTTTCCATGGAGCTCTTGATATCCAGTAACAAACCAGCTGCTAATTGCTCTATCTCCCAGCTGGAATGTAGCATAACAGAAAACAGATGTGTCCAAGTACTCTAGAGCCGTGTTTCTCAATCTGCTCCTGAAGGACCCATAGCCGGTCCATGTATCTGCTCCCTCCGAGCTCTCTGCCCGACACTCCACATTTTTGCTCCCTCCCAGCTTCCAGTAGGGAGCAAAAACATGGACTGTCTGTGGGTCCCCAAGGACTGATTGGGAAACAGTGCTCTGAAGGACGGTCCGACACAAGAATTCAGTCAGTGCCTCGGTTGAATCTGAATAACGTTCTAATAGTGATATTCCAACAGAACATAAATAATATGACTTAAAGCAAAGAGATATACAATATAAACAGTCATTGATTGAATGAAACCAGAACTTGAGTGGTTTTCTGTGTCTCCCTTAGTCACTTGTTAATTTTTGAATTGTGTTATCTTTAAAAATCTGCATTTTTTTTCGCTCTAGTCCCTCTACTTTAGATGAAGGCTTGTGGTCTTGATGCGTGTGTCACTATGGCTCACCTAAGGGCATCAGAAGCAGCTTAATGCCTGATTGGCTCCTCCAGGCTTTTTCTTTTTTTTTGGGGGGGGGGATTAGTTTTGCCAATTTGTGACATTTTGTCTAAGCTGGGACCTAAAATCCTTTCTTGTTCCCTGCAGGTCAATACACAGACTTACACAGCTGGAGCGATTAGATTTGGGAAGCAATGAATTTTCTGATTTGGTAAGGAAAAGCGTCAGCAATGGAATTAGCAGTGGCCTGTATGCTTTGGTGACCAAGCTGACCTACACGAGGGGCTCTAAGGTTGCAGCCTTAGATCGTCACACTGTTTCACCCCACAGCCTATCGATGTACTATTTAGAAAGTTTATTCTTTTAAAGCCAACAGGGTGTTCAGTGCCCAACAGATGTTAATTGGCTGGAGGATGTGAAATAAACAATGGCGGGGAATTTATCAAGTATCTCCACCCTCCCCCCCCTCCCTCCCCCACCCATGCCACTTGGGGGTAGGCGATGGAGGATTAATTAACTGGGCATCCCAGTCAATCGTTGAGTCCATGCTCAGCACATTGCTGGTCTTTCTGGAAAAAGCACAGAGCTGTAACATCAGATTTACTCTGAACTCTGGATTTTTTCATACTAACATTTAGCTTAACAAGGTCTGTGTACCTGATCTTGTGTTTTGCAATGAAAATCTCTCAGCAAGATATTTAACTCAATTAACACGCAGAAGGATTATGACACTCAAAAGAGGCCAAATCTGAAAAATACTGCAACCAACATTCTAAGGATACATTGTACTACTCGCCAAGAACCTTTACTGCTCGTCAATGTATTTTGCAGTGGCTGTGGTTTCCATCCAGCTTCGAGTGTTGTACTTGCATTGCCCTGGGAAGAGTGGTGTGGGCATTTATATGTAAAGGCTGGGGCTGCAGTTCAGGATTGTCTTCCACCCAATTCTGCACAGCTGTTAGCGAGAGGTTAGCTAGTGTGAAGCTCATTAAGTACGGGTGCAGCAAATGGACTTAGTGTGGATGCAGACTGTAGCCAAAACCCATGGTTGAGGCAGTGATCCAGTCACTTCTGCCATAATGAGATGTACAGGTGTGCATCAGTGTCAAATACAGAGAACATCATTGCAGGATCTTGGTTCTTTGTTGGAAACGCATCATGGCAGTCAGGACACCCGAGGATCCCCCCATCTGAATTTCATAACCAGCAGTGCCACTTCAGCACATCTCCATTTGCCCTTTTCCTTTTATTAGTTTTATCCATTTTAGATCTTGCACTGCCCTCCGGCAAGCTGTGCCTCTGTGAGCCCTTCAGTGAGGTAAAGAGCAAGAGTTTTCATTTTCCGGGCCCTCGAGCCGTGTGTTTTTTTTTTCAGCCCTTAAAGGGCCAGCCTCCACTCTTCCTGTTCCTTTTAAAACTGCCGAGGTGGCATTTGTTGTAGCAGGTTGGGGATGTTATCAGTAATAATTTGGCTTCCCTGCTGCTTCAAAAATCCATCCAAATTTTCACAGTTTACTCTCTTTAACTATCCTAAATTGATGTTTCTGAGGGTTCCTGTTTCGTAGTTCTGCTACCTTTTCTTTCTATCTAGAAACTGATACTTGGGACATTATTTCCGTAGCCTTTCAATGTCAAAATGAATCTTCTGCTCTCTCAGATCGGCTGCACAGCAGTTTAACAGTTTGCTTAGCCAATGTAAACAGGGTTGCCAGCTCTAGCACATCTGGCATGACACTCACGCTTCCAGACACTCACACAAGAAATTTTATGGAAAATCCATACTATTCCATTATAAACTCAAAATTAGCTGCAGCACTGGAGTAGGTTCCAAACCCTACAGATTATTTTCAAGGTAATAGAAACTCTTACATACATATAAATATGTGTATAGCTTTGTCTCAAATTGAAAATCTCACTCTAGCCAGCTCACCAAATTTGGCAACCCTGTATAAATTATGCAATTAAAAATCTATGTACAATAAATATTAACGTGTTGAAATGGTAATATGAATTGAAAAATTTGTCTTTGTCATAGAATACTAATATAATAATAATTTCATTAGAGAAAAATAATTTTAAATGGTTCACAACTACAGTGAATGTTACCTTTTTCTGTTTCAGCCGCCTGAAGTGTGAAATTGTACTATACTTTACATGTGATATTGTTGCTCTGAAAATCCAATATAGTCACAGCAATGTAGTTATACATTGAACAGAGGATTTTCCCCCTTACTATACACCAGACCTCTCATCTATTACACCCTTCAGTCACAGACCAAACCTTAACTCTTTATGTATTTGCACTAGTTACATAACAGTGTAGATTTATGATGAAAGGCAGCAACGAAGAAATAAGTATCAGGGCAACGACAAAGGACAAGATGTGCTTCTGCACAGGAAGTCGACAGCTTAAGCCAAGCGTTTAATCTGTTTCCAGCAAGAACAGGAGGTATTGAATGGTTGCCAAGGACCGTCACGTTCTCTGTTGTTTCACAAAGAATCAAAAAGTAACTAGGAAAATGGTGGAACTCATCACTGTTGACAAATAAATAAATTATAAGAAACATCCTTCACTCTGAATTTAAGGTATCCTTAAGAAATGGTGTAATTTGTATCCAAAGTGAAGCCAGAGTTCATGCTTTCATAATTTAATAGTGATTTCTATTTTGGTTTTCAGATTTGAATGATTTTATAAACATTCTTGTAAAATTTAACAGCGATTTCTGTTTTTGTATTCAGATTTGAATGATTTTTATAAACATTCTTATAAAATTTAATAGCGATTTCTGTTTCTGTATTCAGATTTGAATGATTTTATAAACATTCTTGTAAATTTACCCAGGCCCACAAAGTTGTTTGACTAGTTCAGTCAAAAATCATTCAATTCTATAAAAAGTTAAATAGTTATTTCTTCAGATTTCTTTATGAAGGCACTGGCTTCATAGTAACAGATATCATTTATCTTCTCCCGCTCTCTCTCTCTCCCTCTCTCACACACACACACACAAACAGGATTGTAATTATATGTTTGTGGGGACTCACCATTTGTTTCTGTGGTAAAACTCTAATCTAACATAATCCTTAACTCCCATCCAGCCCTAACCTTTAGCATAAGTAACCAAAGAAAATACACTACTTTTTTTTTTAGTTTTTTGATTGCATTGACAGATCTTTGTGGGGACCTGACATTATGAGGAACTTTGTAATATATACATAATCCACGCACACGTACACACACATATACACAGGTTTTCATTGTTGTTATTGTTGAAAATCTTTTAAAGTTAAGAGAAATAGAATAAAAATTTCGACAGTTTATTATAACTAAAGAAACTACATTTCAATTCCCTCTGCAAAGGCACTTATCTAAATTGCCTTTGTGCTAGACACCTGCTTTCTGTTTTAGCCAGAGGTCCTGGAGCAGATACACAATCTGAAAGAACTGTGGATGGACAATAATTCACTGCAGACAATGCCAGGGGTAAGTAGCTCACTCTATCTTACCCTGCCAGTGAAATTTATATCACAGTGCTTCATGTAAGGAATCTATGCATCATGACATAAAGAAGACCTATTACTGTATGCTTTTTCAGTTTATCCTTTTACTTTAGTGTGTTATATGGCTTTACGTGCATGTAAATGGTCTGCAGAGTCCTAAGGCCCAAAATACACTCCAAAAAAGAATAACTCTGACTACAGAAGCCACTCTTCTCTAATTAGCCTGAAATGCCTTGTTGGAATTATAGCCCTTACTTCCGTGACATGATGAGGTCACCGTGTAACATAATTCTTATTGGCATGTGGGGCAAGCTGACCAATCAGAGCACACTGGGTTCATCAGGGGTAGGGCTTAAAGCTCTAACAGAGCATTTCAGTCAGTGGGTAAACAGAGATATACTGTAAAGTACTAGAAAAATAATATGTTTTTGGAACACTGAAGTATATAAATATATTCTAGTACTTAGACCCCAAAAATCAAATTAAAATCAATTTAAATGAGCATAATAGGTCCCCTTTAAAATGCTGAAACATTCAATGTGTTCACATCCTGGTGTTTTTCAGCCATAATAGTCATAAGCGAGCTGTTGCCCTCTCTAGGCCTCACAGACCATTCATGCTGAGCTCTCCTGGTATTGACCCCTCTGAAACCTTTTTCCTCTTCTTGCCCCTAAAGTCTGTTGGGAAGTTGAGACAGCTAAGGTACCTGGACTTATCGAAGAACAGGATTGAGACGCTGGACACAGAAATATCCGGGTGCGAGTCCTTGGAAGACCTCCTTCTGTCTTCCAATATGTTGCAGCAGTTGCCCGAATCCATAGGTGAGGCCTGGGCAGCTCAGTGGTGTCCATTACGCAATGCCCTCATTCACAATTATGGTATTAATCAATTAATGAATGACCACCTAGGTCTCTCTTCCCTGCCACAAAATTACCTTCTGAATTGATCATTTGAGAAAGCTACTAAAATGCCTGATTAATTTCATAATGAGTCCATTTATCTTCCATTACTTTATTGTAGCTATCTGGGAACATATTTCCCAGCATAATTTGTAACTGTGACATCCATCTTGCTGAGGTCATTGCCCTTCTGCTACTACTGCCGTGTTTTTCAATCTTATCTAAGCCACAATTTTTATGTATTGATCATTTAATTACATCTGACCATCTTATACAAATGTGGTAGCTAAAATTAATTGTATCCTAAATACATCTTAAAAGAACAACTGTATACAAATGTGCTATAAGTGTATTGAAGTACTTCATTACTTCACCAAATTGAATTGTTTAATTTAAAAACCATTAATGTGCTAAAACTGAAATCAAATGAAAAAGTGTCCAAAAATCTAAAGCACAACTGGACATGTTAGGATGCCTGGAATGCTGCCTGTTATCGCCGAGAAAATAATATCATGTCATCTAGCTCTCTGGTAGCATCATAATATGCTGCATGCAGTCTTTGTTGACGAGGGCATATTCAATTAGCTGTGCACTAATGACTGCTCACACAGGAGCCAAAGAAAAGAGAACACAGGACTAATACCAATGGGAGGAACCCAAAAATCTTCTGTCGGTTTTGCAAAATCTAAGGACAGTCTATCATTGTTACTACAGCGACAGTTGTTCCAAACCACATCACCCTTTGTGGAAAGATACAATTTTATTATTCTCCCCTAAACTCATAGCTCCCAGCCTGTGACGCAGTGCTCTGGTATCAGTAAAGTCTTGGCAGACTTCCCCGAAGCTTTGGTTCATGATTTCCTTCAGCTGGCTGCAGAGTGAAGAGATTTAGTGCTTTAAAAGAGTGAGAGGGTTTGGGGTTTTTCACTTTATTTAAACAAATAAAAAATCGATCCATTCATCATCCAAACACTTATCCAGGACGGGGGCCTGCCCTAGGTTGGGTGTGTACCCTGGGTGGGGTGTGTACCAAGTAAAAGAGCAAAATGCACATGGAAAAATGTATAAAAACAAACAAAACTCTTAATTTAAAAATGTATAATAAATCATTTATTAACATCATTTCATTATTTTGTTACTGTAGCAGTGGCACTGTCCATTTTACAACCAGTGCTAATAGTTCAGAGTGTCATAAATAAGTTGACATACTTTAAGGGTGGAGGGACCAAGTGCCAAATCAGGCCCGTAGCTAGAAATAAATTGGGGGAGGGATGTTTGCCAACCAGGGGGCAGGAACCAAATTCACTGGCTTATTTTACTACCTAAGTGCATGATGATTGGTAGCAAACAAACTTATTTGCACATGTAGCTACATTTCTGGTGTAGATCCAACAGGTATTTTTACATTCTGTGGCACTAACAGGTTACGAGCCTGTACCATGTGTGGAAGGTTGCTGGTTTGAATCCCCTGGCCGGCAGAGAACTCTCATTACTGCTGGGCCCTTGCACAGCAGTAAATTAAAGGGAAATTTAAATAAAATACAGACTAAAGCACAAAAGTAATATGGTTATTAAAACCACATGGGCAGGTGGGATATACAAAATGCAGAACAATCCAATATACCTGCACTTGTACTTTTACAAGCAAAGATATAATAATTATATTGTATAAGCATCATTATTATCTTCATTATCAGCTCAGGATGTCTCCCCTGATCATATATTCCATGATGTTTTCCAGAAAGGAACCAAAACAAATAAGACTTAAGGGCTTGTTAGTGTTTTTATACTTGAAAATTGTGTAAACAGTGCTAAAGACACCTGATTTTAAATGTGTCTGGAATTACAAATTAAACAATCACTTACTCCAGCCAGACATACTTTAAATGGGCAAAGTTAACTCAATTTTAATTTTACGTGATTAAGAAACGTTTACACATTAGGAATTTAAGCTGGGACAACTTTGACATGCTCTTTGAGTCTTTCAAACAGTAATTCTCCAGTGAGAACAGCTGGTTTGTAACTCAGTGGTAGTTACCTGAGATCACACTTCCCTGCATCATTTATAGTCAGAACATCCCTCTTTCTGCCATATTTTTATGTAGCTCATACCATTTAAGAATATGTGTGTAAGTGTTTCTGAGGCTTAATGAGTGATTAGCTATTGCTGAATGGTTCGTAGTTCGTGAATGAAGTGATCAGCGGAGCACAGCCTTTCAGAAGCACTTACAAAGCTGCCAAATATTTCTCTGAGTGATAAGCTGTGTGTCTGAGCACCGTTTGTGCTTTACAGTATGTGTCTTGTGTTCATCTTTTTGTATTCGGTACAGTTTAGTTATGGAGGACCTGCTCTAGAAAAGTTACAACTGTGAATTTTTGTACAAACTTTTGGCAGCCCTAATCTCTGTTTCAGTATTTTACCTACATGTTTTTGTAATCTGCTATACCTTCAATAGCTCTCAAAGTTCACCTAAATAAAGACAGTTTGTTTAAATATGACCGGACCGCTGTCATTATCTAACTGGTTGACTGCAATTTTGCACAGCATTTTCCAAATACTGTTGCACTTTATGTCATTGTGTCCTTGTTCAACTGCCCTGTGTGCCTTTAATTGCCCGTCGGGAACAAATAAAGTTATTTTGAATTTGAATTCTGATACATAGATTAGATGTAATGTCTTACACTGAACCCGGTGGATCTTCAGATTTCCCTGTAACCCAGCTGGAGGTTGTGCCTCTCGATACGTTGCTAAAGGTTTAAAGCCCTTAGTGGGTTAGATTACCATACACTGCGAATCCAGGTTTGGTTTCATTCTATAGGAAGTGCTTCAGTCAGTGATTGACAGCCACTGATAATCCCACCAACTGTGGGTTCTAATGCCTGATTTCACTCAACACTACAATTTATATCTCTGCAAACACACAGCCTTAGATCAGTCTTTTATGCGGAACTTTAAATAATGCATTCTGGAAAACCAAAGAAATCGTAAGCTTTGGTACTGTCAACAGCTTTTGTTGTATCCTCAAAGAATACAGAGGTTAAGGCAGAATCTGCCTTTCCATTCAATTACTGAAAATATAATTTACAAAGTACAATGCTACTGTAAACTGAATTATAGTCTCTGTAACCCATTATAGAAATGAGATGCCTTAGATTATATTACAGCAATATGAGGATGGTCTGGATAAGTTCTCCAGGCCAGGAAGAGAAGGGGTTATGACCGACATAAAAATAATGCCGCATCATCTTACTGCTTTTATTTAATGATAAAATACATCTGCTAATGGTCAAAACATTTAAAGAAATTTCTTAAATTTGTTTTTTAGACTTGTACTACTTACTGTATCCCATTGTTTTACTGTCTCCTAAGCAGTATCAGTTTATGGAATATCTGTATAAATATCAGTGTCGCTCGTTCACACTCATTGTCGTTTCAGGAATGCTGAAAAAACTGACAACTCTCAAAGTGGACGACAACCAGCTAACCTCACTGCCCCATTCCATTGGAAGGTGAGTTGAACAACCGAGTTACACCTACAGCTGTTTCAAAATTTCACATTTCTCAGATAAAAATCCCCGAATTTCCCTCACAAAGGATTTGTCATCATGTTGTGTTTAAGATTAACTTTGCACAATTCTGCTTGGTTTGACTGGTAAGTGAACAAATGACAAACGCTTTAAAGACAACAGATACTGCTTAATGTGGGAACTTAGGCGACTCCTGTACAGCTATTGGCTAAACGGGTTTCGAGGCCTTCGAACTAAGAGAGCAAGTCAGAACTGAGTGTGGCTGTTCTTTCCCACCTCACTTCGAGAAACTGTGGTTTGCAACCATAATGTGAACATTGAGGAAAATGATGAAGTAGAGTTTGCTGGACATAGCTATAGAAAAGGCCAATCAAAAAACTGATTCTGGTAATTAGGAGTCACAGATTTAAGGTTGATAATATATAGGATTACAGGTTACCTTGGTTTGCAACTGGTGCCCCATTCTGGGTTACTGCCCTTACTCCCGCCTACAGCCTCTGGGATAACCAATGGACCCCTTCAATAAGTGGGTACAGAAAATGGATGGATGGACTATTTCTTAAGGCTAAGCTTGCTTATGCAGGATGAAAATCTGAAATATGTAATGTGAAACAGTATTGCAACATCGCATGTTCTGGTATCGAGGCACATGAAAAGCGGCTTGTTATATAATGCACACGACCCCGCTCCAAAATAGTAACAGTGCTCCAATTCAAGAAAATCAGGCAGGCACATTGCTAGCACATCGTTAATTTATTAATCGCTCTCTTTATTGGATTTACAGATACCAGGATAGTAATGTTTCACTGAATTTGATCATAAATGTATACAATTGGTCGTAGGTGATGAGTGACACATCATTCCAGTCACATACAGCTGTTTGACATGTTTATATGGTTGTGGTGGCAATAGAGCATCAAGGGAAACCCGGGCACTGAGTCCGTCACACAAAGCTTTGCTCTCACGCTCTCGATCTTCACCTATCATGCTCATCAATATCGGGCCAGCTGCCCTGTGCCTGTGAAACTGTACTGTGATATTCTGTGCATCTCTCTTCTTGGTTTGTCATTGGGTCGGTTTGTGTGTTGTGTTTATTATACATGCATCTAAAATGGGCTACTTAGTGGACGCACCAAAATAGGGTAAGTAGACTGGAAATGCCCCCGGTTCCACACACCCCAACTGCAGCATGTTTGACTAGACGGTCACACACCTGGGTACCATCTGTACGCTACCGATAGCAGTGTGAGACTTAAGCCACGCATATGGGAGACCAGCTGGCCATTGCTCATAGAAACATACAGCGAATAATTTTGCTGTCCTTATCAAACATAAATTACCTTTAGCTTTAAAAAAATATGTCCGACAATTTATTTGCATGTGATTAATTTACACACTTGAGATTGAGAGGTAACTAATACAGCGAACCTGAATGTAGGTTCTTAAATAATTCAGTTACATAGCTTCTAATTTAGCTAAATGTGGCAGGTTTTTATAGCTGTCAAATAGGGACCCACAGTAAGACATAGGGTGGTTGATTATGCAGATTTACAGTGTTTAAATGTCTAAAAACATCTTAATTTTGGTTTCAGAAGGACCTTTGTTGTGTTGATAGGATGTTAATAATGTTTTATATTTACTTTTCTTTTATTTTCTAGTAATTGTGCTGGATTTTGTTTTTCTGTAGTGGTTTTTGTGTTATATGCATTTTTGTGTGAGTATATATTATATATAAATATATATATTCTGTAGCCTTTATTTAGTAAAGTATTTAGTTATTGTGCTGTCTCTTTTGTTGAATTACAAATGATGCCAGGAAACAAGAAGCACATGACGCCTGACTAAGCCTCCCTTTGTTATCTGTGTGTGTCAACGCGCAGTGTACAGTATGTGTGTTGCTCTTTCGAGAATTAAGACACGTATCTTTGAGCACTTGGACTGTCTTCAACTTCCTAGCAGCTCTTCTTCAATCTAGCCTTTACGTAACAGCCAAAACAGCACAGATATCGGCAGCAGTATGTAATTGTGCAGTGACACCCAGTGACCCTCTTAGCGTAGAACACTTTGGACTGATTTGGACCGTACATTTTATGCATTTTTCAGACCGGTCATCTCGGTGTGTTAGCACAAAAACATAATCCCTTGGTTAAAGGGTTATGCCTTCATTTAATTCACTATTTATGATATTGTATGAGGCATATGAATCACTGCTAATGGGGAATTAAATTGCAGTGGTAAAGGCTGGATTTTCTGACGGCTAGCTGCATAGCTATATTTCAGTGTGTGGTCCTGAATGTCCCTTGGTTCAGAGAAGCTGTTCTGATAGCCGGTGTGCTCCTTTTTTAGTTTATCACTTTTAGAGGAGTTCGACTGTAGCTGCAATGAGCTGGAGGTCCTTCCGCCCACCATTGGCTACCTCCACAACCTGCGGACGTTCGCTGCTGACGAGAACTTCCTCTCAGAATTGCCCAGAGAGGTAAGGCTCACTGGTCCATATGGTTTGTTATTCTAATTAACAGGCGTCAAGTGTGATTTAATGGAGGACAACAAATAAAATGTGTAGCTGTCTGATAGTAATCAATGTCAATATGAAGAGGAAATTATGATCGTATTACAGGGGATTCTGTATATCAGCCGATTTGGAGATACAGATATACATTTTGAGCCAGAGATGGACGTAAAGGGTGAGGCCATATTACTGTTTACATGTCTGGGAATAGAGATAGGTGAAGCCACATCACTGGTCACATGTCTGGGAATAGAGATAGGTGAAGCCACATCACTGGTCACATGTCTGGGAATAGGGAGGGTGAAGCCACATCACTGGTCACATGTCTGGGAATAGGGAGGGTGAAGCCACATCACTGGTCACATGTCAGGGAATAGGCAGGGTGAAGCCACATCACTGGTCACATGTCAGGGAATAGGCAGAGTGAAGCCACATTACTGGTCACATGTCTGGGAATAGGGAGGGTGAAGCCACATTACTGGTCACATGTCAGGGAATAGGCAGGTTGAAGCCACATCACTGGTCACATGTCAGGGAATAGGCAGGGTGAAGCCACATCATTGGTCACATGTCTGGGAATAGCAGCGTAATGTACAGCAGGGCCAAACTTCTGTCTCATTATACATGCACTGATTGGATGTACTTCAGCTGCCCACATTGCTGGAAGCTTCCAGCTTAACTGAAGTGGAACAGGGTGGCATGACTGCCTCCAAATGCTTCATATCAGACTAAACCAGCCAGATGTAGAAAGTACAGTAGGCACATTAAAACACCACTATCATAAGAGGCGCATTTGAGTGTAGAAGCTTCTGTTTTATAGTGTCATTTTGTTAGCAGAAAAAAGAAGCAGGCCATCTCCTGGGTGTCGTACCAGTGATGCTGAAAAAGAAAGCTGTGTACTCTGGTAAAAAATAACCATGCTATTGTCCACTGCAGGATATAGGTGTGAGAGCGCAGTGACGCAGCACGGCCATCACGAGCTTTTCCATTTCAACTGTGTTTGCAGATTGGGAACTGTAAAAACGTCACGGTCATGTCTCTCCGCTCCAACAAGCTGGAATTCCTGCCTGAGGAGATCGGTCAGATGACCAAGCTGCGCGTTCTCAACCTCAGTGACAACAGGTGCCCCACGCCGATATCACGGGATGTCCCCCGTCCCCCTACAAACACATCCTCCTTACAACCGCGGCTAAAGCTGAACAAATGATAAATATCTTTGGGCACTGAATGCAGGCTATCATGCTCTGTTTTGTATGAGTCGAAAGCTGTTATTAAAGGAGAGATTTGTAATTACCAATCCTTGATTATAAACTGTGTAGCAGACAAGCCCCTGGTACACTCTACTGTGCATTATACTTACTGCCATTAGGTCCCAGCACTTGGCCTGTATGATGTACACATTACTCATTCTGCAATATCAGCCCTCCGTTATTACACAAGCTCATTTAAGCTCTCGTGGGCGTGGACGTTTTATGCTCTCGTGAGACATGCCAAGTATGGTCGAGCACTCCAGCTGTGCAGATGGTATCCCAACCAAGGTGCATCATGTTATTATTTTTCTTTATTAGCTCATTAAGGTAACAGAAGTACCTCCCCCAGCCCACCAGCGTCATTAAGGACGCTGTTCATGAGATATTTGGATGCTCAGCCTGCGATTAAACCAACGTGGGGTGATTAAACCATGCTAAATAACAACCTGGCTTAGCTAGCACACGGCTGAGGGGACGATGCAGAATGAGCAGGTGCTGCTCGTAGCTGAGGCTCTGTCTCCACTGCAAGACAGACCGTGATGAACCGGCTCCCGTCACATTTGGCCAAGTAGGCGGTGACAGGCACTGCTGGCAGCTAAGCGTTTCGAACGAGCGCTCACTGTATCCTGTGATGGTTCCAGGCAGATACGGGGGCTGTAAAAATAATCACAGTGTCATTCCGAATTTACACGCATAATGGAAACATGCGCTGGATTAGCCTTGAAGGTATCAGAGGAGTCATCCCAATTATCCTGTGTCCTTGTCACTGGTCAGGAAGTTTTCATTTTTGTATGTTGGAAGGTCATGCGGACAGTAATACATTAGCTATTAGGGAGACTAATTATGGCAATAAATCAAATTTACAATTTGTACCCTTCCTTTTTCATGTTCTGTCTTTTTAAATCCCATAAGAGCTTTTTATATTAAATGGACTGCCTTGCTTTCTTAAGAGCTTAGAAAAGATATATATATATATATATATATATATATATATATATAGAGAGAGAGAGAGAGAGAGAGAGAGAGAAAGAGATGCTCTGCTCCTACAGATGCTCTTTTGCTCTTGTTCCCTAACAGGTTAAAGAACTTACCTTTCACTTTCACAAAGCTGAAGGATCTCGCTGCACTATGGTTATCAGACAATCAGGTGTGTTTGTACATCTACTGTCTCCAAGGCATTATTTTATGCTCCTATGATAGTTTTCAATATAAATAGTGTTTATTATAAAATCTATATTGCATTAAACACTGGCTCATATCGCTCTCACTGTATGTAAGTTTGCGCCTTTCACTATATCAGTCCTGTTGGATGCACCGTACCCGCCATTCTACCTCTCTCATTATCGCTTCTGTGTTTATTACTTACTGTTTATGTATTTATTTCTCACATGTACTTGTCGTAAATGCTCCAGCTGTATATGTTGCATTGTACTTGCCACTCTGCACATAAGAATTCCACTCCCTTCCTATATTTGTATAAACTGTAAAGTGACAGTAGACCTGAATATGAATATGAGTCTAAAAGCAGATATTTGAATGAACCATCCATGGAAACCACCCAAAAATGATTACAGCTCGCATACATGCATCGAAGTGTGTGAATGATTTCCCTTATATAGGCATGGCGGCTCTTGCTGTAATGCACAGCACTGTAACGCACAGCACTGTGACGCACAGCACTGTAACTCACAGCACTGTAACGCACAGCACTGTGACGCACAGCACTGTAACGCACAGCACTGTGACGCACAGCACTAACGCACAGCACTGTGACGCACAGCACTGTAACTCACAGCACTGTAACACACAGCACTGTAACGCACAGCACTGTAACGCACAGCACTGTGATGCATAAATGTGACTTGTGATCCCTTTGTGCCTTTGCAGTCCAAAGCCCTTATCCCCCTTCAGACGGAGGCACACCCAGAGACCAAGCAGAGGGTCCTCACCAATTACATGTTTCCTCAGCAGCCACGCCACGATGAAGGTTGACCCACAGTGCCCCCTGTTGGCTCTCGTGTTGTGACACAGTCACTCATCACCAGGAACAACATAGAGCATTCACATTTGGGGGTCAAACCCAGGCTCTTTCAGATGGAGCTATACCTGAACAGTAGATCTGTGACGTATACACATCTTCGGAGCTCTAGGTTGCTCTACAGAGAGCCTTGGGGAAGAAGCAGGTGGTGAAACAGATTGGCATGCCAGGGGTCTAGGTGACATCAGCTTTAGTGGCTGATTTCAGCAGCAGTTTAGCCCTGTTTCAGGAACGTTAAACAGAATACAACATTTCCCAGATTGCAAGCGGCAGATGTTTACGGCAGTATCTTTCGATCCAGTCCTCAGAGATCCTGGACAGTCCACGTTTTTGCTCCCGGAGGGAAGCAAAGATGAGGACTGTCTGGCAGGGAGCTGGGAGGGAGCGAAAACATGCGCCATCTGGGAGTCCCAAGAAACACTGGTTCGAGCACTCATAGTAAAGCTGCATTTAGACGAAGTATGTAGAGTGTAAATTGTACAAGATACAATACATTGTAAACCATGTATGGCCACCTTCCACTTTTAAAAACTAGAGTTACTGACCAATATGACCAGTGTGCATTTAATCTTGATATCTATTAATGTCCCAGAGCTATCCAGCTATCATTCGGTGTTTTAAGGCTGATTAGACCATCAATAGTTCAGTGCAGATCGCCATGGTGAATAGCAACACCAGTAGCAGTGTTGGCTCTGATGGTGCCTTTTTCTGTCTCATACAGATTACCAGTCAGACAGCGACAGCTTTAACCCCACCCTGTGGGAAGAGCAGAGGCAGCAGCGAATGACAGTGGCCTTTGAGTTTGAGGAGAAGAAAGATGACGAGGACAGCTCCGGCAAAGTCAAGGTAGTCACACTGCTCAATGTCACACTGTGTCCAGCACTCTCCCGTGTTGGTCTAGCACACTGCCCTTTCCCGGCTGGGTTTCACGATGGGGTTTTATGGGGGAACACTGAGGATGAAGAGAAGAGAGTCATACTGGTGACTTCAAAATAACATCAGTATTCATAATAGTGATTAGGCGCAGTAGCATTTGCTGCATCCAACAGGCAGCACAAGACCAAAGCCTGGATATGCAGTTATGATGAAAACTCGCGTCAGGCCGCTTAGATGAGAATCCGTCTCAGCAGGAGCCTTTGGTGCAGGCTCTCGGTGTCTTGAGTATTGGCCTCTTAGGAGCATTGACTTATTTTAATTAATGCGTTGCATGCAAAGCCCCCCTATGAGCTGGCAAAGTACATCTGTTTCGTTGGAAGGTTGTTATATAGTGCCGAGCCACAACGGTCCCTCCAGATTACCTCTCTTTTTTTAATGAGAGCTTCGCCATCCTTATCAGATGCTCTTGGATTAATGTCGGGGGAGGGGGGGGAGGTGTGATTTTGCATGTTAAGCTTCTATACCTGTGATCGGAAAGTCGCTGGTTCAAATCCCATACCTAGCAGAGTGATGTCATCATTGGGCCCTTGAGCAAGGCCCTTAACCTCCAATTCCTGCCAAAACACTGGTTGACCCCGCCCCCCGAGCCCTACTTTTTCATGTTGCTTTAGACAAAACTGTATGCAAAATAAATGCAAAAATATGCTAACTGAGTTCAACCTGTCACACAGAGCCCACAAGAAAGCTTAATATCTCATGCATAAGTATTATTTATTTTTTTGTATTTTGAAGCTGGCCGGGATAGGATTTTGTTTTTAATGTTCCTAAGTGTTTACATTTCTGTGAGAATAATGATAGCTGAAAACTATGTCACATGGTACTGTCAGGCTAAGATAGGGATGATTACAGGCAAAGGGGACACCTAGCCTTCTATAACAATTTAAAAACAGCACAGATACCATATTTATACCGATAGCCTTGAAAAAAAAACGCATGTTAAGTCAAGAGCTGCGCTAATTACCTGTTCTCAGGTAAAGAGCATTATCCCCAATCCCACGGGCATTAGTTAGGGCTGCATGATGAGTAGAGACGGGGCGGGCGTTCTCGCCGTCTTTACGCTGTGTACCTCCACTCAGGTGGAGATCAATCTGAAGCGCTACCCTACCCCTTACCCAGAAGACCTGAAAAACATGGTGAAGTCAGTGCAGAACTTGGTGGGAAAGACTAGTCATGCACTGAGCACTGAGAAGTGCTCCTCTGGGACCAACATGGAGCACCATGCCGTGGACAAGTATGAAGCCAAGTGGCCCATTGCACCTAAGGAGGTAACGGCTCAGGACACCACTAGGCAGGGGAATCCCGCGTGTAATGCACGGATGACTGTTCTACTTAGCTAGTGCTCTAATAGTTCTAGGTTATGTCACGTCTACCAAGGGCTTTAAAACCAGAATGGAAATCTGCACGTTATCTATTATGTGACAGTTTGTGGTCGAGCTTGACATCTGTTCCTTCTAAAATCAGGTGATGGATAGAGATGCCAAAGACTTCCCGAAAAGTCAGATGACAGAGCAGGGTAACATCCATAACTCTGTCATGGAGATCCCAAGGCGCAAGGAGAAGGAGGATTTGACTGAAAGCTCAGAGGTACTATTCCCATGTAATTGCAGGTGATATTAGGTCAGTGTCACAAGTAATAATAAATTAACAGTGTGCCTAAGAAACGGTATGTGAGTTTTATTGATAATTTTGCCATTATATCTTTACCCCAAAGTAATGGAGTAAACACCAAACCCTGCAGAATTGGCTTGAAATTATAAGATGTATTGTAGGTGTGTTAGTGGAGAATGTATAATGGCCTCATTTGCATTCTGGGATTGGGTTTTTTTTTTAATACTAGATAGATATTATAGAGTTGTCAGAGGATGGTGCGTCAGTGTTAAAGCATCTATTCAGTGCTGCTCTGCAGCTCAGCAGGCATTTCTGAGGGTGTGTAATTGAAGCTGGGATTTTGTAGGTGAAACCTGCAGAGATCAGGAGAACCTTTCATCTCTCAAATGCTCTGACCGCCTGATGGCTACATTGTAAGCATTCCTCATGTGACTAGCCATTAGTTTATTTTCTCCTCTGTCTGACTGTACTTTATAGGATGCCTAATACAGTACTACTTAATATGTCAAAATTCACCTAAAAGAAATGTATTTGCTAAAGGAATGGCAGCTGGTGTTAAAATGCATCATTCATGCATCATTCAACCATCCACCTAACTAGAGAGTCCATGGAGCAGTTTCTATAACAGTAATGTGAAATAAGTGTTTAATATTTCTATATGTCCTTTCTAATATTTGCCATACTCTTCTGAAGATGACTGGGGACATTAAAGGATTATTATTATTATTATTATTATTATTATTATTATTATTATTATTATTATTATTATTATTATTATTATTATATTAGTAGTAGCAGTAGTAGCAGTAGTAGTAATAGTATCGTTTTTTGCTGTGCTGTTAGTGTTCCTGTTGTTTCGCTGTCTTTGATGAAGTTTTAAAGTCCAGAGCTGTGGCCCAGATGTATTGTTCTGTCTATAATGCTTATAATGGCCGGGGATGGATGTACAGATATTTGAGAGATATAGTACAGTATGCTGAAGATATTTCATAAACATGCTGGTTTGTGTAGTTGAGGAGTGTTTATCGCGGTTAAGAGGAAGCGGCTGGAAGCAGCTGTGTCAGATCCACTGTCCTGCAGCGTCTGGGCCCCTCACCAGCCCTAGAGGATGGTCACTTTCTGAAAGTCTTAGCGAGTTTATCACTAGGCTTCCCAGTAGCATTCATTTCCATTCGTTTAAGCTGAAAAGCTCACCTCCACCTCCACCTACACAAAGCCTCACTGTGTGGAGTATCCGGCTGCTCTCTCCGCAGACCAAACGAAACGTCTGGCCTGTCTCTCTTTTCATCGCCACATGAGTTTGTGTTATGCTTTTTCCTCCCCAAGCTACACTGAAAGTGCCCCCCCCCCCCTAAAAAAAAATGCTGGAACAAGATCGGGGAATGGGGACAGGATTGCCATTACACATCCTTCTAAATATCACACATTTTGCTTTCTAATTCCATGGATTTCCTTCCCATTCTTTGTGTGTTTGTTTGTTTGTGTTTCTTTCTGTGTTTGTCTGTTTGTTTTGATTAGATTTCTTTTCACCGCGTCGATACCAAGCTGCCACAGCCAGAGAACATGAACCTGTCCGTAACATCTTCCTGTTTCTGCCTCATAGTAAGTGGCTGTCAAATCAGACGACCCAGATTCACGCCTTGGATTACAGCAGATTCAGCCTTTTCAGAGAACCTCAGAGAATCACTGCACTGTTTGGCTGCTATACATGGTTTTTCAATGAAATGCTAATGAGTTCTAGACAGGAGGTGTTAGGGTAAAACAAGTATCTTAGAAATGGACTGTCTGAAACATCAAATTAGATTAACACTTTTGCGTCAGCATACTGTTCTTATCAAACTTGCCTGTTGCTTTCACACCTTCCATTGACAATCAGGCCAGTGTGTGACACCTTTATGATTACAGTAGTCTCTCCGGTTCCACGGGTGATACGATAATAGTGAACCATCTGCAGAATGCAAGATGAAAATGATTTTCCTGTACATACACATGGTAAAGGTGAATTACACTGTGAGACATCACTAACATTAAATACAGTAATAGTAAAGTGCATTATACATTATACTGTACTGAACTGTTTATGGAATGATTGGGATTCTGAGGTTTTAGCCTCATTCTCATGAGACGATATAGCAATGAAAAAATATTATGTATCAAGGGATGACGGAATAATGAAAGTCATGGTTTTTATACCACTCAAAGGCCGAAGGAACAATGAAAACATATAGGCTACTGTTACACATTTTACAATTTTTTGGACCACGGTAACTGAAACCGTGGATACTACTGTACTAGACAGCACATTAAATATCAGCCCATCTTTGAGGAGGAAAAGATACAGTGATACGGCCTAAGGGTTCTCTGCATGTGAGTGTTTCAGAAAGAAGCAACTCACAGAAAAGCAGGGCTCCCTACAAGAGAGCTGCTGGTTTGATCACAGCACCACCAGGTGAAGTAGCGTTGATGCAGGCTCCATTTTCTGTTGAGCCGGGAATGCGATACATTTTCCATAGTGTACCTAATGGAATAGCAAAGTCTAGATTTAGTGCAATGGGAACTATAGATTAATGTATAAAAACGCATGTAATAAAGTTGAGATGTTTTTATATAGCAGGTATAAAGTCAAATGAAAAATTCTTGGTTGTACAGTGCACAAGCATGTGGCACTGAAGTTGATATGCATTCTTCATGAAGTAACACCAGGGTATGGAGTTGTGAAATCAGAGGAGAGCACTTCTGTGTGCAAAATGACATGCATTATTAAGAGAGAAATGTAATGGTCTGAAGACATACTTCAGACTTGTTTCTCGGATTACTTTTTTCATCATTGGTCACATGCAGTAGGTGACACAGGATTACATCATTTCAAAGAGCACTGGTATGAAGTAACTATTGAACTGCAGATGACTCTTGACCAGGAATAACAAATCTCTGGGTTCTTGTTGTAGTCCCAAGCAAGGATGCTATCCTATACGCAATGAAACTGTAAGATGCGTAGCCATATTTTCAATTCAAAATAAACATCCGCTACACAGTGCCAGTACATTCATTGAAGAACATCACTCGCAGCTCACAGATTACCAGAGGTGGAGATTTCAGGTCCAGAGAGTACAAATCCAGACCGAGATTTTGTTTCAACCAACCAGTTCAATACTCTGTGACTGTGACTCTTTGTACTCAACTGGTTGATTGAAACAAAATCTCGGTCCAGATTTGTATTCTCTGGACCTGAAATCTCCACCTCTGCAACTTACTCTTTAAAAATCCACCCATCTTCCAAACACTGATCATGAGTAAGTTCAAAGAGGGCCTGGAGTACGCCCTGGACAGGATGCCATACACACACAACAAACCACTAAGGCAAGATGCGTTTCAAGTTTTATTGTCACCTATTCAGGAAACAGTGAAATTACTGTGCCTGGGGCGGTGGGTGGCAGCAAAGGACAGACAGCAGGACTATACAGGACGAGACAAAACAAAACGTGATAATAATCCTGCATTCAATTATTTCTCTCCGTGTCACGAAAATGTCATGAAACGTCACGAAAAATGCCATTTCCAGTCGGAGACACGCGTCTTTTATGACGTTGACGTCGGACAGAATTGTAAGGGATGAGGTAGCTATGTGGAATGTGTCAATAGGTAACGGTGTGAAGTGCAGATCCGCAATTAATTTAAGTGCAGTGTTCTTCGACATACACACCAGAGGTTTAACTCACACCCTTAGAGGGGTGAGGCAACAGTACTGGGTACTCAGGTACCATGCTGGTGTTTCTCTTATAAATATGTTTTAGTGCGAGATATTAAAATTGAATCATATCATTTTATAAGCTGTGGAATTTGAAATGAGATACTGTGGAAATTAATGTGACTATACACAGAATTATTCATTGTTATTGTTGTTTTGTTGTGGTTGTTGTCAGTGATGTCATCATCATTGGTGACGATGATGATAATAATAATGGTAATTAAACCTAATTTTTATTGCGACAGCTACTTTTATCAGCTCTGGGAGTCTCTCCTGCTGATTTCCCTTGTACACTTTCCCAGTCCTAATATATCCTTCCATATATATGCACTGAACAATACCTGAGTGTCACGCCTCTGTTCACCTGTCAGGTTGGCAATTTCTGGCAAAGGCATGGCCTGTTTGTACAGATCAGAGTGACCCCAACAAATGCAATTCTCTTTGGCGGAAAAAGAATGACGTTAATGCCTTAAAGGGGAATTCACCAAAAAACTGCATCAGTTCCTCACATGTTCAAATTATATTGTACTATGTACATGCGTTGTAGAAAACTAGTCCCTTATGGAATGGCAATCATAATTGGGAAAACACCCATTCACTCAGCCATACACAAAAGGTTATTTATTGAGGTAAAATTCATATACTGTGTAAAATGCTAGCACCTTTCAGTATTTACTGTAGAATCTGCACCCACCTAATTTTTTCTGATTGTCATGTGTCACTGTTATTGACTTTTTAAATGAATGTTTCTAGTAACATTGAATTAGAGTAAGAACTCGCCTATATATTTCTGGCTTTGCATGTATCGGTTGACAGTGAGGAAGAAATGCACCCTGGGTAATGAAACCCGTCTACCAGTATTAATCAAAACAGCAGCAAACAGAAGAAACTGCATGTTTTGATTTGTTGTTAAAATGACTCGGTACAGTATAGATAGTAACAGTGTAGATTCCTGCTATGTGAAACAACAAGAGTAACAGTGAATGATCAGATTTGGAAGGAGCCCTCTGTCCGTGTCTTTCCGCAGGATTCCCTCGGAGGCTCTCCTAACGACATTCGCATTTCTGACATGCGACCCACTTTGGTGGAGACCTCTATGTACAAACCAAAGGTTGTCTTACTAGGCAAAGATAAGAAAGGTGAGTGATTCTTTGGGGGTCTCCTTGCAGTCCTTGTGGGGTTTTTTTTTTTGCATCTTTATTAGCTTCAAAAAGTTGTAATTGTAGCATATTTGTTAATCTCAGTCCCCACATAAGTATCTATTTACACCACAATCTTTTTTTATAAAGTAAAAGAAACAAAAAAATCCGCTGGTCATTATCATAAAGCGCTTCCACGGGCACCCCCAGTCTGAGGCAAAGTGAAACTGGCTGGCAAATCAGAGCCCCCTCAGAAGTTGGTACCCTGGCAGCCGCCTGCTTTGCCTATGAGACTGACCGGCCCTGAGTGCTGCAGTTATATTCTGATATTTACATGCTACTGATATTTAAAAAAAATAAAGCAAAGATTTGTATTTTCACCCCTGAAGTTTAATTGAACATATGCATTGCAGTAGCCCAGTCAACCAGTATGCATAGTATTATAATTAAGGATTATTATTAAAATATATGGGCATAAAAATGTGCATTTCAGCAATACATCATTCAGCACTGCACTTTACACATAGTATTCGGTGATTATATTTCCTTAGTGTTATTGCATTTAAAAATGCGGAACCTTGGTTTTGTGTGTCAGAGTCGACAGATGAGTCAGATGCAGAAAAAATGCACGGCCTGAACAACAGTGGATCCTCGGCGACCTACTCGGACTACTCGCCGTCGCAGGGCTCCTCCGGCTCGTCCAATCCCCCAGGCACCGTGTCTGCACTCCAGCCAGTCGGAAAGGAAGGAGTGTCCCAAACGCACTGGACTAACAGGTGGAGAGTCTGCACAGAGCTACTGCAGTCACACTCCTGTATGTTGGCAGGGCTTTTTGATGAGCCTCTAGGCCAGTGAAGGTTCCACCCTTTATAGGTTGGCTAGCATTCTGAGTAGGACACCATGTATTAATCCATGACCATGCATTTTCCTAATCATTCGTCTGGGGGGGGCGGGTTAGACTTTTTATCCACAAGCGCCACTTAAAGGATGATCAGGGATCTGCGGGTTCTCACTGCCTGGCATTGTGTGCCCAGGTTGGCACTACTTCACAGCAGCTTGCAGTGAGTAGTGAGAAACGAGCATGTTTGACTTGGCGAGAGCGTCGGCCGTGTGCCCAGCGTGCCGCTAGTGCATCCAGGTGGGTGTGGAAAGCTCAATCAGCCGCAGAGTGGCAACGGGCCAGAAACTGAAAGAAATAACTGCTGAAATCTAATAAGTATTATGGGTAACTTTCACATTATTACTCTCCACAATCTCATATCTGTAATACTAATGAAAATCTGATGTTTCATGCCTTATGTAGCTGTTGGTGATGTCTGTACCCTGAGAGGATTGTCATTACAGCCCATGCACTGTAATGAACGTAGTGCTTGCTATCTGCATATATGTTTTTCACATTAAACTCTGTGCTGAAACATCACAGATTTGCCCTGAGTTGGAAATTCACTGTCACACATTATAAAAAATATAGTGGTACATAAAAAATGTAATGCTCTAATTTGTTAATTTAATAATAAGAACAATGATGATCCAGTTTCTCGGTCTTGGACGGATCATGCATTATTGGTAAGTACTCCTCAACTTTACGCCAAGGAAAGTAAGGTTCTGAAAAAGAGTGGCTCAGTCTGGGCTTAATTCCTGAAAAGGAAGGTGAACAGAGCTGTACAGGGCAGTGCAGGTCTAGGACCCATTTTGCGGCATTGAAATACTGTATAGCATCAAAACGCCGTTCACGTATTCACTCACAGAAAATGGGTACTTATTCTGTAGAACCATCCATCCATCCATCCATCCATTTTCCAAACCGCTTATCCTACTGGGTCGCGGGGGGTCCGGAGCCTATCCCGGAAACAATGGGCACAAGGCAGGGAACAACCCAGGACGGGGGGCCAGCCCATTGCAGGGCACACTCACACACCATTCACTCACACACGCACACCTACAGGCAATTTAGCAACTCCAATTAGCCTCAGCATGTTTTTGGACTGTGGGGGGAAACCTGAGTACCCGGAGGAAACCCCACGACGACATGAGGAGAACATGCAAACTCCGCACACATGTGACCCAGACGGAGACTCGAACCTGGGTGCCAGAGGTGTGAGGCGACAGTGCTAACCACTGCACCACCATGCTGCCCCTCTGTAGAACCAATCAAATTTATTTTCACCAATAGGATTTTATTAAACTTCAGTTGAAACTTTTTCTTCAAAAATTTGTGTCAAGTTTGTTTATGACACAAAGGTTGAAAAGCCACATTGTTGACAGCAGCAGTATCACCTGCTTTTAAAGTCTATCTTGTTTCATAGAATATGAAGATTAATTGGCAGTGGATTATACCTTGAATTACATGTAATATCAAGGTTTCATCATCTTCATGCTCATATACGCGACCATGTCTCATTTATCTGCCCATCCTTCTACGGTAACTGCTTACCAGACACTTTCTGAGTAACCTACCTTGAATATGGAGAAACTGATGTGCAGGTGATGTACAGACTTCACACAGAATCTCACACAGACAAGTCACAAATCCACCCCTAATCACTGGAGTTTCGGGTTGAACATCAGAACTTGTAAATAAGGCTATTACCATCTTGTACATTCCAGTAATACTTTTACCAAATTTGATGTCATGATGTCAGTGCTTTTTTCCTTTGAATGAACAATTTTAATTATTCCATTTACTTCATTATTTTTAATTATACTGCAGTTCATTTTACAACTTTATTATTATTTTTGTGGTTTGTATACTCTTTGACGCATATTTTTTATTTCCCTTTGCAGTTGTTTTCGATCTAAATACTGTTGCTGAATTGCACAAATTGTCATAGTACTGCTATTTCCTATAGGTTGGCTCAGTCTTTCCCAAAGCCCATTGAGACCAAACCATTGCTAAGCCAAAGGGAGACCCCTCCTTCCAGCACATTGCAACAAAGAAGCGAAAGACGCCCTCTCAGCGACACCTTTGACAGCTGGAATGATACCTCCCACTATGACAACACGGGATTTGTGGCCGAGGAGCCTCCAATTGACAGTTCGAGCAGCGGCAACCCCATGCTAGGCTCCAAACCTAGGAGTAGCTCCGCACACGGGCGCCGGCCCCTCATTCGACAGGACCGGATAGTCGGGGTTCCACTCGAGTTGGAACAGTCTTCCCACACCTTCCATCCTGTCCGCAGCACCCCCGAACCTGGAAATCCTACCCCAACTAACCCCTGGCAGAATTGGACAAGGACCCCCAGCCCCTTTGAGGACAGGACTGCCTTCCCCTCCAAGTTGGAAATCACCCCCGCTAACAGCCCTAACCCAGACCGCAAGGACTTTGAGCAAGACTTAGCTGATCTGCCTGGCACTTTTCCCTCCTCAGGCGCTTGGGGCTTCCTGGACTCACAGGACTCGGGGACGACCAGGAGCCACCCAAATGTTTTTACGCATGTTCAGTGCAGACCGGACTCTGCCAAAAGCGGGTTGATCATCAGCAAAAGCACAGAGCGGCTCTCGCCCATGATGAAGGAGGTGAAGGCTAAGTTCAAAAAGTCGCAGAGCATCGATGAGATTGACATTGGCTCTTACAAGGTGTACAACATACCCTTGGACAGCTACAGCTCCAGCATAGAGAATCAGGGCAGTGTAGACAGGGCAGATCTCCCCCCACCCATCGAACAGAGCATGTCCCGAAGCCAATCTGCTCCTATGCTGGACGATGACATGGACAACTTTGGCATAAACAAGATGTCTCAGCAACAGAAACCTTCCATCCCAAAAAAGGTGTATCAGTTTGACCAAAGCTTCAACCCCCAAGGAGCCATGGAGGTTGTGAATCCTGAAAGGAGGGTCCCACCCCCCTTTCCAAACACCCCCGAGTATATCAACCAACCAGGAAAGACCCTTCCCAAAGAACTTATAAGTCCCCGAGTGTACCGAGGCTATCCCCCTATGGAGCAGATGTTCTCCTTCTCTCAGCCGTCTGTTAACGAGGATGTCATCAGCCACCCATTCCCCACCCAGAGATCCCGACCCGGCTTCCTACGGCGGGCAGACTCCCTGGTCAGTTCCACAGAGATGGCACTCTTTCGCAGAGTAGCTGAAGCCCACGAGCTGCAGTCCAGTGACCGATATGTAAGGCCGCACTTTAAGGGCATGTTGGAACATCAGAATAGCTTGTCCAGCATGGTCGACTCCCAGTTCCACAAGAGGAACGGTCGGTACGAGGATGACTACTCCTCTTACCAGGAGCCCAAAAAGCCAATCATGGGCTACCCCACCAAGAGCCTGACTCAGCGGCGACCCTTGTCTGCCAGGAGCTACAGCACAGAGACCTACGGTGCCTCACAGGCTAGGCCTGTGTCTGCTCGGCCAACCATGGCCGCCCTGCTGGAGAAGCTGCCTTGTGATTACACCTTGAGCACCTGCACTGAGAAGATCCCCGATGGAGACATGAAGCTGCGACCTGTACCCCAGAAGCCAGAGGACAGTTCCTCTAAAATGCCGGTGGACTGGAGACAACAGCTACTGAGACATATAGAAGCTAAAAGATTAGACCGGGTAAGGTGAAAGCTCCCATTGTTGTGTGTTCGTGTGCATCCCCATGCACATCACAGGTAGTAAAGGGCACACCGCAGAAACACTCCACTGTCGGCACCTTCCCACCCCAGCACAGTCAGCCCCGAGGATGTATGACTGTCGTCTTGAACACGTGTCAAGTGTGTTGCTTATAAATGTGTAATTGCTGCAGTAGAAGTACCGGTTGCTTATGAACCTAGAACTCCTACATACGGATATGTATTTCTTGCGCTGAGATTATAAATACATCTTCAGAGTCAGTATTCAATATAAAATTTTCAGTATATTTAGTATAAAATGTATTAATTCATTATTATTATTATGGTTATTTGTTAGAAGAAATGTAATTGCTGAATTATGTTGTTTCCACGTATACACAAACACGAATGCTGATACAGTCAGTATGGAATTATTTTATTTTGTATACCACAGGAATGCCTGTGGAGTGCAGGCCGATTTATATTTCTGCATAGAATCTACGCCGACAAACAGCTCCCCGGAAATGTAGCAACATGCTTAGTCAGCATAGACTACGACGTAGGGTACGCGGCTATGTGGCCCCTACGCAGCAGTATAAATCAGCCATTGCATTGGCTGGTTTCATTAGGCCTTTGTAAAATCCAGCTTTCCCGAAAAATCGTAAAACTGGGGCCTGAAATGGGTTGTATTAAGCTGCATGCGCATTACGTCACGATTTGTGCATAGTGGCCATGCTACCAGGGAATGTCGGGGACGTCCGTCGCACAGATGCATAAAGTTCTGTATTTCTTAAAGGAAAGTTTCATATAAACTAAATGTATAGCAAGTGCTCAGGACTAAGAAAAGATGTATTTTATTTAGGCTAATGGGACTGAGGCATTTCTTCGTATTATCTGAAGTAAGTAATCTACCACACAATTAACCATAAAGTCTAAATGCAGGCGCAATGAGGCGCCGTAACGCTTTCTTAAATGATCATAATGCGTGAATTCCCAGGTTTGTCTTACAGTTGGGTGCCGAACAGAAACTCAAAGAAACTGTTATTTATTACACTCAATAAATACAAACGGGACCACACAGATAATATGCAACGTCAAGTTCACCAGTCGGTTTTCCCTTTTACAGAAGCTCAGTGGCTATAAAAACTCCCACGTTTAGATGACAGAAATAATTTTTGTCCTTAGGAACAAAAGTAGCTAGCCTGATTTATCACTAATGAAGGCTTCCATATATGACAAACCACAAGATGCTACTGCCTGAGCATGTATGTTGAAATTAACTTAATTTACAATGCCACTAAACTTAGGAGGCTAGCGAGTTCATTTATAAGTTCAAGAGCACATCACTGCTGTTTGCTAGTCGTCCTATACTGACATTCAGTCAAAGATATATGTCTATTTTACCGCATACTAATAGGCAATTTGCGCCGATCACCAAAGCAGCTCCTTTCCTTGGAACAATGCCAAGGATGGCGATAGGCTGTATTTAAAAGTCTGTAAGCTAGCCTAGCGATGAACGTTCTTAAAATGGCATTTTATTAAGTATTTTTAATATTTTTAAATACACAGAATACAGTCTCAATTTATTTCATTACAAATTAGCCTACATCTGATTTTTTTCCCGTCCAACAAAATACAAATTACAAAATGCTCAAACGTAAATGAACACGCATTTCAAAAGCATTTCGCTGAAATACTGCCCATCTCTGCCAGTAAAGAAATTCTCTGAACACAGAACGTGCCACTTCCTGACAGTATTGTCGTTCAAGTTCATTCGATCGATGGACCTTAACCAAGTTTTCTGTCACCTTTCTGGCAGCTCTTCAGTCTCTTTGCCTTGATTTATACGATCCGAAGGTATACAACAAAAACTTAGAATCGGGGTTTTCTTGTTGCTGTTGTCACTCTTACCCCGGTAAAATGGCCGCCGCCTCGTTTTCATTTATGCGTACCTTGGACAATGACGTCAGCTTAAGACAACCCATTAGCTAGCTGCTAAATCGTTTCAGTGGCTTTTCATAATTCCTACAAAAAGAGTACAGAAACAAAAATCAGAAAGACCCCTGGTACACTAATTATGGCTCTACATTAACCAAATTAATGAAGGATACCATTAACCAACCAAAAAAGGCTTCATATTTGAATTAATGCAAAATATACACAATATTATTGTGATGTATATTGGTTTAAACAATAAAACTAATTTCGTACTCTATTTCGCATAAAATTCAGTCAGAAATATTTTGTAAAACTTTCATAACAGCTATCTGAAAATCTGAAAGAAATATACAGGACCGGCCTTAGGTATCCAAAAATCAATACGATAGTTATTAAGTTGATGATAATTGATTGTCAGTATTTTATTTTCCGAGATATCTGTTATTATATCTGGTATATAAAACATTTCTATTGCCGAGTATTATACTGCTGTGTGTTACTGTATGTGTCAGTATTAATTATGTACTGTTTGCCCTGTTTGTCAGCTATGCTGTGTGTATGATGTTACTGTGTTTAACCCACGTGGCTGATCTCTCTCTGTCCGACCCCACCCATTCACCCATGTCACGTGATTGTTCCCCAATCAGAGCGCTGCCCTTAAGCACAACACAGTAAACTTCGGCATGCTGTATTCTGGACGCTATGCCGACCCGCATGCCAGCAGAAGCATGACCGTAAATTTTTACAATCATGCAAAGCATGAAAACCAAACAGCACAGTGGCTACCTCTTCTAAATGTGAGTATGAACAAAAAAGCCGTTAACGTTTAGTCCAGCACGGTGTTAACTGCTGCAGAAAGTCTGTCATGTTTTCCTGTATAGACCAGTCAAATTATAAATGAACATAAGCAAAATACACTTGCATGAACACACATAAAATATATTTAAATGTTACTGTTAAACGTTTCATTTCGTTAAAATTCTTCAAAGTTATTTAATATGCATTAATTTGCAGATTTTACATTATTCTTATTACAGCCAATAGAGGGCAGCATATCCGCCTCATATTTTCTTAACAGCTGTGTAATTCCTGTATTGTAAACCAATTAGAAAACGATACTTAGTCACAAAAATGGTACGGTAGTTATCACGGCAAGATAATATTATCATAAAAATCTACGTCAAAGGTGACTGATGTCTGATACTAAGTAATAAAATACATTTTAATCTCACATAGGTGACTGAACTGAACTGAATTAAGCTATATATACAGCAGCCCAAAAACGCATCTTACGGGAACCATCAATATTTGGGAACAATACAAATTAAAAACCACCCATTCCAAAGAAAAGCTTTGTGTTGCTGTGTCTGAAATGGGAACATGTGCGGGCTGCCTGTCCTCCCGCTGTGTCAGCCAGAGGGCGCCAGTGCGCGGTGTCTCTTCCTGCTGCAGTGCGGTATAGGCTCCTCTGTACCTCTGTCACTGACAGTTACCCTCATCTGCATGCCTTCCAGTTTTTATGTCTGTACTGGTAAAGCTGAAGACAATAGAATAGGGTGTATGAATAATTAGTACATTACACACATTGTTTTTATAGATATGAATCTTGAAAATTTCTAGAAAATGATTCCCTTTTTTCTAACGATGCACGCAGAATAATTATTTGCGATGGTTATGAAGTCATTTGTTATAGGGTTATTTGAATGATTTAATATAAAATCCACAATAATGCACTGGTGACAGTTTTTTTTTTTTTTTTGTTATGCTGTGTTTGGAAAGCAGATGTTTGCACTAAGTGTGAGTTTCAGGAAGAGCACAGGCCAGCCTGCAGCTTCCCCTCAGGGCTCTGACTCGGCCTCTCGCCTCTCTCTGCAGACACCATCGCAGCAGAGCAATATCTTAGATAATGGTCAGGAGGAGATCTCCCCCACCAGTCAGTGGGCCCCGTACTCACTGGGCCGGAGGGATGTGCCCCCGGACAACATTGCCAAAAAGGTAAGCAGCATTGCGGGCTTTCCACACAGCAAGTGTACCGCAAAGCTGACCCATCGTGAGGTCCATCCCCAGGACAGCGGACGATATGGGGAGCTCGTGCCATGGACCGAATTTTCCTTTATTAATTCTGCTTCTAACACAAACAGGCTGTTCCTCCAAACAGTGAATCGTACAGCTGCAGCTGAATACATACAGCACAGAGACAGGCTCAAGAGGTTAGGCAGAGCAGTCAGATGGCTAAGACATGGAACTTGACTCGTTTTCAAAATGGTTTGATTCTTGATTCTTGATTATCTATATTGGTTTGCCAATTTGATATGTATTGTGGTTTTTTTAGATAGTTTTTGCTGAAGAGCATTGTAGGTCTACGTTAAAATTCAATGGCTGTAACGGTAAATATGTAACTGAAAGACACACAACAAACATCATGTTCAGTTAGTAACACACAATGAAACAAGATGCATTTATTGACATGGGTCGAATCTAGATTCGCAACTAGATGTTCAACACTGAAAACATGTTCGTTGTGGCTTTGAGTTGGTTATAGCTAGTGCTGGAGAGTACTAGTTTGGGACACTAAATTACACAAACACTAGAGAGAGTAGCTGAGAAGAAGCCAGGCTGTCTGTTGGCTCTGGTATACCGAGCTCGCATATGTTCCTGGAAACAAATCCAACATGATAAGTTATTTGATACGTCATTGTCCAAGTATGTATATGACTGGAGCAGGACAGAAACAGCCTCTGCAAGTTAGTCTCCCTGTAGCAGTTAAGGTACTTTAGCCAGGAAATTCAGGCTGTACCAAAAATATAACTGCGCCTTTCAAGGTGTTTATTGTTACAGATATGTGATGGTGGTTGATTGGTGCTCGTGAGGTGACACTTCTCTGGTTGTGGGTGACTTCAGTGCGAACACTGGCACTGACAGGGCTGGCTATAAGGACTGTGTCGGTCCCCATGGGTCTGGCGATTGAGGTGGAAGTGGCTTCACCTCAAAAGCTTGGAGGTTGCAGGTCGCCTCATCCTGGTTCCAGTGCCCTGAGCCGCATCGTTGGACTTGGTACTCTGGTGCGGCAAGATTGGTCACATCCTCGTGGGCAGACGCTGGACACTTCTGCAGAGCTGCAGGGTCTATGGAAGTGCCGAGTTTGTGAATTCTGACCGCAGACTTGATGTTGCTACTCTGAAGACTCAGTTTAGGTCCAGGAGGCTACCACCTACTAGGAGGATGAGGCTGGACTTGGTCGGACCCCAAGATGTTTCTAATGATTTTGCATGCAGTTGGCGTGAGGAACTCGGAGTCTTGGGTGCACCTGCCGTTTCTCGTGTGATGTGGGAGACCTTCCATGATAAGACCCTGAAGGTTGATGAGAGTTGTGTTGGTGTTGCCGGTGTCCCCAGAAGGAGGTGTTTCATCTCACAGCGGATCCTGGATATTATGGAGAGGAGTCACAGCGCATGGCTTGATGGCAACTTCGGCCAGATAAGAAGTGCTAACGTGAATATGGGCATATTTTTTTTTTGCAGCCTTTCAAAGTATTTGTACAAGTCGTATTTTGTAAATTCGTTTGTATATTTTCGTAAAAAGTGTTGTTGATCCAGCTGCCCTGACATCCTGAGACTTTGCGGGATCCCTCCGAAGTTGCTGGACTTTGTGTTGAATGAGCGGTTGCTAAGGGACAAATCAGGCACATTACCGACATTGTAAGGAAGCATCAGTTATGGCACTATGGCTATGGCATTTCCCTGGTCTGGCTCATAGGATCCTAAATGCTGGGGACCCAAGTGGCTGGACCAATTTTCACTGGGTGGGACTGGACCGCATGTTGGCCTGGGGGTCTCCAACTGGGATCCGGAGGTGTTTCATCATGTGGTGGATGTGGCAGTGCATGCTCCCCAACCTGACCTGACATATGTGTCTGTTTGTAATACCCATTTTATGTGCATTTTTTTGCAAGGATAATACATGATGGAACTGAAAAATTGCTCCAATTCCATGAATACTACCGAGTTCCATTTAAAGAACTGTTTATAATATGATATATTCCCTCATTTTACAGTAAGAATAATGAACCTTGTCAGGTTGATCAGTCTGGTGGTTTGAAATAGTGTTGATGATAAACAAACACACCTATATGAATTGTTAATTTGTGTGGTCTATGTAATGCTGCAAGGGTAAAAGGGAAAATTCAGATTCTTATACTGTCAGGAAAAAATTGTGTTGTTCCAGCGGGGCAACAAAAAATATTTTGTTAAATTCATTTAATTTCCTAATTCAGTGTGTGACTGTAGTGTCATTGCCATATCTCAATTGGTAATATAACAGCAGGCTGTGATTAACCTGGCATTTATAGTGTTGTTATTGCACCCTCTGTTGGTTGCCTGCTAGTCATGCATTTGCCCTAGTGCCTGCATCTCTCCACCGTTTGACTCGCTGCCTAATGACTTGCCTGACTTACCCCCGGCAGACGCAGACGATGATCATGACCTCCACGTCTGTCACACCGCCACACCGCTCTGTCCGCGACCAGCAGTACGAAGGGCCCATGAACAAGATCTCCATCCAGCAGTACCACTCCCCGCTGCCCATGGCCATCTCAGCCACCAGCCCCCGGCCCCAGAGTGCCCACTGCCTCATTCAGACCAAAGGGCAGAAGAGCATGGACGGCTACCAGGAACAGGTTGGCCTCCCTTTCTGCCTCCCTCAGCACGTTGCTGTGAGAAGATGCTAATGCTAACGCTGTGCACCTGGATACATGGACTGTGGCGTTTAAGCTACGGCCCCCACGATTCGCTGTACTCTCTCCAAATTTAAATCTTTTGGGTAGAACTCCAGAATCATGGCATCTGCCAGCTCTTGCTGACCACAGCGTCTTTGTGCATCGAAAGTTATTTTTCATGATATAATTCAGTATGAATATATACTTGGAAGCTTCTAATGCCATGATATGAAATTTACATGCTAATTCAATTTCTTCCTAATTAGAAAAAGGATATTTGGCTTAATAGTGCCATTTTTACATTCCTCTGCTTTGTAAAGTGGTTGTCGGTATGTTGGTCAGTGCACTCTCAGCCAATTTTCATAGAGTAGGGAGGTAGATAAAGTGTACAGATACAAACACGTAATGCTAAAGAAAGACAAAGTGCAAACAGTAGAAAGTACACAAAGAGAATGTGGTGATGTTTGATCAGTTAATGCAGTAACTGTGCCCTGGACAGCTCTGCGTGAGGATAGAGAAGAGCCCAGGGTTAGGCTTCAGCATCTCAGGGGGCATCAGCGGTCAGGGGAACCCCTTCAAGCCTTCCGACATGGTAAGACTGAGCTTCTCCATCTCGCCCTATGCCGGGTACTTGGAGGTTAGCGTCAAAGCTGTGTGTAAATTGCACATGGTGCTCCCTTATTGCTGTACTTTATGGGTTAAATTGCATGTTTTGGTAATTTTTAAAAGACTTTCTTTGCTGGATGCATGATTATAATTCCAATAATTCCAAAAGGGACAGACCCAGAGGCATTTCTGGTAGATGTAAGCATGTTGATTTTCAGCTGCCGTTGTTCTTCTGGGGGTAAGTAAGTACAGTGGCAAAGTATTGAAAATATTTCAGCAGTGTTTTCTTTAATTTCACCTGCCATTTGACATTCTTTAATGTAGTATTCTTATGAATAGTCTATCTGTGGTAAGGAATCTTCGGAACACATTGCTGAGCCACCTACCCAGTTATGTGTGAGATCAGTGGTATTCTTTTTGTTGTTAAAAGTGCATATGGGATTCCAGTCAGGAGTGTTGTCACCTCAGACACAATGAACATAATCTAGCAGAGTTTGCATGTTCTTCCTGTGCTTGCATGCCCCCCGATGATCACTAGGGGAATGGTGCCTTCCTGATTTAAGCAAAATAAAAAGGAATATTCCCAGAGAGAGGCCATGCAGGTGTACATAGATCATTACAGAAAAATGCAGAGTACGCTATTGAATACAAGATGCCTGACTTTATGCTTCAAATCGATTACATATTCATAATGTGCTCCACTACACAGTTTTTAGGAAATATGGAACATTTAAGACCTTTTCCTTAATAAAAGGAGGCAAGTTATGTACATGTGTGGAGCTGAGGGGCTCTGCAGCTAGTTGTCATGGCAGCCCTTGGAGCCCAAGCACTGTTTGGGTCTTACGGTCAAGCCTGTCAGCCTCCGTCACACAAGTGAGAGCCAATGGCAGCCAGGCTATTTCGGTTTGGCCAGAATGTCAGTGCCTAAAAACTACGCTTAGATGTGTACTGGTTCCTGATTGGCTGTCCTGAGAATTGTGAGGCTTTCTCAGTGGGTGGACGCTTTTTTGAATGGCACCAGACGTATAGAAGCTGGCCAATGAGACAGCTCACAAAACAAGCACAAACACCCACCAGGAAAGAACAGAATAGAAAATGTGCAGTTTGTGCATTTTAAATATCAGTATTATCTTAATATTAACCATATTCTTAACTAACATCTAAATTCAATAGTACATACAATAGCAGTTGGAATGTCACGCATGAATATAGGGATCAAGATAAGTCTTGTAAAATGAACAGATACAGAGGGAACTATAATGCCAAAGCGGTAAATCTGTCCTATAAAGGAACCCAGAGACCTGAACAGGTGATCAGGAACTTTCAGCATAGTTTCCAAAAGAATAACTCCTGATGTATGCAGAGTCACTTACCGTAATTCCTGCAATGTGAATTGTAAGGTGATATAATGTAGGACCGTAAAAGTCTGTCTAGATAACGTAAGTCCTGTTCTATAGGTCATGCCTGCCATGGGTTACGGAAATGGAATATGCATAGTAGCTTCATTATTTCACAATAATCAGTGATAATACATAATGTGATACAGTCTGTGCCATTACAATGCTGCTATGGAAATAAAAAAAAACATTAAAAATTCTGAGAGCAGCTCAGGGTGAAAGCAGCCAAACACACCAGGGACTAGAAATTTCCAGGAGGTTCTCTGCCATTTTACACTTGACTGAGGACCTGAATTTCTTCAGGAAAAATGTCAGCTGTAGTTATTTAGATATTAACACCACACATGGTGGACCTAATAAGCCGTTTTCGCACATGAAGTCTGGACATTGTCCAGAGTTGCCCTTTGACACACGTGGCACACAACCGGAGATTCACGTTCACACCTACCAGAAATACTCCAGTTGGTTTAGATGAGGGGCGGCACTTGGGTAGAGCATGCAGGAGGCAGGACATGAAGCGAAATGGGCACTTTGGAAATTGCAGTGTTTTATTTACAGCACGACTGACAGAATTTCCCGAATCTCGTCCTCTCTTCAGTTAGCCATGTTCTTTGGAGATCTACTTTGGAGATCTACTCATTATCTTCACCCTTAGATGTTTGCATTCTAAAGATTTAATGCCCGTCACACGATAGAAAAGTTTTCAATATGCCCACTCACTCGTGGTGAATTCTCCATAAGTCTCCCTCCTCCATTCACACATGGGGGTCAGTCGGAAGTTACCTGGTATGTGTACTAATAAGCAGGCAAGGTAAAGTTCAGACATTGCTTTTACAGAAACAGCACCTCCGGTTAATGTCAAGAAACGTTTATGGTGACTGTCTGTGTCTTAAAGGAGCTTTAAAAGTCTCACACTTCAGTTCGAGTTTTGAGTCTAATCGCACTTTTTTCTGTGTGACCATGAAGACAGATGGTTACAGTGGAAGATGTAGGTCTATTTTTTTATACTTACTTAATTTCCTTGAGCATTATTTGTAGATTTGGCTTATGAGTCAAAGTAATGCCAGGTCTGTATTTGCTGCAAAGTTTTTTTTAACTCAGTCTTGAATCTAATCTGTTCTTTCTGACCAGGGGGATTGTATTTTTATGATAATTATGTAGTTATCTTCCTCATCAAGTGAACAATACATTTTAAGTGAATTTTTATTTTTATTTGGCTTAATAAACATGAGACGTAGCACATGTAGAACACAAGTCAGGCATTTTATATGGGCGTGGAATGATATCAGAATCCATATAAAGGCTTTAATTTTTATTCCTGTATTAATTTGATCATTTCCACTGGATGAAGCAGGCATTTAAAGAAAAATTTAAGCTGCAGGCATTTTCAGGTAATTATGTCAAAACCGACACAGCACACGATGGACTCTTGGAGTTTTTCTCCATACCCCAGAACTCCTGACATCATCCAGCATTAGGTACCAAGATTCATCAGAGCGAGCAATTTTTTTTTTTGCCCGACAATCCAGAGTTTTTGTTCATTAACTAACTGCATCCCAGGTTTGCTTTTTTTGGCTAAAGGAAGCTGAAATTTAAGGTTGATAGCTGCTAAATCCTCTTCCTGCCAAGGTGCAGTGAATCGTCAGCATTTTTTTTTTTCAACAGTGATCCGTTTTTGATCACTGGCTAGCATTTTTTGAGGGGTGAACAATTTTGCACATGCAATAGGCACTTCTGACCTTAAAGAAAAACTGCAGCACTGCAGTTTTGTTCAAAGGCGCTTAAATCTTTATTCTTGTCCATTCTCTCTCACATACTCAGTCTGTCTCCCAGTTATGACAGTTCTTCCCTTTCCTGTCTCTTCCCCTTTACCTGCAATGATTGGAATGTATTTAGAAAGCGAGAACAATCTAGGATCTGGTCCTTTACTTGTTTTCATTTTGTCAGTCTCCTACAAGCAATTAGGCGACGTCCTTAATGTTTTATAAGCTCAGTGTTCATCTAATGAACACATACAGCACACATACAGCTGACTCAACGGCTGAGTTTGACTGCTGTCTGACACTGATTTCTATAATCAGTAATTTGTACCATTTCAGCCATTCTTTTGCTGTAAAGGCTTCAAATTCTTCAAGCCCGATTATTTATATTTTTCCTAACATAATGTTTTTGTTACCTAGGGAAGTTTCTTTTTATAATCTGCAGTTTTTTGTTGGATATACTGTAGTTAAATGCAAAAATGTGTTTTTAATAAATGTCTCCCAGTGGAATTACTCTTTAACATTGGGAATCATTGTGTGAGATGTTAATTTAGGGAAACCACAGTAACATTTTTGGCTTTTCTCGCTGCATGTCCCGTCTGCCCTTCAGTATTGCGTGTTGATCATTACTTTCGGAGTGTTGGGATGGTTTACTTTGGCCCAGAGTTTGCTGTACTCCTTGTTTGCTGGGATAGTACTGAAGCTGCAGCTGTCCACATCACCTGACTACTCCGCACTCATTCGGCTCATTCAAGGTCACTGTACTGTCCTCGCTATGCGTTATGAAGCACAGTTAGTTAGCTATACTCAACCCAAGATCCAATCAAATGAATTGAAGCAATTAGCATCCAATTTGTTTTTAATTAGAGTGAAACTATAAAAAAGGAAAATATCCAATTTACATTTATGAATATAATATATTTACACAAATTACACAAAATAAAACTAATTTACTAAGTAAAATAAGTATTCTCAAATAAACTCAAATACAAGAGAATATGTTAAACATTATAAGCACACGAATACAGCTGTAACCTAACCTACACACAGTAATGAAATTAATCAAACAAACCATATAATTCTTAAACATAAAATAAGCATAAGAACTTGCAGCCTTTGCCATCGTCAGCTGCTGCAAGGTGAATCACAAAGACAAAGATGAACTTTTGTCCTACCTGAAAAATCGAATTAGCAATTACCGTGCTACAGTCCAACAGCAGTATGCAAACCGGCCAGGGGTGGTACTAATACTGCAGAACAAAGTACAATTGTCTCAAAGCAGGACAGTCACATATTAGCTAAAACTTTACTTCTAAAGGATATATTTGTGAAGTCAAATGGCCAGATCTAGGGAGAATCTGGGATGGGAAACTCCTCCCTCCTTTCTCATCTTCCCCCCTCCCACCAAGACAATACACAAAAGTCATTGGTTGGCAAACTGTAACCCAACACTTATTGAGTAGAGTAGGGCTGGGTATCACCGCTGGGTGTCCGATTTACAAGGTTCCGAATCAGTTTGATTTCCTATCCAATTTGATTCAATATCAATTCTATTCAGGATATTGTTACACATCAATTTTTCTTTGATAGGAAAGAGAGAACTGATGCTTGTAAATTGTACAAGGAACCCTCTAACATCTACTAACGTGTAATTGGTTGATCATGTTTCCAAAAGTCATTGAGTTTTTTTCCATATTCTTAAGTAGCGACAACTGTTATGATTATTTTTTCTGGTGCCGTTGGTCTGGACTACTTTAGTTTTTGAGGCTGAATGCCTTCAGTTTCGTATGTCTGTATTAAGCTTGTGCTGTTCGACAATATTATGAGTAATGAACAATAACAGACGAGTAACCCAGTATGTGTGTGTGACAGTGACTGATCGCAAATTATTTCCTTTGTCGGGGAAGTTGGCAGGCCCGTCTGTGAGGAGGGGCGGTGCCCGGGGCGAGCCAACCTATTTTGGGCATCAGCAGAAACCAAGATAAACCAAGTAATGGAAATCATTGTGCCTTATATCCTATGGTCATTGTAAGACAGATGTAACTATTGAAGAGTAACAACTGTGTGTGTGCGCGTATTCATATATATAATTATAGCAATTATAATGAATTAAACCCTGTGTTCTCTACTACTAAGTATGGTGGCATATATGTAGCAATAAACTATCCTGTAGCCTATAATTATTTTTCAACAGGATCAGAATTTCATGGCAAAAGTGACTTAAATTCCATTGGGAGACTAGCTTGCAGAGGCTGGTTCTGCCTTGCTCGGGTCATACACACACTTGGATGAGTTAGCATTTTCCAGTAACATATCTGAGTTCAGTATAACAGAGACAGACAGTCTTGATCAGTGGTTCTCAAACTCGGGCCCCACTGCCCTGCTTGTTTTCCAGCTATCCTTGCCATACACACTGCTGATTACCTGGATCAGGTGTGTTCAGCCAATCAGAAGCTGAGAGACAGCTGGGATTTGTGTGTGGGGCAGGGATAGCAGGAAAACAAGCAGGGCAGTGGGGCCCGAGGACCGAATTTGAGAACCACTGGCCTTGAGCTTATGAACTACTGTCTCTCTCCAGTGCTGTTGTACTTAATTGGGAACCCAGAGTTTTCTCAAACCACCAGTTATAACTGACTATAATCAGCATTAGTCATATCCAGCTCACACATTTAGCATAATGATTTCCATGTTGAATGTCTACTTGTGAATTTAGTTTCTGCCCATGTCAATAAATGTATTCATTCATTACCTTGTGCGTAACAAACGAAAAATGATATACCGAAATGTTATAGCCCTAATGTTTAGCCGAAATGACATACTTATGGACAATTTGTGCTCATGAGCAGACTGCCATAAATGGTTTGTAATAAACACACACCACTTTATTACGTTCATACTGTAAAAACATTCTGCGACTTGAGTAATTCCTTGGCTTGAGGTATAGTACAGTACCATATGTAGTTACTTTTATTCAACAGTATTATTGTTTTTATTATGTACTGTATTACTACTATTTAAACTTGCATACAAATTTAACATAAAAACAGACTTAGAGAACGGATCTTGCTGGTTACTGCCTGTATTCAGGTAAAATGTGGTTGCATCCAGTCATTTAGTCTTCAAATAGTCCACAAGACACAACTTACCCCCGACCAAAATACCATAACCAGGTCTAGCTCTGATGGTCCTTCTAAGTTGGATAATTCTCTGGAGCAGTCAAAGACCGGCCCCACGTGGAGCTCTGTACGCTTTGCAAGCAAGTTAAAAGCTGTACGGATGCATTTCTCTAGTTTTATGCATTGCATGTAACTGCACGAGTGATTGGAGTGTCTTCAGCCTCATGTACTAACACACCATGCTACACGAGAGCAAAGAATCCATTGATTTTTTGCCCATGAGAAAGTAATTACTAATAAACATGGATGAGTTTGTTTTTGTCCAAAAAATAGGAAACTTGGTACTATAATGTGATAGCAAATATTAATTACTGTACATAAAAAAGACAAAGTAGTAAATAATGAAAGAGCAAATAAAACCTAATACCCTGCCAGAGTGATGGGTGTCATATTGATTTAAAACATATGTATGGCAGTTACAGCCATTTGGAGAAATATGTTATAAGTTTCATTGTAAATCATCATTTGTGCAACAATATGCCCCCTAAATATTTCTCACTGCGCCTCCAGTCAAACCAGGCTGAATCTGGCCCTGGGTGACAGTGTTAATCATTGTTAGCCCTTGACATTAATCAGCCTTCACTTGACTGTAACTCTTTCACTGAGTTTACAAGCTATATTGTGGCATTTGCTTAGCCTTTCATACAGAAGGACATACTAAGTGCAAGTTTTGATCGTCACTGATGCGTAAATAACCACACAGCATTTCAGTTATCTTTCCATGCTTGTAGTGGAGATGTTGTGCTAAACACCAAATGACAGTGGCGATGGATAAATAGTCAGGTGAACTCCATGCAGAAAGGCACATCTAAACCATGTTGACCATGTGGTTCCTAACCTCATATCACTTTTGACTTATAGGGTATCTTTGTTACTAGGGTACAGCCTGATGGACCCGCTGCCAGCGTTCTTCAACCTGGGGACAAAATTCTGAAGGTAACATTGATGTCCATCCCTGCACATCGCTCATGCGTGTAATGCTGTCCAGCGCATCCCTGCTGGGAGCTCATGCACGTGGCATGCACTGTGCTCTGCACCACTGACTGGGCATGCTCTGCTTTTGTGTCGGCTCTACCTCCCGACTCCAGTCTCCAAACTCTTGACTTCTTAACAGGGCGATAAATGGTATGTTTAGCCTGTGCTAAGAAGGACAATAGATGCCTAATTCATTTACCCCTGACACTAATATCGATTTATGATGAGCAAAATTCATCACATTTTTTCCCTTCATAGATACCATGAGCTTCTCTGCAGTTGCATAAGAGCTGTGTTTTCATGCTATTGCAACTTGCAGACCTTCTTCCTCCAGCTTTGTCCTGTGTAACACAGATCGACATTTCCCAGAATTCCCTTGCCCTATCTTTGTAAGTTCTTACACTGGCCCCCTGGAAGCGACTAAGCAGCGCTGGCATATTGTCACCCTTCTTGACATGACCACATAGGCCTGTCATCCTGCAGTTGTATTATGTTATTCAGCACCACTGGCTTAGAAGGTGTGATCAGATAAGTTCACTCAAGCGCAGTCCTACTGAGTGCAATGATAGGATTCGGATGCAGGGTGTTTGGCACACATATTTCAATAGTATGTCAACATAAACGTATGCAAATCTAGCATAGGCCACCGTTTCTATGCGCTTATTGAGTTTCATTCTCCTTCAGTGGTCAGTGGTTTCACAGGACTCTCAGTCCATGTAAAGCTGCCATTCAGATCCAGACCTGGATTTTGTCTTTAAATTATAGTGTGGTTTAAAATTCTGCAGCCTACATGAACTGGATATTCTTGTGCTGGAATAACTGCATAGGACCTGATCATTGGCAGCCTTCCGTCTGTGTGTCGCTTTCAGTGTGTGCAACCAGAGGCTCTCCCATACGTCGCTTCCTGAAGGACCTGCCGCCTTTCTGCTCTCTCCACAGATGGAGCTCCTTAGCTGACAAACAATCCTCTAAAATCCAGCTTCTCTCCCTTTCTCTTTACAGCATGATTTCCTTCTTCCTGTGTGCATTTGGTGTTCTCTCTCTCCTCTCTTTTTGACAGTGGACGTTTCGTGTCTCCTCTATCTCCCTTGAGCTAGGCCTGTCCCCAGTCCTCTCGTGTGGCCACCCTGAACTTCTTACTGCCACTTTACCACGTTTACTCTCTGCTTCCTTTTCACGTTTCAGGCCAATGGACATAGTTTTTTACACATGGAACATGAAACTGCTGTCTCTCTACTGAAGAATTTCCAGAAAACTGTGGACTTGGTAATCTTGAGGGAGAGCACAAGCTAATTTTTTTGTTTGCTTTTTTTTACCGTACATAACTTCTTACATGTACAGAACTGAAATATGTACAAGCTACTTGCGTCCATTTTTATCTTGGAACAGTAACATTTGCCAATTGCTGGACCAATGGCAAAATATTAGTGCCAATTGTACGATAGGTTACGTGTCATGTTACACACCAATCAAAAGGACATGTTTAGATATTATGCCTATTTGACAGAAGATCATTTACTGTATATCTATCAGCCTGAGGCTGTAGATTGGTGCAGATGTGGATTTTTTTTTGCTATTCTGTTTCTGAAAGGTGTTGCTTAATTTCTTATGCATTTAATTTAACTTTATGTATTTTTTCCATTTAGATGTCAGAGCATGAAAGCACACTGGCTGTTTTGGTAATTCATTCACCATAAACACTGCCTCACTGTGTATATGCCTTCTGTAAATATGTACATATACATTTAAATGAAGAAATGAAGTGGAAGGAGCGTATGTATGTATGCTATTTGCTTTGAATTTAAGCCATTATTTGATTGCTATTTTTTTGTGTCATTTTAGGACATTAAATATGATCTGTTCAATTTTAATACATTTTGAAAATACCTTTATAAACATTTCTGAATAGTTATACCACCAGTTCTTTTCCATTTCTTTTTTTTTATGCGGTTGAAGTGTAGTATTTATGTTGATCTTGATCACAATTTAAAACCAGTTAATGGAGTTTGTCAGATGTGTTTTTTTTGCAGTTTGTTTCCACAAATCTGTGAAATGAAAGATTATCATAAAACATTGCTTTTATTTTCTTTGAATGGACAGGCTCAGATTTATGAGGGGTAATCAGTACGTGCTCAGTAATTGGACCTTATTTTCAAAAATGTTCGTGAAACCTGATTGCTACTGATGATTGTTTCTGCACTGGAAAAGGCTAGTTGTTTTTCAGCATATCTAGTATTTTTATACCTTTGTATTGTATATGTTCGATTAGGAAACCAGAATGCATATCTTTTGATTCTAGAATCCAGACCGAACATGATCACTAATAGAAAATATTCCACATCGTCACCATCAAAGCTATATGCTCTGTTCACTCAAATGGCAGAAACCCTTTTACAATTTAGATTCTTCTTGGTTACTTTTTGTTCTGTGTGAATACTGGTAACCTGGAATGTCATTTCACAAAACGTTTTAGAAGTAAAAAAGAAAATGAATCCAAACTTGAGAATATCACTGAGGACCTGGATTAAAAAAAAAATGAATCATTGGTAACTAAAAATCCACGCAACAGATTTCTTCACACTCCAGATTGCGCTGCTCGAGGACAGTCCAAGTGTCGATATTCACACATCCACTGAGATGTGAAACTGCTGTAATGTTCTTCTCTATACTGACGGATGATGGGTGACAGCAGGAGGCTCATGAAAAACCCATAACATTGCATGTACAAAACTATAAATATGGGAGCAGGTGCATAGAGCACATAATGTCCCACAGGTTTGGATTTGACCGTAAGATCATATCAAATGGCACGTATATTGGACGGTCAACACGCTAATCAAAAGCAGCACTTAGTCAAGCAGAACTTTTACAGTCATTCCAAAACAAGAAAAGTAAAATGCAATTTTATAATTTCACATGTATTATGTAAATAGTACATTATGTACTACTTACATCTTTAACATCCTACCAAGATTTACTGAAATTGTTGTGCTGCTAGTAATTTTCTGTACATTTTAAACTATTTACAAATACGTTTTTATGTTTCTTCAAAAAAAAAAACACCCACATTTCTTCTTGTCATTGTACTGAATTGATTTCCATTGTAAGCTCCGTAGCATGCTTTCATATGCTTTACTTATTAAAATGTGGCTTTTTGTCATTTTAAGTAGACATGCTAAAGGTTTTTTTTTGTTCTTGGAAAAATAGTTTTTTTAAAATGCAGAGGGAGATCGTTTGTGACAGTTTGTGCCATAGTCTCTCTCTCGATGGTTTATCACTGACGAAACCCAGAAAATGTTCCATATGTTAAATGTATACAAATGTAGCATTTAAGGTGACATCACACAGAACGGAACACTCTGAACCTGTAGTCCTGCAGAGAGTTGTGTACCTAGCTAAGGAAAGCTACCACTGCATAAATTAACAGTGCTTAATTTAAAGGGTTGAGTCATAAACCTGAATAAAGTTTAATTTTTTTTTTTTTTTTTTTTACTAAACATTTTCAGGTTATTTGTAATATACTGATATATTTAGCTTTGCTCAGATTTCTATAACTGTATGGAAAAAAGGAATTCAGGATATGGGGAAGCTGTAGTATTTAACTTGTAAAATTGATTTCTACAGTAATTGTGAATTTGTGTTATACAAAAATATATATATATATGTACATGAATATAAAAATGGTCATTTTTGTATGTGTTTACAATACAATTACATATATAAAAAGCAAATATATGGTACTTTTCGGTCTAATTGCAGTATTAATGTAAATAACTGTGAATGAAAACATTTTAATTTATTCATATAGATTGTGAATGTATTCCAAGCTCTCGCAGTATGATGACTTATTGGATTTGAATGCTGCTTCATTTTTTGTGCAAGAAAGTAATTTTAACAGAAAAAATGTTTAGTTGGAGAGGTTTAGTGAGAATTATCCTGTTTATTGATTTGCACATGCAAGTTTAAACCTTCCAGTTTTATTTCTGTATTGACACAAATATGTAACTGGTAAAGCATATATATTCTGTGTCTAGAATGCATTTTGCAGAAGCTATCTGTATATACCCAAGAAATTGTTATAAAAAAAACTAAAAATGCTGTGAAGAAAATACCAGAGCCATTTTTCGGCTTTGGAAATACAGTACAATTTTTTCAGTATTTAAGAAGTGTTTTGAATAATGTATGAAAGTCTATTGTACAAATAATAAAAACATCATTTTATTGTAAAGGTCTTGTTTTTATGCAAACCAAAATATCGGGAATAATTTTCTAGTTTCTAATCACAGGAACAGTGACGTCTTCAGCTGCTTTGCCATTCTTGAAAGCACCAGGATGCTATTGAATTAAAGTGGATCAGTTGAAATTCTTATCTACACGATGTCTGATGTCCCTCCAACCAAGAGCTGATGATTATGCAATAAACAAAACTCTTTGTATGTGGAAACAGTGAAAAATGACTGATATACTTTGTGGCTGTGAACCCTTAAAAGTGCACCATTACACCTTACAGCATTGCTCTGTCGCTGTGGAGCCAACTAAGTCCTTAACAAGGAATATACTAATAGACATATTGGAGAATTATCTTAGGAAAAACAGACCCACTTTAGCAAGCAATTTTTATTTTATCTTCATATACCACAACAAGCAGGCAACACTACACACTCACAAACATATACAGGCAGTGGTAGTTATAATCACCTACAAACATTCAAACGCTGCTGTCAGATTGTTCAGGATGTTTAAGGATTTTGCCCATTTTATAAAATCACTTCATCCTCCCAAAGTCACCTTGGCGTTGGCAGTATTTTGTCTGTCTAAAAGTTGGCTAGTACATTTCAGGAGAGTAAAAACAAATGGGTGAGATACTGTAAGTTCAGTGTGAAATTATACAAAAAGTACTTGCTTGCCATCAAACAGGCCACTGTTGTGTGATGAAGATTATATTCATAGAAAATCTGGACCATGTACAAGACTCATCACAACTTAATTCTGACTATAATAATAGTCATTTAAAATATGAATATTGGTTACAAAGAAGAGTCTGTATCTTGACTTTAGCAAAGGGAAACGTATCGCCTAGGCACAGGAATGATAAGTGCAGAAAAGGTACCGCCTCGTCCCAGGCATGACTAAATCTTCTGGGGTCAAAAAACATTTGAAAATCTTTTATGTCTTAAGCACAGAATGTTTGTGTGTCACTCTCCATAATTTGGATGAAGTGGTGGTGGTTCTGATACCGCAGAACACTATGAAGGAATTCTGCTTCTGAGGTACTCCAGGAGAGAGTCTGTCCCTTTGGCCACGATCGCAGCCCTAGGATGGCGGAAGGGATTCCCATCAAGCATTAGGGCCCTATGGTGGGATTTAAACAGACAGAAATAGTCAAACAGGAGAACGAAATCCCTCCAACACAGTAGGAATATATGATGTTATACACAGTGAGAGGTGTGGTTTAACCATTTAAACATTAAATATTCTTACAAATCCTCCTCATGGAACTCCTACAGAGACAGATTTAGAGTGACCCTCCCTGACATCATACACAAACCCCATTAGTTCCCCCTTTCCGACATATTGCTAGGTGAGAGAGACCAGTTGGTACCACTAAACCCACGCCAAGCACAGCCAGCAACACCAAAACAGTCTCTATGCCACAGTAACCAAATGTTCCTCACAACTAAAAGGGACAAACTTGTGTTTGACACAAAGCGAGTGGTGGAGAAAGTACTGTTATTAAAAAGTACAGATGCATACCAAAATGTTACTCAAGTAATAGCAAAAGTAAGCCCGTAAAATACTACCCAAGTAATACAAATCTTACTTTTTTTTACTATCCTTTTAATTTCATTCAGGACTGGTTTGAATACAGCATTGTGTTACACTACAGCACAACAAGGAAAGATCACAAGATGATAAGCGGATATTTTCTTTTTAATTCAGAAACAGCGGGGAAACTTGCCAAGCTTAACAGTGATTAGAGGAATGACACTCTGCGGAAAACAGATTATTCTACAGGCCACATTTAACGAACTACAAACATTTTGCGGGCTGGTACTTTGAGCAGCGGTGCTCAAAAGTGGAAGAAATTTGAATTTGGGAGTGGGGGGGACTGAATTTGGGGTGGGGGGTGCAGTGTAGTGTATATTGTGACATCACACATGCAATAGTCACATTCAGCTGAATAAAGCCATCATCTTCCATCAAGGAAAATGGCTGATCATCCAAAGCAATTATCACCATTATTTCAGTTGCAGTCCTAGTGCTTCTAACTTACAATACTGGTTTCAATCTTGAAAGCAACTTTGATACTTTACACCTACTTTGTTACTTTACACCTCAACACAAAGCAGATGATTAATGGCCTAAACACATTTGTGCTGTTTTTCCCATGCTTTTGCATCTCTCTCCCCATACACTTCATAATGTAAACAGGGCATACACAATGCTGTGGCAGGCCAGCAATTTTCACATATTCATCTTTAAGCTCCTGCTCTTGTTGCTGCTGTTTTCCACTTTGGGTCAAAGAGGACCCTAAATCAGGAGAATTAGTTAATACTACTGTTGCAACCTTGTGGTATCATGTAGACAGATAGCTCTTCTTACCTTAAGCTGGTGCAGTTGCCCAGCTCCGGGGGAACATGCAGGATGTCATTGTTCTGCAGATCTAGGGTGGACAGCCTTTCCAGATCTTTCAACTTTATGGGGTCAATGCTGCCTACTTGATTGTTGCTGAATAAAATCGTCTCGAGAGTGTGAAGCCGGTACAACACCTCTGGGAAGACCTTAAACCTGCAGTAGTATCAGGTATCCAAGGTCAGGCATTTTCACAGTGAGCATGACCCACATGGGCACTGTGTTACATGCTTACCTATTGAAGGATAAAATTACACTCCTGAGTTTAGTTAAGGATTCCAGCTCCGCGGGCAGGGATTCCAAAAGGTTGTTTCTAAAGTGATGAAAACGGTAAGGAGGAGATTTCTTATGTTACTTCAGAGCGATCGGGAAAAAAAAAAAACCTTTCTGTAATAATAGAAGTAAACACTTATAAATGGCGTCACGTTCTGTTTCAGGTGCATCTTGTTTTCAGGCTCTTGTGTAATTTACACGTTATCACCATATATCCTCCAGTCTGTTTATCTTCAAATTACATGGTGTGAGTCAACACAAACTGCACAGTCATGCCATTTTTATTCATTATGCAAGAAGTGGAAAAACTGTTTAAAATGTCAAATTTGAAATATGCATGTTTCTAGGAAAACAAGGGAAAACTGGGAACCCTGGGAGCTCTAAGTGGCATATTAATAGCAACTACTGCTGACTGGCTGTGGTCCTTTCTGAATAAACAAGCATGAGGTTTTTCCACGAGCGCTTATAAAGACAAGAATGCTAAAGTGCTCACCTGAAATCTATGTGCACCAAGCCCAGCAGCATGCAGAATTCCACTGGGAGGCTGGTCAGCTTGTTGAACCCTAGGTTAATGTCAGTAACTGTGTCCTTCAGCTCCATGATCCTTGAACCCAATAGAAGAATTTAGCATGATACTATTTTGCTCCAGTGAAAAGTCATTAAGAGCATTTTAAGAGGCGTTAGCCTTAAGCTAAACAGAGGCAGTAATAAATCTGTAAATAGAACGGTTAAAAACAAACACTGGGGTTTACAATTCAAATTAGTCATTAAAGATACCATCCTGGCCTGAGATACACTTAGCCTGGTACCAGAAGTGGAATGTTCTGGTCCAGAAAGAACAAAATGACACCAAGATTTTGTTTCAACCAACTAGTTGAGTACAAAGTGTTAGTCACAGAGTACTCAACTAGTTGGTTGAAACTAATCCTTGGTCTGGATTTGTACTTTTTGGACCTGAACTTTCCACCTCTGCCCAGTACACATTACATGATCCCTGTTCCCTACCAGAAGTATTTAGGGCTACAGACCTGAATTTGTTAAAATCCTCCAAGGCTTGTGACTAAAAATTCTAGCAAAAGCAGCTTCGGTTCATTGTTTAAAAGGGAGAAAAGCAGTTTAACAACAAAATGTGATGGCAAAAGGCTATGATTTAAAGGCAGCGCATGGGCAAACTGCAAAATAACAGTTTTGAATCTCACACTAAAGGATCTTGACTAACTGTAAGCGCATTACTGACAACACAGAGTGTGTTCAGTGATGGGTTCCTGTATTATTAACATTTGTCCACTGGGAGCAACACCTGAATGGGAAACGAAGTACCTGGCTGGGAATGTACACAGCAGATTCTTGCTGAAATTCACACTGGAAATGGGATCTTTTCCAACTGCGTCAAACACCTCATCAGGAACTGAAGTTTCCTGCTTCTCGCTATAAACAATGTCAGTTCATCAACAAAATGTGACTCATTAAAACTCTTCTCATACCCCTCTGTGAGGAGATAATTACTCAGAGATGGGAAAAAGCTGATTCTTTTTTAAAAGGATGCTTAAGGGGAAAAAACTCATTGTGCTTCCAGCTACATTAAACATTCCATGCAAACACAGAACTGAAGGTGAACCTGCACTTGGCTGATTAATTGTACCTGTAGTTCAATGTCTTCAGTGTCTTTATGGCATGAACGTTGACCTTCGCTTGACTTGGAAGTGTCATTGCAGTTTGTGGGACATCTTGGGGATTTCCATCTGGCTGTTCTAATATGCATAATATAATCATTTACATGTTTTTTTTTATTATTTTGCATGTATAATCAGACCCAATGAAGCAGTAAGAAAAGCAGAACTTCATCAAGACAACTTGGGAATAAATAGATTTCCAGTTACACCAGGATAGACCAGCTGTTCAGCAATAAACTAACAAAATTATTTAATGAATAAATAAAAGAAATGCTATTTATTCTGGGTGAAGCACTCAGCTCAGAGATATTGTATTAAATAACATTACAGGGATATATGTGTGGTTTTTCAGTTGAATGATTTTTCTTTTTAAAACGTGCTACATAGAAAATGCTGAATAGCTTAATGGATGCATCACCGTACCTTCTACACGACTCCTCAGGTATTTTAGGAGCTCTTGAGTGCCTTTCTGAAAGGCAAAGTGTCCGTGACATTAGCTGCCCATGGCCAGATTTTCATGAGTGTAAATATACTTAAAAGCATAATTACTGCTAACAAAAAAGGTCCTACTTTTGTGTAGGGTCCTACTTATACAAAAGATATCATTTTTTATACCTTTCACATCAATTAGATGCGATTCATTGCCTTTACTGACCGTTAACAGATCTCTGCGAATGGTCCTCAGAGGGTTGCCTTCCAGACACAGGATCTTCAGCTTGGTCATGTTGCCAAGGGCATACGGCAGGCTGAGTCAGACAAGATGAAGGGGAAACCAACACTCAGCACAGGGCATCAATGAGAAGAAAATCGATGTTTCTCTATGCATGAAAAAAGGTCAAACATTAAAACCAGAAGACTATAAAAATAATTGTTTCACATTTAGAATACAGTTATTACTACTTTTCAGTTCTGCTAACAGACAGCACTGACAGTAAGGGCTGCACTGCACCTTGCAGCACACAGTGTACTTGTGTGCTGGGGGACACTGGTCTGCACACCTGCTGATGTCATTGTTGGAGATATCCAGGCGCTCCAGACCTTCCAGCAGGGTGACCTCATCGGGCAGGTTCTTCACCTTATTGTCCCGCAGCTCCAGAACGCTAAGAGCGGTCAGGTGCTTCAGCTGCTGAGCCTCCACAGAGTCTATCTGGTTGTTGCCGACATGTAGCTCCTGAGCAAACAGTGGAAGAACATTAAAAAAAAACCAACAGATTTCAGTTTTACATACAGGTTCAATCAATATCTAAGGGTGTCATCACATGAGACGTACTGTATCAGAGACCTTGACTATGCTAACCAGTTCACTGACATTGCTAAAAAAAAGAAGGTTTTTAATCAGATTGGACATGTGGCTCAAACAGCAGCTAGAAAAGGATCAGTGGAGTTAGCGGAGACGCGAGCAGTATGAGTGGCGGTGTCTGCAGGCGCACCTTCAGCATCTTGCAGGACGAGAGTTCGGGAAGCAGACGCAGCTTGTTGTGCCTCAGGTAGAGCTGCTCCAGAGATGTCATGTGAGCCAAGACCGGTGGGACGTTCTCCAGATGATTGCGGGTGCAGTCCAGGAGCTTCAGATCTATGCAACACGCCCATTTTCACAAACCGGGCAATACAAGGCAAGCAGCCTCCAAAGAAACATTAACATGCAGTCAGACGGCCACATGGAAAAATACAAAAAAAATCACATCACTGACCTTCCATTATGGTACAAACAAGGATTGGTGTGTGACTTTAAACTGTGAAACCTGATAAAAACTGACTTTCGTGACAGTTTTTCTATCTTTCTAGTGCTTGTTTATCTACTTCTTTGTCACGACTGTCCGTCTAAATTCAATCTGTGTCCCTGTTTATTGCTCAGTCTGTTAAAAAAAACAATAATCAGCATGGCAGATCCTGAAAGGATGCAGCGTTATTGCACACTGCAGCTCTGCGCTGAGAGGACTTACTCGTCATGCCACTGATCCCAAGGGGAAGGCTCTTCAGCTTGTTGTGGGAGAGGTTGAGTTTCACAAGGTTACTGAGGCCTCCTAAACTGTCAGGCACCTCTATCAGCTGGTTCCCAGAGAGATCCTTCCACCCCCACAGGAGAAATATTCATTAGAACAAATTCCCTTCAAGCATCCCTTTTCGAGGCAATTTCTGCCCATTTCAAGACAGAAATGAACCTTAAATTAAGCTTGGCATCACTCAAACCAGAGATTTTATCCATAGGATAGATGTGAAGATTTTGTCTTGACACTTGTTCTAAGTCAAACGTAATTAAGCCTCAATTTTCTCATAATGGTACCCAAATTTACTTCTTCCACTGTCAATTACATGTCATTGAACAAAATGTTAAAAGTACCAAACTGTCTCTAAAGGGAAATAAAACCTTAGTTTATCCACTTCACTAACATCGCATATTCTCTAATGATTTCACATATGAATAACACATATTCATTCAAATGTTTGTTTTTAAGGTAATAGATCTTGTAACTATCATTTTGGAGAGTAAAATTTGACATTAAGTGGGCCCTGCTGCACAGCCCACACCAGTGTTTCATCTGGATGAGGGGAATCTCTCCGCTCAGTGAGACTCACCAGCTCGTCTAAATTAGCCAGCTGTCCTACTCCTTGTGGGAGCACCTCCAGGACGTTCTGCTGCAGCTGCAGACTACGGAGGTTCGTCAGACTCCACAGCTGCTCTGGCAATTCCCTCAGCTTATTATGGCTGAAGAGAGAACAGAAAGACATTATGGGTTAGGGACCAACACAAGAAACCATGAAATGTGAAGCCTTTTCCTTTGGACTGCTGTGTGTGTGTGTGTGTCATATATTACACACATTACTTATGTATCGCAATGGATAAAAGTTCAAAGTTGAATTAAATAAAACACCTTATTTTTAAGTTTTAAGCCCCACAGTATTACGTCAGAAAAGAAATACCTTAAATTTAGTTTCTGAAGTTGTTGCAGCTCTCCGATAGTTTTGGGAAGGATGGTGAGTTGATTGTCATGGACCTTAGTGAAATTGTAAAAACTGACAATATGAAACTGAAAAAAAACACACAAGTATTTTAAAGCTACCATTTTAAGGTCAATTTCTGATTTGGTCCAAACAGTTTGAGGTACATAAGGCAGCCTTTAGGTTACTGACATCCGCTGTTGAGATACCCCTTAATCCAGGGGTGGCCAGGCTTATCCAGAAAGGGTTGCTGGGTATCCGGATTTTCACTGCGATTCTGTAATTAGATTATTAATCAGAGGACTGACTGACTAAAGAGTCCTCACACCTGGGTTCGAACGGCGGAAAAACCTGCACACACACCGGGCCGGATAAGACTGGCCACCCCTGCCTTACATGCTGTTGTAAGAGGTACCCACATCCAAAACCACCAGAGCAGCCAGCAAGCTGACATCCTCTGACAACAGCTCCAGCTTGTTTGAAGACAGGATCAGCTTGGTTAGGTCAGTCTGCTCCCACCATCGATCCGCGGCTCCAAAAGACAGGTTCTGGTTTGCCTCCTCTGGGGTATCGATATTCAGCCTCCATACACTCTGAGGAACTACAGAGTGAAAAAACATTTGTAAATATTACATTTCCCAGTGCAGATGAACCTATCAGAAATACTTCACTAAGCCCCATAGGGAACTTCCCCTCCCTCCCCACATGAAACACAGTCACATATGCAGGTGAGGGCAATCATGGGGGTCACAGTGAGGGGGCAGTCTTGCACGAGTGCCCAGGGACATTCGACTGGTCTGCCAAGGCCAGGCATGAACTGGAGACCTTCCAAGCACAGGTACAGAGGCTTAGCCCACTGGGCCACACACCACCCCCAAATGTTTAACCATGCATTTTTAAACATATGCAACAAATCATTAAAAACACCAATACATAATATACACTGTAAGAGCAAGCCTTCAGACTTAACATTGTTCATCCACCTACAACAATCTAATCAGGGTACTGACCAGGACACAAGTAGCCCAGATTTAGGGACAGGCTGACCCTGATCACTAATCCTTAGTAGAAGGGTTTATTAATATATAATAGAAGGTTACTGTGATTTCATTATTAGCAGATATGTTTTGAAATCCTATGAACTGGTTCCCAGGTTTTGCCACTTTGATTCATTGAAAAAGGTTGTATATATGGTACAGCACCCCTATTGGTATTGGCAGATATGTTTGCTGTGCAGGCTGGCAGTTTGGATTTGAGGTCTTCCTTTGCCTACACCACACATTTGATCCCACAAATATACCAACAAACGCAATCTTTTAAATGCACTCCGATCTGACTCTTCCAACCCCAATTCCCGTGCTTCTGAACTTAACTATCCTTTTAGTTCAGCATCCACAGTGACTATCCTATAAACATCACTTTCCAGCCCACTGTACTAATGTTTATATTCACCTGAATTATGGAACTGATAAACTGGGTACGTAGAGACATACATTTATAACGTAACATCTACATATATTTATACATATTTCTCGTTTAACGGAGCAACACATGTTCTTGCATTGGTCCGTTTCTGAAGATTCGTGGAAAACGAGTTGTTCTGGGTAAACTTTGGACGCTGCAACAATACGGAGTATTTAATTACGAAATAAAGACAACAAATGTCTACAATACGACATTATGTAGTACAGCTATTTAATCCTGCAGAGGCAACATAACCAAACCCTAAGATAACGGCTACACTAAGATGTTGCATGCAAGTAGAAATAAATATTTAATACACCAGCAGACACAGGCTGGGCTATCTTATGATGGGTCACAACATTGTATACTAACCAGTAAGATAGCATGCGACTGGGGACAATGATTCCTGCGAATAAGCAACGTCTAACTAGATTACCCACAGGCAACAAACAACTAGTCAGATCACTTTCCCTTCCCCTTACCTTCGGTTAACCCGCGTCCAGATAGATTAAGCTGGCCACTTTTTCTTGCCGATTTCAGTAACCCGTGGGGGACTGGGGACTCTTTTTCCTTGGCAAACCCAGATTTTGGGTTTATTTTAGCACCAGATTTAAAACGCGACATATTTTTCCACCGATCTGGGAATGGCCAGCCTTAAAGACAACAAATCCAGCCCAGGCTGGCTGGCTGACTGACTAGCGTTGCGTCGTCGAGATATTTGCGTCTATGCGTCACAACAGTTGTATTTATTGCAGTTTACATATGTGATCCTGCTATACTGGCTATATGCTATATGTTATATACCATAGTTTATTTATACACACAGTAACCAATGATTAGCTACTACTACGGTTTAGCATAGCCGTAGAAGGGTGTGTTTGCAACCACATGAGCGCGCCCAGCTGAGCGACGCCGCCACGCAGAGCATCACGGTACGTTATCCACCGTGACGTCCTCGCGACACCCGCCACTTCCACCGGAAGTAAGATTTCGCAAAATAACGAAACGTAAAATGGCTGAGGATGCAGAATGGCTCCTTAGGGTGCAGGATGGCTCATTAATTAAAAAAAAGGTTTCATTAATTTCCATAAAGGAATCGCTACATGATTGGTGTTTTAACGGTAGCATATTCATGGTTAAATTAGTTTCCGCGTGCCATCGCACTATCCAACCAATCAGTTATCGCCGAATATATTTATAAGCCTTCAAATTAGGCAGTGGGTCCCTTAGTGCCTCGACCGTGAGTTATCGTACATTTTAAAGTTTTCAATGCAGTTTGTCTGTCTGGAAAGCATAACAATAAAACTACTGACAATATATTTCTCTTTCTGATTTCTAATATATTCTAGAATAATATGCATGATTGGCTATACGCTAATTTAGGAATCTAAAAGAATTTACAATAAATCGTATGTTTTGGTTTTCTTATTTAAGATAAGGAGGAAGACTTTTTAAATTAATATGCTTATTTTATGGAAAAATTATTCATAAACCCAAACATTTGAAAACTAGACCTTGTGATGTCCTGCCCGCGATGTCTGCCTGACCCTCCTGTCTCCTCCCTAACACGATCCTGATGAGCTACGCTTGTTTCTTGTTTCCCCTTGTTAGTCTTTGTATTTAAGTACCTGTTTGGCTCCTCGATCCTCAGTCTGGCATTGGAGTCGCTCCTCCTGTCTGCCCATGTCCTTCACCATACTCGCCTTCTTCTTGTTTTGACCCCTCGTGGTCTCGTTTGTTTCCCTGCTCCAATTCAGTTAATAAAACCCCTTTTTACCCAACACCCGATTTTGAGTCCTTCGTTTCGCATGTCATCACAGCATGAACGGATTCACAAAAAGCCCCAGCAGAACTTCACCTCAGCTCCAGCTTCAATGCGTCCCTGCATCTGGGGAACCAGATACCTCAAGTGCTTCAGATCCAGGAACCAAAGGAGTTACCAGCGACATGGGTGCCACCTTCAAGCGGAAGACTTCTTTTCCCTCCTGGATACCCACCTGCAATGGAGGAGTAATCTGTCGGTCTGGAGCATCCCCAAGGCCAAAGCTCTCTGCCCAATTTACTCAATTCTCATGGTCTTCTACCGTTAAGCTTATACTATGATACATAACTCTATGTGTATATACGTTCATGCGTTTGAATTCATATAACATATTGATAACATATTGAATGTACAGGGCTCTCAAGTCTCATGCTTTGACCAAAGGCACATGTATTTCAACCAGTTCACATGCCACAGGTAAAGGATAACACTCACCAAGGTGTCCCTTTATATAGAATTAATGGATGAGGCCAGGCATACAGAGTGGAGTTTTCCGCTGAGTTCATAGCCACCTGCCAGCCAATCAGAAAATAGCATTAGTTGTGTCCAGGATGTATATGTAAATACCAAAATAAGTTACATGTGATTACGCTGTAAGCACATTATTGCATGGTTGCGCACACAGATGGATTTCAGAAAAGGTGGAAGTGGAAGAGCAACATCTGATGGATGCAGTAGGCAGGGCTCTCAAATCTCATGTATTGACCGTGAGGTACATGTAACATGTAATTGAACTTAAGAGCCATGATATAACATGTTGATATAACATGTTTTGACTGCGTTCTAGATCTACAACATTCTGTACACTGCCTCGGGCTTAGCCAGTCGGGGCAGTTTTGAATCCCTTCCTGCAGGTGCCCCCCCACCTTCCCGCAGCTGCCAGTCTATGCAAGGTCTCTTGGCCTGCGAAGCTGACCATGTGCATGTGCAGCATGTGCTGTGAGACAAGGACACACAATACCAGTTTCAAAACATCTTCATGCCTAAGGCCTCAGACATAACAATGCCACAATGCCTCTCTCCCCTGGCCTTCCCAACTTTCTTTCCACAGTATGAAAGAACCTTGTACTCAAAATATTTTGAGTTTGGTAGTAAAGTATGGCTTGATGTTAATTCCCCAGGGGCGCTGTAAAGGGGGGGTAAACGATGACGATTCTCGGGGCCCATGACTGAGAGGGGGCCCAGAGAAGCCCCCAATAAACTGTGTTGGGGGCCTTGTCAAGATTCTTTTCATGGGGCCCAAAATCCTTAGCTGGAAGTTGGAAAGTCATTTAGCAACACCAGTTCTAGCCAGGTTCATTGTTAGCCATTTTTAGCAATACCAGTTGATAACAAGACATTATGCAGTGTTTTGCGTATACAGACACGGTAGCAACATATTCACAGATAGCTGTTGGAGGGTACTGTGTGTATGACTGATTAAATTAGACACAAGGCAAATAGTGTATAACTACAGATTTTACTTCTGTCGATAAAAGGCGCAGCCATCTTGAATTCCGAGTTTAGGGTTGCTGAGGTTATTTTGACTTTCCATGTCAGAACATCAACTTCAGGGGGCAATCCAGTTGAAATATCCAACTATGAATTCAGAAATTCTGACTTCAGAGTTGAAAAGGGACGCAGCATTAGCCTTTATTCTATTTGACTTCCTGAGACAGGGGTGGCCAATCTTATCCAAGAAGGGCCAGTGTGTATGCAAGTTATTGGGAAAACCTTTAGGTCAGCTGTTTAAACTCAGCTATGAGAACTCTTAAGCCAATCAGTCCTCTAATTAATAGTCTAAATAGGGAGCTGCAGTGAAAACTCATATATACAACAGAAGATATCAAGCCTTCCTGGATAAGTGGTCATCCCTGGCCTAAGAGTTTTGCAAAGCAAAAGTGTGGGGGAAACACTGGAAAGTAGATGTTATGTCTCTTGGCTTTTCTTAAAACATCGCTTCTTTGTCTTTTGAGCTTCTTAATAACAAGCTATGCTTAGACTACTTGGTACTTACAATTTTTTTTTATTGTTTAATTTTAAGTTATGCTCAAAATAGTTTAACCTTTGTCAAATGATGGATGTCTTCTGAAGGATGGCATGTGGCGCATTTAGTAGCCCCGTTGGGTTGTGGGTTCAATCCCACCCATGTGTTTGGAGTTTGCATACTCTTTCTGCGTTGTGAGGGGTTTTCTCCAGTGCTCTGATCGCCTCCTGCAGTCTGATGCTGCGTTCTGTTTACCTCAGAGGTCAGAAGCTGGTGTTGGGAATGATGTCACACCTGACCTGAGTTAACTGCATTCCAGTACAAGAAGTCAAAAATCCATTTTGCAATTAACGGAGACTTGTTTCAGAGAGCAGGATTTTTTGCTTACCCGCACAACTTATTGGATTTAAGGTACCCCAGTTTAAATGACCTTTATCTTTGTTCACTTACATTTAGCCCAAACTACCTAATATCCAATAAATTATCATGCTTTCTGAAACTGGCCCCAGTTCTAGCCAGGTTCATTGTTAGCTACATCGGTTGATAACAACACATTACTCTGTATTTAGAACATAAAGACACCATAGCAACAAGTCCACAGATAGCGGCTGGACAGTAGTGTGTGTGCAACTGATTTAATGAGCCACAAATAACACATAAGTGCTAGTAAACAGTAACTACTACTTTCACTTCTCTTGATAAAAGGCAGAATGTCACCTGCCTTCTGTCAGTTTTCCTCCCTTAAACTCTGTTTGCACTGAACCTCACACCTTACTTTGTACAGTGGGTTACCCATGTATCTATATTTCAAATTGAATTTCTTGTATAGTGTCATTTATTGTCTGTGTCCTAGGGAGTCTCAAGCAGCCGGAAGCAAATTCCTTGTGTGACCCAGCATACTTGGCGAATAAAGATGATTCTGATTCTGATCTTGCATTCTGAGGTCGAGGGTTGTTGAGCTTCCTCTGACTTCAGGGGGCGTTCTGGTTGAAATGTATGACTGGGAACCTGGAAATTCTGACTTCCGCATTGAAGTGGAACACAACATAAAGACATACGGTTAGGCTAATATCAGCTTTGTGCCCTGCGTTGCCTGGAAGGGTCTGTAACCTTGGCCAGAATCACTGGTTAGAAAGTGTTTATTTCCATTCAATTTAATTTTAACGTAAATATAATGTATATGTATGAAAACCCAAGACAAATTCATCTCGTGTGTGAAGCTTACACAAACCTTATTTTCCATACATTTTTTCTTGCCAGAACCATACAGATCTGCATAATAAAAGGAGAGTGTGAAACTTTCTTTCTTACCCCCAGGATGTGGGACAGATTCCATCTCTCATTACCTCTTTGTATGAAACTTGCCAACTGATTTTGGGTCAGCCACTGTCCACTGTCTGATTTGCAGATCACAATTACCAACGTCTCTCATGTTGAGTTCCTCTGTGCTTTGCTGGACACATGCTGGGTGACTTCTCTGATAGAGCATTTCTGTGTGAAGACATAAAAGGAAGAGGAACCACTTGACTTTTGTAGGACATCTGGCAACCAAACAGTGAGTGAAATTGACCATATGTTCTATGATCCTATGTCCTTATTGTACTTCAAAGCAGATGCTGGTCATTGATGATCTCATTCTTCTCTGGCAAACCCCAGAGAAATGGAACAGTATTGTCACCGAGCAGCTCTTCTGCATCTTCAGTTTCTTACACCCCGTCAGTCTGCTTGCTCTCACTGTGCAAAGACTGTAGATTTTTGCCTTTGCTTTTCCTGTTTAAATACCAGTACCTGTGTAGGGAGCAGAATTTTTCTGCATATGCCAAAGTCGTCTTTGCATTTGTGGCACAAATTCCACTCCATACCTGTGAATTACTTGTCATGGTAAAATGTTCTGAAAGGTTCCTGTTCAGGGCCAAGGTCAGGAGACTCACTGAAGGTGCCGTACCTTTGTGGAATTAAAATAGTATAAAAGTACAGCATATTAAGTTCAGAGCCTCATAACCCTTTGTATAGCAACACATTTTTTTTCATTTGAAAGCAAGTAGAAAGTACTTTCTTTCAAATTAAGTGAAAACTGTGTCCTTCCCCCACATGCCTTTGTTGAGTCTCAACAATAGGATTTTTGTACAATTTTAGGGTGTGTATCTCATGAAGGGGACCAAGTAACAGGTCAACCTTTTGAATATTGTGAGTACTAGACACACATGTGTATTTCACTTGATTGAAATGCATTGACCAGTTACTCCAAGCCCTTTATTGTTTTAATTTTCATAACCAAACGTAGTAAAAAATGCACTTAGATTTATGCATGATTTATAGATGACAATATAATCTTTCTGAGATTAAATTAATGCGAAACAAAAAATACTCTCTGAGCATTCCAATGAGTTACAGCTATAGTCATACAGTATAGTTGTACTGTAATAATAATTAAAAAGTTACAGATCATTAGAAAACATTCTGGATTAATACTTTTTGGCTGCATGCAGTGTAGAAAAGGCACTACAGCTCAACAAGAAAAGTGATTCCATATTTTTTCCCCCATCAGAATAAAACTATGCCATTAATTAAACTAATTAAATTTCATTTGCCCCGCGACCCAGTAGGATAAGCGGTTTTGAAAATGGATGGACGGATGGATGGAAATTTCATTTGTTTGAGGTAAGTCTGAGGTGATTTATTTGTCACGATTAAAACAGCTGGGAGAGCATTCTCTAACTATCACGTTGGGTCAGGCAGCATGCACTGGGACAACACGTTTTCCTGTAAATGACATTAAGCTGTGTCCATACCTGCAAGAAGCCCTCCAACCTGCAGGGAGATATTTGGGGGTTGGTAGCGCAATTGACACACCAACCACGGTAAATCCATTTCAGACAGCTCTGAGGCAGCAGACAGGGCTTTTTCCTGCTCTCCGCATATTATTAATAACGCATTTGAACTTTATTAAGAATGCATTTGGCCCGGAGACATTTTCAACTGCTGTTTTTTTTTTTATCAGGTGAATATTTAGCTTGGTATTTTTTTTAGCCCTTAAAAAATGACCAAGGTTCAGGCCTCGGTGACCTTGTAGCTGGCTATGGCCCTGAGAGTAACCCTAACCCTAACCTTAACCCAGTGCTAACCTTAACCATAAAGAACAAAAAGAAAAAAAGAATACAGGAATTTTAGCATTTTTAGTTTTTGGATTGCAGTGACAGGTTTTTATAAAATTGTGTCTGCACAATGTAATAAATACACAGCCCCCCCCCCCCACACACAGACACACATACTCACACATATGCCTATACAATGTAATATGTAATATATATATACCTACACACACACTTCACCATCTCTGTCAGATTTTGCCATGGTGTTGACTTTGGTTTCCGTCAGGGATAAGATACTCTAATGAAATGTTTGCCATCCAGACCCGCAGACAGTCCAAAAAACGTGGTGGGTCTGGAAGGGAGCTGGGAGCGAACAAAAAAGCGGACCGTCACCAAGGACTGGCTTGGGAAACATTTCTATTCACACTCGTAAGGGCACATACAGTACATCAACCCTTATTCAAGGGAGAGCTGTATTGTTCTGAAAATCATGAATGGCGGAAACCATCAGATCCCTACATTCTTCAATCAGCCCTTAAATTTACATCTCGACTAACAATAGAATAGAATTATACACAATTAAGTACACTTTTTTAATGAATTAAGTACACGTTTTTAATCCCATATTTATACAGAAGATTAAATAAGATATTGGCTTACTATCACGTGTAAGTATTTTATAACTACAAGCGTTACGTTTCCTATATTATATTGTACTATATTATATTATACGGATGTTGCAGCCCGCTGTCCGCCTGCAGCGCGCATGCGCTTTCGCTCCGTTTTTCCGCGCACCCGGATGGTGACGGAGACGAGCGCAGTGGCTTAATGGCGGCGGGGCTAGCATGAGCTCGCAGTGAACCGGGTTATACCAGTTCTGGCCCCTCCACATGCGGTGGTCTTATTGAACGCAATTCCTGCATTGTGAACGGTTTATTTGGCCATATATATACATATATACACTTGCTTGTTTGGAACGGACGTCAGAAAAGGGCGCCGAGATGAACACGAATACAAATGTGATTCAGGTGACGAACGTGTCGCCCAGCACCACCTCGGAGCAGATGAGGACGCTCTTCAGCTTCCTGGGCAAGATCGAGGAGCTCAAACTGTTCCCCCCGGAGTAAGTAGCCGAGCTCAGCCGGCGTCCACAGTGCTGCGCGGCCGTCAGTTTTGCGCGTTTACCGGCCGGGTCTCGGAGGATGGGGACGGGGAGTGGGATCTCCGTTGGGGCCTACTCGGCCTGCTCGCCCCTGTGAAGCCTCTTCCGCTTCGGCATCTGCATTTCGGCTCTGGGCGTATCTCCTAAACGGCACGGTCCGACTTTTCCCTTTTCCGTAAGGGGGTAACTGATTAGTTATCTGGCTGGAGCTGCCCTCGTTTGCCCGGACTGACTGGTTCAGACCGGGTTCGATAACGCCGCGGACGGACTGCGCCAAAACCGACGCGGCGCTCCCGGGGCTTCATAGTTTATGGCAGTTATTATATATGTATCAGCCCAATGTGGGAAGGGAAATATGTTTACCGGGGGTTTCTTTAAAACTAGCCGATCCCCACAAGCAGGCGAAGCAGCTCTTTATTCGTGGGTTAAGTCGCGGGTGCTGAGTGTTTGTGCCCCTCCCGCGGCGCTGCATGGTGACCCGCCATGTTTGAATTCTCTATAATGTCGTTACATAACCGGCTTACTAAATTAGCCAAATTTATCTTCCTCCAGTTCAGGTCCCACTGTAAAATTTTACAGACTTTCAGATGCCTTTAGTAGGGAGTTTTTTTTATTTAGTTTGAAGATTTAATTAAAGGGTGGCCTCGGATGCACGTTTTCAGGGATGATGTGAATATGGACACGGAAGAGGCCGTCTTACTATAACTATGAAGTACCTTGAAGTTCAGCCATAGGGAATCCTGAATCGATTAATTGAGAAGCCGTTCGGAGGTAGCCCCAACAGTCGATCAGCGATACATATCGCTGTAACTTTTTGGTTCACCTGAAGCTGGAGGTCAGTGTCCAGCGGTTCGGTCCTTTACTGCTGGTCAGCGATGCTCTTGTGTGTGAAACAAGTACATGGCGGGTGCTTTAACCCTAAAAGTATTATTTCAAATAAGCCAGTTCACTAGTGATTAATATAAATACAGCTCATTAATCAACTCTGTAATGATCGAAGTAGTAAAGGAACCGGCATTGGAGAAGGGAGTCATTCCCCCCAGGAAAATCTCATATATTGTGAATTCGGGCAGAACGTCTCAGAATTAATTGTGTAAACACAATATTCGATCCGTTTAGAATTAAAAATCTTGTTCTGAACATTTAAAAATGTCAGATTTTTTCATAGTTGTACTGGCTGTGCTGTCTTAGGATTAGAAAAAAATGCAAGGAGTGGTCCACAAGCGCGAATATCTACCGAATCAAAGGGATATTCATACATTTTGTAGAGCTAGGAAGGCAAAAGGTTGTTAACTTCTGTGTTCTGTGCTTTTGCTGTTTTTTCACCTGTCGAATAACATCTGGCTGCACCACATAGCAACTGCTGTTAAAGGTAGGAAGCTTGAGACATCTTGTTGCTCTCAGGGCAAAGACGAGAGACAGACAACACAGCGTTTGTGACGTTGATCATTTAATGCTACTGAATCAGTAGTGATGGAGTTAATTGAAAAAAAACCAACCCAGCATGATCTGAGAGTTGGTTGCTTTCTGTGTCTGGATCTGGAAGTCGTTCAGCACAATAGAATTAAGTCAGGTTTTTTTTTTTTTTTAAACGAAGATGCAAAGCCATAGTGATTTTTTAAAAATGTTTCATGATTGTAAAACATGCTGCAAAACCCATCTGTTTGTATTTCTTGCACAACCAGTTTGTATTTTCTTCCAGTGACTCTCCCTTGCCAGTGACTTCACGTGTCTGTTTTGTAAAGTTCCTTGAATCTGAATCGGTGGGAGTGTCTCAGCATTTGACAAACACAGTCTTCGTGGACAGAGCCTTGATTGTCGTCCCTTATGCTGAAGGTTGGTGCTTTATGTTTGCTCTTCCCTGTTCATCTTTGTTTAAAAAAAATTGCACAACTGTAGGGTGAAACGTAGTGCTCCTAATGGACCCTTGGTATACAGCAGAATGGATGGATCATTCAACAGGTTGGGTTCCTTCATGGAGCTGCAGTTATTTGGGGCAGTAGATTGTATAATGTTTCAGTAAAGATTTCCAGAACCGTAATACTGCATGTGCTTTTGCCAGATTTAGGATCATATATATCTGGTATGACTTGTGAATTGCCGTCTAGGCTGCATGTAAGTCCATGCTGTATACCAAGGTCTGGAACTGGGTTTGCTTGGAAAATCATAGTGAGACTGTGGCCATGGACTCTCATAGGGGGTGAATCTAACTTTCATGTGTAACCATGCTCTTCCAATTTAGATTATTCACTATTAAACTTTTCTCTGTTATTTGTGTGTGTGATTTTTGTAGTGGAGAAGGCAATTGCAGAGCCCCCTCCTTGATGACTGAAACTGCTCCTCTGCAGCCAACAGGGGATTGTAGACAATTACAAAACGCCAGCAAGCATTCAAGCCCCCCCACTGTTTTCCTGGTGTAAACACTTAACTCTCTTCTCTTGTTTTTTGTGTTTTAGCCCGTTTTCATCCAAAGGGGATAAAGCAAATTTCAGAAGTCAGTTTGGTATAATGAAAGCATGGCAATACTTTTGTATGCCATATAGAATCACTTGTTTTTGGAAACACATGGGATATTTTATGCATATTTGAATCACATGGTTTTCAGGAATATAAATATGAACTCTTGCAGTTTGGTTTGAAATTAATTCATGGGTTAATATTTTTAAACCCTCAATTAAATTTAATCTGGAGTTAGTTTGGGACACGCAGAGTATGATACTGAAATTGTGCACTGAAGTTTTGCTTGTTTTAGTACTTCTGGTTCGTATGGGGGAACAATTTGCCTATTTTATTCCGCCTTCATTTGCCCTGAGTAAACATCGCCAACGCGAACAGGGGTGCTGATTTGCATTTGCTGGTATTTTTGTTGGAATTTACTGCTCGTTTAAATTTGTGCTTTGTGAAAACTAAGTTGCTGCATGTGGCAGAATCTGTTATTTATACAAACTCTCCCCCAAACTCTGGGACGCATATCCAAGTGGTATTTGCACTGACGCATTGCAGTATTGTGGTGTAAAGTCCTTATTAGTCCACCCCACATGACGCGAACAAAGGGTCTGATACCATTTTTAACGGTGGTTTTTCTTTTTTGTTGTTGTGTTTTACAGTTCTTTTTCCTGGTTCAGCCAGTCATATACCAGGCCCTGCTGAAAATACCACCCAACAGTTTTGTCTTCAGCAGCTAATCCTGTTTCTCAAGTGGCCTTTCTGTGTTGTGTGTCTGTAAAGATGACAGTGTTTGAAGTGAAATTGATTTCAGATTTATGCACACCCATGGATCATCTCATAAGATTGCGTTCATTTTTCTTTTGTTTTGTTTTTTGTCTTCAGCATTGGGAACATGTGCTGCTATAACCATGGCTTTTGCTGGCTCTTACCCCTAATTCTCGAGGGCTAGTGTTCTTGGCTTTTATATCTGGCATGTAAAACAAATGCCTGGTCTTCTCTACACTACATTACTTAAACTAAAGGGTAAAGGTAAATAGAAGTGGCTTAGTTTTCTCAGTACCAGGTAAGGAACAAGGATGTTTGTCAACAAATCTGTTGACTGTCTGGAGCAGCACAGTAACCAGCAAAAGCCCATTAAAAAGGATTTTGTTAAATGTTAATTTTTTGTTTTATGGTAAGTTGAGCCATTGATAGTAAACTGTACCATGCTGTTGACTCCAAAATCATAAACTTTTGTTTTGTGTATCTTGGTTTTTTTGTGTGCTTTATAGCGAAGCAGCCGGCGCGAGTCGCTTGTTCATAAAACGTCTTATGAAACTTGAGAGCACACCCCACTGGAGATCCGGCTGTGCTTGCTTACGTTTGGTTCATGACTTAAAAAACAAGTACAAGGTGATACAATCTTGGCAGTGTTAACCACAGTAGTGTGTATTGTGACATTTTATTTTTCTCTTAGTGTTTCTGCAATAATGCGTAGAATGAGGGAACACTTTCAGATTTGCAGATGTGAAAGGAGGAAATTTTGATATGCGTACGTATGTATTTTTGGATGATTGAGTAGATGTCTAAGGTGCTGACTTTTTTTGGTGTCTGGTTGTGTCGTGGATGTTTGATTGCCCCCATTAATTCCTGTTTGTTTGTCTGCAGGGGTCATTCCCGATGAGGCCAAAGCTTTGTCGCTGTTGGCTCCAGCAAATGCTGTCGCAGGCCTCCTGCCAGGTGGTGGTCTTCTCCCAACTCCAAATCCACTTGCATCGGTTAGTCAAGTGCAACTGTCTTTGCATCACGTATATTCATTCTATAAAACAGACGTAGGCCATCAGATGCATTCACTGCCAATATCTTTGAGTCATTCTTGCAGTCCTCAGCAGGAGGACTTATTCTTAATCCATTAATATCTAGACATGAGAGTCCTTACTTTTGCAGATTGGAGGGGTTCCATTGGCTGCCCTAGGAGGTCCTGCCCTTGATCCTGCTCTTGCTGCTCTGGGCTTGCCAGGGTCTAACATGAATTCCCAGGTACGCCGGACAGTCGATCTACCGATTTACTGAATTATTTGCTCTTGACATTTGTAGCTTTGTCTAATAACCTTATTCTTTCCACAGTCTATGACTACTGATCAGCTTCTGAAGCTTATGACTTCTGTGGATCCCAAGTAAGTATATAATTTGCTGGCGGCTTTCAACACAGAATTGTGTTGTAGTTTGAACCCTCTAAGTAGGTCTCGTGGCTTTATAGCTGCTAAGAGTAAAAACGTGTTTTAATTGCTAGATTATTGTGGTAATTGGACTACTCTTATATGCATGCTTTGTAGCTCTAGCCTCTACATAGGATGTTTTTTTGCAAATTTGTTTCTTGCTTTTTCGTTCTACGTATTGGACCTTAGACGTGGAACGCATAGAGTGCTGATGGGAAGGTGTATAATAACCCTTGCTGCACTGTTCTTTGCATGCTGAAGGCCAGGCTAGATTGCTTGAATGGTGTTTTCTATACTTAAGGCAAGTCCATGAAATACTGGGCATCAATAGAAGGTGTGTGTGTGTGTGTGTGTTTGTTGTTCTTTTACACCTGAATGGGTCAAAGTCTGTGTTATTTTACAGGCTCTGTTTTTCTACACATAACCTCCTTCAGGATGTTATCCGCCATCAAACCTCACATTGTACTTAATTTTTTCCCCCATTACAGGTTGAATCATATGGCCTCAGGAATGAATCTGAACCAAGGTCTGAAGGCGGACTCCTCCAGCAAAGAGATCGAAGAGGCGATGAAACGGGTCAGAGAAGCACAGTCTTTGATCTCTGCTGCGATTGAACCTGGAAGTGAGTGCCATTCTGTTAGACCATGGTTACAGTCTTGCAACCCCATGACTCTTTTGTGCCATTGTTTGTGAGCCTAACAGCCGCTCTTTTCAGACAAGAAAGATGATAAGCGGAAGCACTCGCGCTCCAGGTCAAGATCACGGCGGAGGAGGTCTCGTTCTCGGTCACGGCACAGGTGAAGATGGACTTATTAAAATTGTGAAGGGCTAGAAATTTAAGTAAACTTTGAAATGAAAATTCTTTCAGCTTGTCAGGCCTTGTAATAGATGAACGGTTATAATATTTAATATCTGTGTGCAGGAGATCAAAGAGCAGATCAAGGAGGAGGTCACACTCAAGGAGTAGAAGGCGTTCTAAGAGTCCCCGGAGGAGAAAATCTCACTCAAAGGAGAGAGGCAGGCGTTCTCGTAGCAAGTCCAGGTATGAGCCCCTCTCCTGCTACCTTGCCTGGACCTCTCTGGTTTTGTCTTGATGAACGTGGGCCAGAAATAAACACACATTTATATATGTTTTGTCTTCATTCTACTGTTTTTAAGAAACAACTCTACTAAAGTAATGTTAAATTGGCAATTAAGATTCTTAAATGGTTAAAAAGTTCCTAGAGGTGCTGAAGTGCAAATGAGGAATTTAACACGAGAAAATGGAATTGACATCTTTTCGGGAATCGATGTAAAGACCTTTTATCCTTGCATTGATTTGAAGCAGTTAAACTTGCTGTTTTTGAAGGGTGATTTATTATTTTTATTTTTTATTTTTTTTGTTATACATGTGTAACTGAAGCAGTTTGCTCGTGTATGTTTTCACTAGTTAGTTCTTAGTCACTAATTGTTTTTTTAAGCACACGGACGGCATTTACTTAATTCCTACATGAGTGCAGGGGCCAGGGATGCTTTTGGGTTTTCTCGTGATTTATTTAGATGCTTTAACATGGTGGTTGATTTTCTGCAGGGATTGGTGAGCTTTTGTGGGTTGTCTATTGAATCGTAGGGATCGGAAAAAGGAAGAGAAGATTAAGAAGCGGTCAAAAACTCCCCCGAAGAGCTATAGCACCACTCGGCGATCCAGGAGCATCAGCCGGTGAGTGTTGGCATGAGTGCCCCCCTCTGCAGGTGTGGGGCTGACTGAGGCTCCAGCTGATATTTCCTGGGCACAGCCACTAAGCAGCCATCTCTCTACATGCAGTAGGCGTAGGCGAAGCCGCACCACCAGCCGGTCGCCAAAGAAGTCAAGATCTCCAAAGAGGAAGCTCTCCAGGTCCCCCTCTCCAAGAAGGTAGTCCCTGCTTATGAATCTGAGTATTGGATTGCATGTGGAGGTAGAAGGCATCATGACAGTGACTTACAAAACGGAAGTCAAGTTAATGTACGTGAAGCACCTGTTTTAATGTGGCTGTAACAATCAAAGGACACATTCCTCACCTTGTCTGCTTTGTGATCTGCAGACACAAGAAGGAAAAGAAGAAGGACAAGGACAGGGAAAAGGAGAGAGACAGGGATCGTGAGAGAAAGGAGGAAAAAGACCGGAGCCGTGGGGAAAGAGAGCGGTCTACCAGCAAAAAGAAGAAAAACAAAGATAAGGAGAAAGAACGGGAAAAGAAGTCTGACGGTGAGAAAGGAGACGTCAAGGTATGTCTAGTGCTGTGAAACGTTTACTTTGGTTTTTGCATACAAGTTCTGGAGTGACCTTTGGACCAGCTACTTTGACTGTTAAATGAGGAGGTGACATTTACCCCCAAACCATTTTTGCATAAATATGTATTTGAGGCAAAATATGGTATAAGTAGCATGTAATTTTTAAGATGCGCAACATACTGCATTTACCTTTCCTATACAAATAATATCATTTACACAATTATATGGCTGGCAAAACTAGTGAATTTGTCAGAATAACTATTTGTCCACATTTGATTGATCTCATTTTGCACATAGATTTATGGCACGTTTCCACTGCCTCCAAGAGCCGAGTAGTACCACAAACTGATGGTTTTCCGTTGTAAATGACGTGATCCGTACTCTGCTTGCTAGCTGGTTAGTCGAAATGCTTGGAACGGCTGAACGGAATGGATTCGTAAAGCAAATTTATGCAAGTTAATGCTAATTCCGCTAGCATTTCATGCTAACATGACACAGACATTCTCCCAGATGTGCTAGTGGAAATTAGCACATAGTAAATCTTGATGTACCCTATGTGAACAATGGTAAATAAGCGTCTCTCTTCGGTTTTGTCACTGTCGCAACCCTTCTGTTGTGGAAAACGAAGCTAAGTGGGACTGTGCTGTAACTAGTCTCTTCGCAGTACTGCTTGGATAGGGCTCTGTTCCTGTAAGGCAGTAGAAATGCGCCATTAAGTTCAACTGAATTTGTTCCACTCCCACCCTCCCCCTCCCATTATCAGGCTCTATTGGTTAATTTCCATGTTATTTACTTAAGCCAAGTTTTCTTCTCACTAGGCATAACGCTTTCTCCAGCCCAGTTTCTGAAGCATCACGTATATTTAGCAATGCTGCCAACAGAACATACCGAAATTATCCAAGTTGTTTTGGAATTTTGATATTTGGTGTTCTGTAAACACACTCACAATCTGTTTAACGCTCTGAAGTCGGCTATGCCGTGTATCTATCTCGTGTATTTGTTCATAACTCGCTGAAATCTTATTGTAGAAACGGGGAAAAAATGCTGACTAAATCTGTAACCTCTTCTTTTCAAAACGTCAGTTGTTGGAAGTATTAGTTTTTAAAACTAGATTAAATTGGCAAAAATTAAACCATGTCACCTTTCTTTGTTTTACCTGTATCAGGTGTGTGTAGTTCCGCCCTCACCTGAAGATCGCTATTCGCATTATCAATAGCAGCATTTTCACATATTCAAATTGCATTTGTATGGTAATTTGATGAACAACGCGACGGTGAAACGCAGGGGGGAGGGTGTGGCCAGGTGCGAATGGCTCATGCATACACATGAAAGTTGCTACATATTCAATGAAAGGAGGCCAGAAATAGTAACATGAGTTAGGTTTTTCTTATTTATCCAACTGAATGTTGCAACTACACCATTTAGTCATCTTCATGTAGCCAAGACTTTGGTGATCAGGTATCTGGGATCAAAACAAACTGCCACCATTGCTTACTATGTACTTTTATAATGTTTCTGCAAGTCTTCCAAACTGCATTTTGCAATGTCTATACTTTGATGTCAAATTACAAACTTCACATAAATCTGACATATTTACAAAGTGCACTAAGATTAAGATGAGTTTAATGCCGAAACAAATATATGGCATAATTTGCCATAAATTAAGTTTATGATATTGAATGAAATTTGTGACCATGCCCTCGTCAGTGAAAGTGTGTTCCCTACCCCTAGACCCCAGAGTGTTAAATGAATCAGACTTCAACAGCAATGCTGCTTAATGTTTAATTTCTCCAGGTAACCAGGGATTATGATGAAGAAGAACAAGGGTATGACAGTGAAAAGGAGAGGGAGGAAAAGCGAGATTCTGACCTGGCCTCATCTCCGCACCTCAAAGAGTCAGTGGAGACTGCAGGGGAGGCGGTGAAGGAGCCTAAAGTCAATGGTGATGATCACCACGAGGAGGACATGGACATGAGTGAATGAAGGCGTACCCCATGGTTCAGCTTTAGGGCCACCCCATCATTATTCATGTATTCCTATCATTTGAGTTTTCTGTTCTTTTTAAAAGCAACAACTGATATGCTTAACAACCCAAAAGCTGTCAGGTGAATTGAATAGCAGTCTTAAATTTAGATGTATAGTTTTTTAATATTTTAATACAATTTCCATCCTTTCTGTAAGACAGTGTAGGATTAGTGGGTTTATTTCTCAGAAGGTGGAATTTCTTGTGCATGTTAAATTTTCTTTTTGGTTCTAATCCATATTTGTAAACGATATACAATAAAATGGCATTATTAACAGGGTTGATTTTGGTAAATCGAAAGCCTGTTTATTAAAATAAGCCTTGGTCTCCATGCACAGTTTTTTTTATGGGGGGCAGGGGGGGGCTTCATTTATTCCTGCACTATACCAACATGAAATACTGTCCTCCCAATGACTTGTGTATATTAAAATATTTCATAATGAGGATTTTGGTTGTTGAAGTAGATTAGATTGAACTTGATTTCTGTTTGGAAACCATTCTTTCTACAGCTGTTTAAAGCAGTTTGACTGTGGAAATATACCCTCAATCCAGACCTGTTCTGTATCCAGTCTTGTGATTTAATAGTTATACCAGTTCCCACTGAAATACTCTATGTAAACTCGGTTGAAACCTGTGTGTGAATTAGACCACACTGTCAGTATATAATTTGTAACGTTACATCAGTGAAGATCTTTGATAATAAAAGTTGATGGGAAATTTACCTTTTTGGTCTTTAAGAGTAATATTAGTGTTCCAGGATCCAAGAAAAGCCAGTATTACCCAATACAAATCTTATCTGTATCATTTGCCATTTGATAGGGACAATACCTGTATCAAGGCTTCTGCGCTCAAAATCCACATGCCATCCTAATTGTGCAATAGTTCACTGAGAAATATTACTTTATCTGTAACCAATGATGCATGTAACAGCTGCAGTTATCTGCTCTGATGATGTAATCATGCATTGTAACAAGTGTATTTCGAATTTGAATGTTATGTGAAATTCAGCATCTAATGCTGTAAGTCCACTATTTTTTGTGGCTTTGAGTAGTATTTAACCCTTGTATCTAAGCACTTCGTTAGGACTGAGGAACCTTCACATCTGTGCCATAGGTGGTGGTGTGTCTTCTGGTGACTGACTTTCTGGCTTTAAAGAAGAAATAAAGCAGCATACACATTTCTCCAGTTTTAGCCACATCCACTAATATTCTGTATGACTTGCCTCCAATGCAGATGGCGCACTGTCGCATAGCATGGCGATGGCAGGGCAGAATGAGGATTTTATTTGGGTTCAGGTTTTATATTATGGTGGTGAGAAACTAAAAAGGCAGCAGTTTTGCGTTCAGCACCTGGGAGAAATGAGCCATCGGGTCTTGGGAAAGCCTACAAGTGGGACCTGAGAGCAAGGTCTAGGGCCACGGGACCAAAGAGAAGTTACGGTAATCGGGTACATATGATTTTAGGTCCCTGTAAACAAATATAAAAAACAAGCCTAATTGCCTTCCTGTAACTATGGGATTGTCTCAATATACTGGGCGCAGTAACACTGTTTAAAAGGATGGTGGCATCACAGTACCAATAATACAACAAGCAGAATGTTTGCTATGATCCTTGAAATAAATGCCTCACAGGGTGATGTATGATTTTAACATGGACCATAAGGCACCACATGAACTGATGCTAAAAAACATGTTAATGCTCAAAATGTTTTCATTTAATGATTAAAAGATAATCTGAGGTCTCTCTAGAGAGGTAATAATAAAAAGCTACATACTGAAATCTTTACTCGTATATATATTTAGTATTTTTAGAAAAACCTGGCATTTTTTCCACTCCCAACCTATGCCAGTGTATTCATTGATCATACAGAAATCTGTGAACTGTGATATATAACAGCACTATAAAACTGAATTGAAATGGTACATAATACTAGAGCTGGGCTATTTACTTGAATTTTAATTTCAATTACAATTTTGGTTTCCAAAGATTATCAATATAAAATCGAGATACGAATATTGTGCTGCATTTCATTTCAGGGCGATGCTCCTGTTTCGTCTTATTAATCCAGTGACCCCTTCCTAGCCCCTTATTTATTTCTCAGTTGAATTTCATTTAGAGTTCATGGAAATCCACTTTTAAAAAGTGAAGTTTATAAAAGGTATAATAAATGCATATTTCCAAAGTCAATGAGTCATAATCATAATAAATAATTGTGATTATGATTTTTGCCATAATCGAGCAGCCTGATAAATACTAAAATCAACAGCAGCATTAATGTTATTTTTTAATCTATAATTATGCTACAATAGGATTAGCTTTGATTATGATGATTAGCTATCATCTTCTAAATAGCAGGTTACTGGAGGAAAAACCTACGGATTTCAAACGTGAATTGCTTTTTGAACAAATACTACCTACCCAATATAGCAGGAACCTCAAAACAACTTATATGAGCTATGCATCATTCTATAATGTTAGGATGCTTAAACTGCTGCCCCCGCGACCCGACCCGGAAAAGCGGTAGATAATGGATGGATGGATGTTACCGATATACCTAAAATGTATTTCACTTTCAGAACGAATAAAATCTAAGTACAATTTTCCTGTTCAAGGATTAACAAAGGTGACAGATCATTGTGGCAATTATCCTAAAAAATCTATTATTGCTGGATTATTAATATTAATGTAATGATAATCTCTGTCCATTAACATGATGGCTCAGTGGGTAGCGCCGGTGTCTTGCGCCTCCAGCGTTGGGAGTGTGAATCTTGCCTCTGCTTTTTCTCCCTCTGGAAGTCATGTGGGTTAGGAGTCTGTTAAAGTGCGTGTGGGCTGTGCGATGGCCTGACTTCCTGTGCTGCGTATCCTCCAAAGCAGTGTTTCCCAACCCAGTTCTAGGGGAACCCCGGACCACATTTTTACTCCCTCCCAGCTCCCAGCCAATCAGGAACATTGTGAATGTGTGCGGGGAGCTGAAAGGAAGCAAAAACGTGGACTGTCCGGGGTTCCCCGAAGACTGGGTTGGAAAACACTGCTCTAAAGACCACCGTCACCCTGCCCAGGATGAGCCGCTGGAAGCCGATGGATGAAGGAATCACAGTCTTAATACGTGTATATTTTATTTGAGTACAGTTTTCATATGAAAATAGTGTGTCGGGCTTATACAATGCTCTTGCTGTACAATCTGCATGTAGGTACAAGTATACTTGAAAGTGTGTGTTTAAAGTCCTAAAAGCCGAAGCAATGGTAGACAGAAATAAAAACAAACCGTCAAGCACAGAGACTGCAAGATAAATTACATGGCTTATTAGTATAAAAAAAATAGCCTGGGAAACATGCCACACTATCCAGTAGTGAGGTCTGGAAGCATACAATGGTGCTTTCTCGTATATTTCTGGTCATATTTGTAGGCCAACGTGTAATTAAAAAACAAAGTAACATGACTAAAAACTAAAAAATATTCTGACATGAATACTGCTAGTGCTTTATTAGCCAAGATAATATCGAGTTTCCAAAGCACAGAGCAAAAATAAATTAATACCAACACCAAGGAGTCCTGAGGAGCTAACAGGTTCCTCTCGATTTAGCAGTCTTACTGGAAACTAAATTTGTTATCATTTATTATTAATGATGTTAACCTGGAATAAAGAAAACCTGACAGTCTGTCAAGATGATTGACCACAGAGTGCAAAGGGATCATGAACCTGCTGTTCAGGGCTAGTTTCAAGGTCATTTAACGGCGGTTGCATGTATGATGATGACTATGTCTGGATTATTCTAACTTTATGTTTATTTACTTCGCCTTAATTTAACATTAGACATGTTAAATATTCAGTTCCAGAGGTTTCCATTCAAGTTTCCACACTGTACGAGATGATTTATAAACTGACCTGATCATTTTGATGGTTTTAAGACGTTTGTACAGTGTTCGGAGGTTTTCAGAAGTTCCTGCAGTTGGTACTGTTCTCACTGGGAGATAAACTGCAGTGTGTTCTGCATGTCAATGAAGGTCATTCAGGTCCGCTCAGCCACAGCGGAGACTCAGCCAAAGGGTCCACGCGGTATGTAGTGTACAGAAGGGTGAGCCGTGGTGGAGATGTAGCAGCTTCCTGTGTCAGTCCTGCCCGCACCCACATCAGCACTTTGCGTGACTAAAGTTCAGTAGCCAATCCGGTAAAAAGCAGCATGCCTCCAACAGCCCTCTCACACACTCAGATGCAACAATGAAGCGAAAGACACTTAAAAACAGAAGTATTTACACCTTTTACGTGGAAATGCCTGTAAAAATGTTAATATACATTGTACTTTTTTAAAATTTTCCATGTTATTTCCGAATCACACCTTTCTACATTGAAAACACACATGCCTTGTCTCTGTCAAGTAGCACTGTATTGAGTAAATACAGATCAGAAACCTAAAGTCGGGGGGGAAGCTTGATTTACACTACCATTTTTCCTGAAACTCAGAGAGATCCAGATGGCTTTGTTGTACAGTCATGTGTCATCATTCTTTTGTGATGTTAACATTTTTTTCCTTTTTTAAGTAAATATATACCAAATAGGATAAAAACTGGCACAGACAAGAGACCTCCTGCCAACTGAACGAAGCTCAGCAAAGTGCTTATTTAAAGTAGTGCATGTGGATGCTACTTTAATTCTGTGAAGCTTCTGGAAACTTCTGACGATACACATAACACAACCTTAAAAACCAGACATAAGAACAGTACCATTATTCTTACACAAACCACTCAGTGCCTCAATACAGGTTTATCCAACACAATCCCTGTAACATTACGAGGTACATACAGCATTTAAAAAAATTCAGCAAACCCCTCTGGGTATTTCATTACCCCTGTAAGAAAGTTGCCTTTTTATTTATTGATTTATACACGTTCATACTGGTGTTAGGGCGCCCCCCCCCCCAGATGTTACTTGAAACAGGTTAAAGGTCAGGGAAGCGACTAGGGTCCTCTTTGTAGTCGTTGGGGATGTTGAAAATGGATTCTTCAAAGTCATCGTACCGAAACTCCTGAAATGTTACAGTTGCTGTGATGGTTGGAAACACAGGGATGTCTGGATAGAAGGAACACAGGATTATTTCAGCATTAAACATAATACTGAGCATTCCTTTATGATGTGGGTTTGCAATACACGCACATACACATTATATAAGCTAGATTATGAAATCTGCACAACAAAACGTGTGACCCACAATGTTTTACTTTAAGGAGTAGACTACTATAACATCATTCTGTCATGTTTAGTTGGTCATTTGAACTACACAAGAGCAATATCTTGTATGAGAAAACATCTCTACTGAACAAAACATGTAATGTTTGCTCCTGACAGGGCATCATTCCGATCCATGAAGAAGGCATTCATCACAACCATGTGCCCCTATTAAAAGCATGACTAACGAAGAAGCCTATTTACTGTTTTAGCTACAAGGCCTGCTAAGCTAATAAGGCTAACTTGCTGTTCTTTTACAGATTCTCCAGCAACATCACAGCTTGCTATACAAAATCCCAGGTATCATTATACCGACTGGCTAGTTTGGTGCCGTCTCCCGTAAGAGTCTTTGTTAGCTACTTTTGACAGTAGCTATTGTTCTTTCTTCTTGTTATGCTTGAAGCAAATGCCACCAAATGTAAAAATATAGTTTTGAAATAATTTCTTTTATAACATTTAAAAATTTTTTATATATAAAACGCAGTTCTCAAGCAGTAAAGAAACAGGTATAATTTTCCATGTCAAGTGTGGCTAATACACAAGGATTTATATTTTGTGGAGAATGAACTGGTTCTAGTTTTAGGTAATAGTATATATATATATATATATATATACACACACACACACACACACACACACACATATATACATATATATATATATTTTAATAAGCAATACTTAAAACAAGGGCACATATGACTCATACTAATGCATTAACAAAGAGTAAGAAATAAAGGACCTACCTAGTTTGACTGGAAATCCAGGAGGGAGTTTCATTTGGACAAATTCTCTGAGTTTGTTAAAGTGCTTAAAGGGAGCGATGACCTCTAATACATTCAGTAACCTGAAGAATGAACACACAGACAAACACAGGTCAACTATGTAAACTCAATTTTACTGGGTTCTGTCTTAACTTAAACTTTAAACTACAACTGAAGCTCTTTCAGTACGAGCAGTTCAGAATAGAGAGCATGAAGCCACACACTCTTAACACAAACAGCAACTATGCAAGTTCATTTCTGCAAGATGTAAAAATGTCATTAATGGATACTATAAGCCTGCTTTCTTTAGATGGGCTGCTCACAGTTTTGCTTAACATGCACAAAAAGTTACAGCCTCCCATAGTGCATATCAACATTGCACTTTCTCCCTACTGTGCTGTGAGCTTTATGTTACTGATAATGTTGATTGATTCCACCCAAATGCATTTTTCCTTGTATATGAGAATGTCTCCACTTGTGTTTGTTTACAGCACTTTACCTTCCCAAAGTGTGATAAGGATGGGTGAGGGCAAATATGAAACATAAGCCTGATGGGTTGGGGGTATTCAGGAGAAATAAGCCCAACTTCAGACAGTTACAGTGTTTGGTAGCAGCGTGTGGGATTTGGGCTACAGGGAGTGAAACAAAAGGGGCAGACGAATAAATGGGGTTGATAAACAGGTACTAAAAAAAACACTTCAGAGGGGGTGGTGTATGGCTTCTCAACCAGAAGGTTGTTGGTTCAAACCCCACTGAGTAATCATATCACCATTGGGCCCTTGAGCAAGGTCATTAACTCTAAGTACTCTAGGGATGCCATAAAAATGGTTTGTCCTGCACTTTGACCTCAAGCTAAAAAATACAATGTATCAAAATGCAATCTCCTTTCTGCTTACAGCTCAGATACTGCTAAGTGAAAGTTCTTTTTTGCTGGCAGCTTATTTTAAGTTTTCAGAAACATTATATAGAATAATTCATGTCCATAACCCCAGGTGAGCTTGGAGCTTGCCCCAGGAAGCAGACATCATGAGACAGAGGACTAGTGAAGGGCATGCACTCACAAAAAGATAAAAAGAAACCCCTTAGAGAGACCACAGCCCTTCTTGAACTGTAGGAGGAAAACCTTTGCAAACACAGTTGAAAATATCCAAATGTCACAAAAAACACACAGTGAGGGCAGAAGTCAAACCCCCATCTCTATAGTGTCCAACTCAAAAAAACTAGCAAAGAAGCCCTTCATTGTATTTAAACAAATAGAGGTGGGGAGGATTGAGGTTTGGCAGTCACGAATGATACGTTACATAACAATTACTTGATGCTGTCACGCTATTTTGGAAAAGTGAGACTCGTTTAGTGAGCAGTCGTAGGAGAAGCACTTACGATTCAATGCCGAGGGGGAAATCCTGGCTCATAGCCACGGTGGCTTTGAAATTCTTCTTGCTTTCTTTGCAGACCAACTCTCTGCCCAGATGGGGAGCCCTTCAAACATACCCAGCACAAGCCATGGCGTGTAAGGCAAACATCAACGTTATGGCCAAGATTAAAGATTGCAAAAAAAAATGTCATAAGGATAAAAAAAACTTCTCTGGTTGAACAACGACATGGGCTGGTTTGTCTCTGAGGTTTGTGGCTATGAATTTAGCACTGATAACTATCCATTAGCTAATTCTGAGAAGGATATTTGTTTGTCTTAATAAGTAGCTGCTTGCACTCTTGGTCGCACACATTGAAGAAGGCTGGAATGTACTACACCTATGGTGGATCTATAATAAAAATAATGTCAATGGTAAGAAGTACTCTATCAAATGTCTCTTCCATATCTTCAATGGAACACGACATCAATGGTTAAGAGGAGGCCAATAAGCTAGTATGCTAATGCTAAATGCTAATGCTAAATGCTCTGAGGGGACACCTGAGGATTTCATATGAGCCTATAAAATACCAGCAGTTGGAATTCAAGACATGTAAGCAGTACTGAAGTGAGGGACTGACATCTGCCTTTTCAACCAGTCCCAAATCACCCATTGCCTTAGCTCAGCAGCATTCCTCTCGAGAAGGTTATGCTCAAGTCTGTGAATGCTGAACAGGTAAAATCCCCCGAAACAGTACGTACTTTCCATTCTCTGCGTTGATGTACTCCTCCCATGAGATGGTGGTGGGTGATGGGGCAGTCAGGGACTGTCTTCTCGCCGGCTGACGTAAGAATGAAAGAACAGACATCAGCACATGGAGGCTGGAAAACTGCTTCAAAAGGAGTCACACTTAAGAGCACTCAAGTACACATACCACTAAAATACACACAAAGAACCACTTATATAAACTGAAAGGGTCATCTAACTCTATCCCTTGTTCAGAAATGAGGGGCTACTTATGAACTGGCATCAGTTTTTATCATTTTTTGTATTCATGCCTTTTTTCGCTCCTGAGGAAAGGCAGGCCGCTGCAGAGTGCAGGGCTGCCGTTCACAAGGCCTGCATCACCAGCAGTGCCTACGTCTCCCCAGTTTCATCTCCTGGATCCTATTGCTCAAAAAGTTTAAACTGGATGGAAATGATCCTATTTAGAAATCCCATGTTTAGTTATCCTGGGTCAGGTTATCTTTGTGCCGTTTTTTCAAAGCAACACTGGACTGGGTCACCATGATCACAATACAGATTTTTCAAGAGCATCAAATCTGGATTAGCAGTGTTCTAAATGGGATGACATATCACAATGTAGACAATGAAGAGACAGAAAACAGCACAATAAAATAATTTTAACACCCACTTCTATCTTCAATTACCTTAAAACTGTCAAAATTCTCATCTGACGCACAAAAAATAAATATTAACAAAGAAATACTCATTTTCTACAAATACATTGTGGATATTTTGAACACGCTTTTTAAAATCATAAAAAGTCAAAATTCTCAACAGTTAAAATAAAGAACTTTTGGAGTTCTTCATTTGTGGAAAGATCTTTTTGGATGTAGTTGTTAGAAACTACTTTTGAATCTGATGATTGTGGCATTGCAATTAAATATACAGTGATGAATGACAGTTCAAATGAAATATATTTTTGTTTGATATTAACAGTTGTTTGTGGGATTATTTATAGTGACATTTTATTTGTACTGTACTGTAATGAACGGCTTAATAGGTAGCGTAATGCCTACTTTAATTGCTATAGTGATGAAGCAGATAAACAAATCAAGCACAGAATATAAGTAAACGTATGCATACTACATGATAAATAAGTTGTATTCTATGAACAAGTTTATAATTTAATTACATTTTGTTCCTGAAATCCACCTTGAATTCACCCTTCAGCTGGAATCAGAAAAATCCTGATTTTTTGGATCAAATGTATTCAATCCTGCTGAAATGTTTTAAAAAGCACATACTGAAGATTTAATAGAGATCAAAATCAAGACTGGATTACGTGATTTAATCCGATTTCAGAATCCCGTTTTTTCTTTTGAACAACTCATTTTCAAGCTCTGATACAATTTGATAGCTGATATCCAATCAGATGACTACTGAAGAACGGGGCCCTGATCCTCTTCATGCTGCATCATGACCTTATACTGGCACATCAGCAGATCCCTGCCTGCTTTATAACTGTCAGCTCAACTGAGTCATATGTCCATTCAAACCCACTACACAGAGATATATAACCTGATATATATTCTTAAGACTACAATTAGATCCCTTAGTGTTTATTAAATTTGTTCCAGTTCTTTCTTGCAAATCCCATACAAAATAATCTGTGTTTTTGGGTTTGTAATGGAATGCAGGAGCAGGCATGGCGACTGTCTAAAAATGTCGTTCCTGTGATAATGGAGCTGTAGAGGCCTGGTGTGAATACGGGAGCACAAAGACCATCAGACTTGCCGTAGCCCGCCCCCCCTCCCCCCATCCATGGCAATGATTTAACTCCACTGTCATGGTGTTAACAGAAAAAGTGACCTTCAGAGCACAAACGTTAAGTCTTCCAGTTTCCCACAGTTCACTGGTGCAAACTCGAGGCAGGCACTCAGTCAGTAATGCGGCAGCTATGCATATGCAGTGAAGCATACAGAAAACTGGGATTAAAACCAGGACTGTTGAACTAGGACTGTGTGCAGTAATTTACGAGGCTGGGAATACCAATTAGCAGGAGAGCTCTGTTATGCACATGGAAAAGTTCAGCACCTTCCCCAAAGGGGCCGTGGGAGTGGGTTGGGACAGCTTAACTCGATATTTGAGAAGAAATATCAAAATAAGAGAGCAGAGGATGTCAAAGACTAGCAAAACTCTGAGGGAGACTGGCTGTAGCCTGTAAAAGTGAGGTTCTGAGATTCACCTCAAAGTTCTGCTCTATGAGGTTCCCCCTTTGCTGAGACTCACCTCAAAGTTCTGCTCTAAGAGGTTCCCCCTTTGCTGAGACTCACCTCAAAGTTCTGCTCTATGAGGTTCCCCCTTTGCTGAGACTCACCTCAAAGTTCTGCTCTATGAGGTTCCCCCTTTGCTGAGACTCACCTCAAAGTTCTGCTCTATGAGGTTCCCCCTTTGCTGAGACTCACCTCAAAGTTCTGCTCTATGAGGTTCCCCCCTTTGCTTAGGCTCTCCATGATGGCCTTGTTCCGCAGGATGTCCTCCTCACTCAGGTGTTCCCGGCGCTTCCTGGACTCCAGCACCAGGCCGTTGACAGAGTAGAAATCTGCTAGGAAATTCCCAACTCTCTCCTGCAGAGACATTGCAAAGACGACTTCATTAATTCTTCGAGGGTCGGTATGGAAAAGCGGTATGTAACATTAATATCCATGGTTAAAGGCATATAACTGAAAGCTCGGAAATCTCGCTACCGTTTTGTCCTCTCTGAAGAGCCAGCCAGTCTGTGCCCGGGAGAAGGTAATGGATTTGGTAGAGAGGGTGGCTGAGTAAATATCGCTGCTCATTAAAATGTCCACCTCTTCTTCTGTCTCCATCTCTGACTCCTGAAAGAAAAAAAAAAGTCTACATTAGGGCTGGTTGGCACCTACTGCAGTGGTGAATGCACCACAGCGTCGGACTGTCCACAGCCCAGAGGACGTTCCTGCCTCACTGTGCCCGGTTGCCATGTAATTTGATGCCAGGATGCCCGGGCCTGGGTGGTGCTGTAGCGTGATGCTGCTCACGTTTATGAAGAATGGATCAGAGAGGGCACAAAAGGTGTTTATATACAATCTTTCCTGATCTTCTTCCTGACTTCCTGCTACTTTCCCCCTGGCCAATGCACAATCGAGGGACGCTTGTGTCACAGAACACAAGTTTTTTCGATTTTTGCCTGGCATGTGATCCCCAAATGCGGTTTTCGCGTCAGTAGTAGATCAGTAGTAAAACAACCCTTAGGATGTTACTGGGCACCATAAGTGAACATCACACTAACCGACGCTAACAGACACATTAGACACTATTGTGGGCATTAGACTGGCATCTTTGTACAATAATACTCAACATCAACCTATAATACAATAAAAACTGCAATATGATCCAACAATTTTTTTCCTCAGGAATCCAATACTAAGTTCCAATTGGCTTCAAAAAAGATGCATTTTACATTTATTTAGCAGACAAAGTGATGTAAAAAAGGAAGGTCTGCCAGTCCCTGAAGTGCTTGAGGTTAAAGGCCCAGTGCAGACATCACTACTCATTAGAATTGCACCAGGTACCTTTGGATCACGGGCATTTTTTATCCTTGGAAGGTAGCTACATTTCACCAATAGCATGTGTTGCTATTGGGTAACACATGTTGCAGTTAAAGGAGGAGCCTCTTACTTCATGGTGTATCCTCTGGTACACCTTCTGCTCGTTGTCAAGAACTACAAAGGACTCGGAGGGTGCAGCTTCCCCGTTGAAGATGAAGCTGAGGTCTCCTCGTTGGCACTTCATGTCTGTGAAGTCTATGAGGGTGGTGTCGAGTCTGAAGGGTCAATGGGGGGGAGGAAAGTTCAGACACTTTGAACTATTCAGGCTGGATTTTAGTTGAAAGGCAGCATTGCCGGTGAAAGCAGGGGATGCGCTTCCTTATAAATTACACTGAACAGCAGGTGAGTTTACAAATGGAAGGCAAATGAAGTCAGCAGCCCTGGAAATATACAGCTAAATATGCCGGTGGCACAGTTGCGCAGCCTGGAAGGTGAAGGCCCCTGAAGACCTGCAAATCTGGAACGTTCCCACCTATCAAGTCTATTGTTTCTGAGGTGAGCCTGTTAATAAGACCGCAAAGCCAATTACTCGTCGAATTCCCATTTCCGACGGCAGCACTATGACACTGCATGCCTTGGTCTGGTAGGAGAAAAACCTGCATCTTAGAAGCAAACTGGGCTACCCATTTATGAATCTATTTTCCCCATAGTTAACCTATACTGTGATCTCTTAAGAAGGCTACAAAAACATGGCATTTTGTCCATCCATCCAAATTAAGGTTCTCTTATCATTCACCCTTGCTTATCAAACAATGAAAATAAATCTTCACCTTATTGGTATTTTCGAAGGTTGAAAAGAAAAGGTGTGACACAGCCGAGATGCAGGAACTAAAGCTAGTATAGGAATCCTTGAAAAACATACCTGATATTGATACCCTGTTTGTAGATCTTACAGGCATCAGAAGGCAAAATTCGGGAAAGCAAAGGCACTAAAACGAAAAGAGAAACAAATCACGAAAAATAAAAAACGTTCATGAAGGACCTTGTTCAGAGCATGTTCTGTGCTCCATGTTGTAATGTTTAAGGCTACGTTCACATTACCAGGCTGAAATGACTCAAATCAGACTTTTTTTGCCTTAATATAATGTTAACATGATGTTTTCAGGCCTGTGTGGAGGCAGAAATCAGATCTTTTCAAATCAGATACACATCCAATTCATGGCCCTGTGACATGGGTGAGAACAGTCAGATCAGAATTCATGTGGGTTTTTTGCCTATACGTATGCGCTGAGTATTTTTGTTATTGATGACGCAGACGACTCATGCAAAAATGTATCAGTGTGTGCATGCGTGCCGTTCCGGGGGGTAGCTGTGTTCACATTACAGTCACTTGTACTTATGAATGTGAACCATCAAGACAGGCAAATCCGACCTGAGCTAAAAATTGGAACTGAACAATAAGGCTTGTACCGTGAATGCAGGCTACGTGTTTGTATGTTTGTCTGACTATTGCACATCTATTGTTACTTATTTATTTTTGTTTATCTGTTGCATCTTTGCTCTGGGTGTGTGAACGACTAAGCAGCCAGTAAAACATCTGGCATTAGGTTGACAACAAATGCTGTGACAACCCCTTTGCTGTAGTGATACATTTATACAAATTCAAAAACCAAAATGGAACAATGCACACATAAAAATACACACAAAAGAATGATGAATTCTTGAAACAACTCCCCCCTCTTCAAATAGAGGCATATTAATAAAATTTGTCCACATAATATATTTCGATAATATAATATCAGAAAATTAATTCATTTGTTGTCATTAGTTGTTTATTACATCATATGTAACCACACACGAGTGGGGCAGTGAAACAGGAATGATAATTAAGCCTGACACATTTTTATTTAAACACTGGGGATGCTCCATACTCCAGCAATGCTTGAAGCACTCAGACTTTATACAGTGAAGTGTGCTGGGCTGCACATCATCAAACTCGACCTTTTGATGAATAATTTACACGCATCCTCGTTTTAAATTCTTAAGTTAGATCATCATTCATTCCGAATTACATCTTTGTTTCTTATATATTATAACAATACACTTCCATGTTTGACAACTAAGGTTTCATCCATGTCTGGAGTGTCATGGTACAAAAGCAAGAATGTGTATTTTCTAACCACTGGGTGGAGCAACTATCAGTTGGCGCACCATGTCACAGTTAAGGACCACCGCATCATCCTCCTTGGTGAAGAAGTGATTTGCGGGTTTTACCTTGACCGGCGTGCATTTCTCGGTACTTCTGCTGTAGCCACCGAATTAAGCCAGTTATTCCACTATGACAGCGCAAATGAGATCCTGGATCAGTCAGTGCACAAAATCTCATCATGCTCACCTGCCCTTAATGGAAACTTTTTATCTATTTTAGTTCAAAGCGGGTGGAACAGCAGATCGATGGCAAAAGTTCTCTCTGCAACCAGCAGGGCGGTGCCTTTGATCCTGTGTGTACTCTCCATACTCTCACTCAGCCTTCCTCTTGACACTCTAAGGACCAAACCACACCCCTCCCACCCCCTCCCGAATTAGACATAGATGGAAGGATATTCCCAAATAGGCAGGTTTATAGCTATTTTATTGCATCGTAGGGTGCATTATTAGGGGCTGGAATTAAAATCCCTTTATTATGGGCTTTGTTCTGTCCCGGATGGCTATGGCAAGTGAGGACATGCTCCATGAAGGCACCGAGGCTGCGGGCAATGAAACCGACCACTGGGGGGCGAGCTCCCGCCGAGTTCTTGTGAACGCTTGTGGAACCGCTGCTCTCTTCTGCTTTTCAGAATAAAGGGAGCATGCAGAATTTAACATAGGTGGAGTACGTCTGACCGTGTGGTTGTGTTCCAGTTTCCCATGTGCTCGTAAAAGGAGTATCAGCCACCTCAAGCCATGAGTCAGACTGTCTAAGTAGCCCACAGACAACCCGCATTTGTAAAACGAACCAAAGGCATGTACTTGTTATTGTGTGATTTCTGCAATGCAGTCATGGTTTTTTTTCCTTAAAAAAGACCTGAGCGTGACCTGACCGGCGACATAACCGTGACCTGACCGCGACCTGACCGTGACGTGATGCTTTAGTACAGGCCAGCTGTCTCTTTCCCCTGATGTCAATTCTTCCACCTCCTGGGCCAATAAGTTGTCACTGCGCTATGTGCTATTTCAGAGCTCTTCCCCTGTGATTTTGCGGCATATCACATTTTCATAAAACACACAGCTTAAAGCAAGTTACTTTATAATTTATAGAATTAAAGAGACATGAGCTCCACTGGGCTGCAGTAAATGAGTGTACCTGGGTGTGGACTGGGTATTTCATACCGGCCTCCGGCTCTTTGGTTTAAACGGTGAATTAGGGGAAGGTCACCTGACCATCAGGATTCACATTTTAGGTTCTTATACGATTCCTGTTGGGGCTAATTTTCTGAAGCAATTTCATAAATGACAAATGCATGAACGCCCTCTGGTTATCATAACTGACATTCTGAAATTATGGTGGATGAGGGAAAAAATTGCCGAATTGCACCTTTATTCATTTCATGAAGTGGAGGGGGTGGGGGGAGTGGGACGTAGAGGAAGTACAGATGTCAAGCATGGGGCTGAGAAATTTAGTAACAGAGAGCAGAATTTTGACCTTTGAGAAACAAAATGACCCCCCATCACAGTCAGAGAGACACACATATGAAAGTCATAAAAAACTTAATATTGCGGCTGAGTTATATATATATATTAATGTAGTTTATACTGGCATGACCTCTGAAGATGGCCAGGGTGTTAAGCACCGCGTTTCTGTGGACTCCTCGGGTTTCACAGGGGTTATTCATAGTGATCATGTATCGCTGTGACAGAGCATGACTGAGGTGTCATGGACTGCACTCCCGATCCCAAAGGCCGTAATGATCTCTGCCTTTATTAGATACAATACAATCATTTAATTTTAGCATTTTTTTTAAGCAAAGAGATGGTGTGTTTGAGCTTGACCTCGGCAATGATCAAACATTTATTCCATAGAGAAGCTCACCCCAGCTTTGAAAATCCCAGTGAAGTTCCAAGTAGAAGTCTCCCAGCTGAAAAGAAGAAAGCTATATGTAACAACTGAAAACACTGGGCGTTAACTTTGGAAAATTATTAATCTAGGTATTTTACAGATCTACGCTAAAAATACTTGGCTCAATGCTTGTGCACTGATGCATCTAACTTAAGTAACAGAACATGATTTTACAATCTTCAGCTATTCAACCTGTCTAGGAGGTAACAGCAGATGTATGAACCAGTGCCGGGCCATTTAAAGTGCAGCACTATAAGATAATTCCTGTCTTTTTTTAAGAAGGGGATACAGGGCCCTGACCTCTGCTTTAAGCGGGAATATCCTCTCTCTGACAGTCAGACTGACTAGCCTATCTGCTGCTCTCGCTGCCCCCCCCCCCCCCCCGGGCCCCCCAGGGGGCTCATCCTGGTGCCGGAATATCAAGGAAGGCCCCCGTTTACAGCGGGTCCGGGTCAGTGCACCTGGCTTCATTTTCACAGCCTGACACCAGTGGCCGCATCTCCGGTTATTTCAGACGTTTCAACACTTCTGTTCTATTTTAATAAGCCCACTGAGCATTACAGGAAAAACTGTCAGACTTCCTGTGTGTTTCGACATAGACAAACATTCTGTACCACCAGGTGTATGGATGGATGGATGGATGGGTTGATAGGTGGGTGGATGGATCTACTCCAGGACGGAAGCTGAATCCCACCTATTCATCTGGTACAATGGGGGAGTTTTACCTCTTTAAGAGCTTTCAGGAGCCGTGGTCTCTTGTCCTCCACACTCTCCCTGGACTGTTGCTTCAGTTTCCTTAGCAATGCTGTGACTGAGGGACAGAATGAAATAATAAGCCATGGATCTCCAGCAGAATCCTAGGTGCTTTGAAAGCATGTATTTGACAGAGACATATTTTAAAACTGAAGAGATACTCAGTCTTTCTTTGTGATTTTTTCGTTAAACATAGAGGTAACGTCCATAAAAACACAGTGTTAAGCACTTTTTATCAGCATTATTCAACGAATCACTCAGACAAAACAAAACACAGCATAAAGGCAGCTGGATGTTCAAACTATGAATGATGGGGAAACGTGGCCAACTGGGCACATTATCAGAGGAAACAGGTCCTTTCTGCTTCCAAAGCATAAATCACAGCAGACCGAGCTGGAAGTGACACCTGCTGCTGCAGGAATTTCAGCTCATGGAGACGGAATTGCATCATATTCCCTAATATATTCACATTTCTAAGCTCAGTCTGGAACGATAGTGAACTGTAGAAGAATTTAAAAGCGCCAGAAATCGACTTATTCTCATTGGTTTATGGAAGTTAACAGCTGAATTGCACAAAAACACAAAACACAGCCCTCATGTCTAAGATTGATTCCATAAACTGGGTCAAATTCTAGTATAGAGAGAAAGCCAGAACCATGCAGGGCCGCCCTATGGAGATGCACCAGGACCGCAGAACAAACAAAAAAAGACACTCCAGATGATGTCAGCGGGGGGGGGGGGGTCTTTCTTAGGGGGCAGACTGAGAAGGAGTGGAGCAGCCCAGGTGGAGGAGGTGCCTGTGCCCTGTGCTGACAGGGCGCTCATGGAGGAGCACAGTGGGAGGTTTCGACTGCCGTTAAAATGCCGTTTAAGGGGCAACCGGATGTAATATAAATTAGGCTTCGGCGGCGTGCCTGGAATGAGCAGTGGCTGCTTTTCAGCACGGCCCCATAGTCAGCGAGAGAGACGGTGCGGTGGCAGGAGTGAGGGTGCAGGACCATCTGAAGACATCAGCAGCTGTCGGGCAGTGCTGTTTAATGAGGCTCTTTCCGACTGTGTTGTGGCAGCATGGAGACGACGGACTGATTCTACAGTGACTGGAAGACTGACCTCCTGCTACTAATACATCCCTGGGAAGTGAAAGCATGCATCAAACAGCATCTTAATTAAGGCCAAACCCACATGGTTTACACAGGGCTGCAGTCATCACATTCATTTTTATCAGCTATGCTGGTACTTAGGACCGTGGTCCGCAAATATCAATAAATAAAAATATTAAACAAGGTGCACCAAAACTAATGCGGGTTAAATTGGGTGTATTTTTAGAAACAGAAGGGAAAATGTGCTGTTTGGTAGAAAGGATTTATTAATCAATTAAGCTTCCGGGGGGCGGGGGTTCATCCCCAATTATTATTTTACATGTTGTTTCCATATCACAGAACTGAAACTTGTGCCAGTTTCTAAAACCTTTGTCCTTGGAATAGTTACTGACCAGCGGTTATAAAATAATGCTATGGCCGATAAAATAAGTACTGGAATCATTTTAATCCAACACATACAATCCCTCTGGGATTTCACAATATTGCGATTGCAGAAATGAACACAAAATCAAGCAAATGCCACATTATTTGCGTGACCTTGCAATTTTCCAAATTAACCATAGATTTCCCTACAAGAAAAGGCCAAATCAATGTACCCACTTGCATCTGGACCAAGACACATCTGAAACAGCATTATAGTCAGCATTCATGCCACTCATGCTAGGCTGTGCTGCTAGGAAGATCAACATGCAGAACACATTCTATCTGCCAATAAAAATGACTGCTTATGTGAAGGCCAACTTTGCAAGTTGAGGCACTGTAAAGTGCACAGATGTACGCAGTCTACATAAAACAAATATTGGGAAATCAAACATTTTGTTCTACTAATGTATTGGACTGATATTTTTGCTGCTAATGTTGAATTGAGTTTATTTTACTAAGACTTCACTAACTGGAACCAAGAGACAGTATTTTCTTCTGTGTGTAAATGGATGGGTTAAGGGCCAAAGTACATGTCAAAGAAACCATTCTCTAACCTGCCTGAAATGCCTTGTTGAAATTTCAGCCTTTACTCCTGTGACATGGTGGTCACCTTGAAACACAATTCTTATTGGCTGCCCACCTGCAAGGATTCTGTTGCAAACAGCAAGACCTGGGTGGCAACCTGACCAATCAGGGCACACTGGGCTCACTGTGTGAATCTCAGAGTGTTGCAGTTAGTTAGTTATAGACAGTGTGAATAGAGATGGTCCGTATGAGAAAAAAAAATGTGTTTTTGGAACACTAAAGCATACACAGCTATTCTAGTAGACCCCAAAAATAAAATTATTAAGTGAATATGAGAACGATAGGGCCCTTTTAGCAAAGTATCTGCATTTACTGTTGTAGCAGCATTGTTTAAGTATGCAAAGAATAGGGACATATAATGGTCATGTAGCTCAAACAAAATCTAGGCCACTACGCTACAGGAAGAAATCCACTGGCAGCATGATTTACAGACGTCTGCTTCGTTGTTTTATTCAGTAGCAACTTCCACATAAAAATTAACAGATATTTCTTAAAGTACAAATTGTTCAATCGTTTGCCAAATTAAATGTAATAAAGAAAATTTATCAAAAAAAAAAATCACTTTACACCCCAACTAATTATTTCTAGTCAAAAAAATACATGCAAGTCTCCAGTACAAAATATATGAAAGTACACTGCAGGGCTCCAGACAAAAAAAAAAACGAAATACTTTAGGAGCCATAATCTTCATCACATGCCAAATGTGAAATAAGTAAAAAATACGCACATGGCTCATTTTCTCTGTGCTCTGCCTCACACTGCCTTTGTTTTCTCTGTGTCATAGTTGGGGATTAAACCCGAACCGGGCATACGTACCTGGCATTCCTGCTTGATGACGTATGTTTGATTATGCAGATCTTTACTTAAATATTCCAGGAAGAGCATCCAAGTTTAAACCTTAACTCAATACCACAGTAAAATTAGCTTTATATGCAATTTTTTGGCTGTAACATCTAACTGTTTGTAATAGTTTCTGCCTGCACTTCGCATTCAGTAGTCCAGCTATCGTGCTTAAAGTCACTAATGGTGAATGGATACAGTGCAATTATTAATAAATACATTTAAAAAACACACAATATGCAAGTTACATGGTAATTTAATGCTTAAAGCACAGCTTACAGGATATGTCTGTATCGTTTAGGTTTGTACTTATTAGTCCATAAATATAAGTCTTCCTATCAATTGTCCTTTAAATGGACACATCGTAGTTATTATTAGTGAAGGAAAAGTACTGTGGGATCTCCCAAAAGTCCATCCCTCCATTTTTTCCTAACCATAGATTGTTTTCCCCTCCATGCCCCTTCCTAGGCTCCACGCCGTCAGCAACAGAGTGCCAGATTGCAAGGATTTGACAAATGCTGTCCAATCTGTCAACACTGCTTTGGATCAATCCACGCTTTAATCTCGCGATAATGTAGCGAGAAAGGCAGACGTGGGTTGAGTGCACATAATTAAGAGCTGCCACTTTTCGTGCCTTTTTCATTTTAATTTGATTTTTTCTTGGATTCTGGGAGGCAGTTGGCATTGACCAATGAAAAAAACTAGTGGCAAAATAAAAAATCTAATTGCACCGGCGACCATTATAGTCGCCATCTGGAGCCCTGTGCTGATGAAAGTGGTAATTACCAAGAATCAGAAAGAATACGTCTAAAAACATCTATTTTGTATATATTTTACACAAGAGTTGAGACTTAGGAGAAATCCACACTAACCTTACACACATTGCATTCTGCAGTTGTGTTTTTAATTCCTCACCATAACTTTTTACAGTAATTCTATTCCCACACAGCCAGCAGCTCAGATGCGCGTGTTGCTCAACAACCAGCCCTCACCTGACCCGCACTTCTGTTTTCAGTGTGTCGGACTAAGGCTACAAGAATTACTCCCCTACCCCCCCGATATCATACACACACACACACACACACACACACACACACACACACACACACACACACACACACACACACACACAGATATGGACAATGTCATTATGCCATATATAAAGAAACAGGTCACAAAGAAAGCAATTACATACAATTTGCATCACAAATTTTGAGAAAAGCTACTGCAAAATCAAGCATTTTTGCCTCAACAATCCCAAAAAAAAACACTGAAATCCTGTAGAGACTGCATACAGTCTGATGAGACATGGCAAGATTGAAGACTCATTAGCGGCAAGGATAACACTGCAATTACAGCCATTTTTGGCCGGTTGTTTATTTAGGTTAAATCTAAGCTTCCCTTCTCCATTACACTGACCTTGGTGCTGCTGTTGGCGAGAGAGATTTACCATTGCTCCTAATTTGCAGGGCATACTTATTAGTTTATACTCATCTGCAATTTTAATAAGGATGTGAGCAACTCTGTCTGTGTCTTTCTTTAACAAGACTAAGTGTAATATATTAGTACTTAGCAAACATCACATAGGGAATGACAGAACACCCCTGCAGGACACATGGGCACAGGCATTCATATCACTGAATACTTAATGCCAATTCATTATCGGGCAGCTTATGAAATAGCGGCTTAACTGTGAGCCCATGCTAAGCCAGCGGTCAGACAGAACACGCCAGTGTTCTACAATAAATCCTTCTTATTTCCAGCCATAGCTCCTACCCGCTTTTCCATTTTATTATGGTTAAGGGGAAGCCAGTGAGGAGGGAGGAATAAAAGGCAATTCACTAAACATTAACACTGACTTCTCCCCGAAGCGCTTCCACTGCAGGCCTGCCCAAAAGGCCTGCTTCTTTGCAAACGTTTGCAGACTGAGTGTCAAACAAACTGGTCCAACTTCCTCATAAAAACATTTATTAGAGTGCTTGGGCTCTTGAGCTCTTTTCCCTAAATAAGGGGAGTGACAAAATATTCATTGATCACTGGTGAGTCAGTAACATAGTTGCATTTGTCATTTTAGGTGTGGCGGCTACTGTTTATCATTTTATTGGGCAATAAACCTAATCAATGCTGAGTGCAATTCAGTCCCACACAGCCTAGACTCATGCCAAATAAAGCAATGTCTTTGGGGGAAATGGACTGTATTAACAAGATATGATTACAGAAACCTAGGCAAAGTACGGTCACACTCCCTCTCACTTGCACACCACACTTCACAGGTTATATCACTGAGAGATACTACACTAAGCAAGTTATCACATTCAGGTGCAGAACTGTTAAAGCCAGTAAAAGGGAAATCACCCTCCGGCACTGAAACCAACAATCAGCCTCCCTAGAAATCACCCAACGTGGCAGAGCTTGTTAATGTATTTAAAGTTTGCTTCTATTTCTGCATTTGCTTAGGGGGACACTTACATTTAATATTTCATTTGTCTGATGCTTTTATCCAAAGCAACTTACAGTACCGGTAAGAAATGCGATTTATGTGTGCACCCGGGGATTTGAACCCATGACTGTTAGCACAATTCTTGAGTTACAGGAGGCATAAACCATAAATTATAATGTGAAATATCACTCTGTATGCAATTCATAATGGTATATATTCAGCATTGATTTAATATCCCATCTGCCCATAACACAGTGATGACAGGTGCTGTTTAGAGTCACCTGAGCTTAAACTTCCCCTACACTGTCAGGTCACTTAATCCCTGCATAATGCCCCACATGCTGATCTACTGTCAGGATTCCCTAAGAGCTAATAACAATCCTGATGACTGAAACATGCCTGTACTCACTCCGAAACAGTTACTTGTCATTTGTTAGCTCAAAAACCAATCAAATGGAAAAAAAGAAAAAAAAAACTGTAATCTCATGTACACAAGACATATGTCACCCACAACTCTGATGGACTTAAAAATACTGAACAGCTGCACACAACAATTACGGATTAAAAATAAATAAATGCAAAGATAATGAATGCTTTATTATCTCTGAAGAGAGTTTTGGCCCCTCCTTGCTCAGTTGTACGACCTGGTACAACTGACCTGACTGAGTATTTTCTACCTAGTTAAGTTCACCACGTGAACGGCAGCAAGACCCACGTCCTTGTAGATGCTGCAGCGTATTGACAAGGCGAGCGCTGCGATCAGCCTCTCTTCTGTCGGCAATCGCATGCGGGCGGGGGAGGCATTAATGCTGCGGGGTGACATAAAAAGGAACTCAGGCACAATCAGCAGGAAGTTTAGAGGATTGAGAAGATTTGGTATGCTTCCTCACCCTTAGGAGATAGCTAGGCCAGGTGTAATTACAACAGCAATCCACCCTTAAAAAGCAGAACCACAAAGCAGGGCAGAGACCAGCAAGCTTTATTTGCACGTAGCAGTGCTCAGACATCTCAACCTGTCATGTGTAACCTGCAATCCCTTGCTCCATGGACTAAACAATAGCTCCCAGAGTACAATTATAACTGGAGCTGGAGCATTAACTGGGCAGAGTAAAACAGTCCATTTAAGAGGGATCATGAAATGAACACCGCAATGACAACCTTCTGCACGGTGGTACAAAGCGGCCGGGTGACGTTTATCAGTTTGTCACTGCCGGCTGACTGCCAGGAAGGTCAAAGAGGACGCGCTGAATTATTCCTGTCCGGCATTTTACACTGTAGGTAAGCTGGCAGCAAAGATGAACCAGGTCAGCGTGAGGGAAAGCACAGCGCCGGTGCTGACCCAAAGGGCAGCTATGGAAAGCTACAGACAGCTGGCATCCTCACTACCGGCTCAACAAAGAGAATAAGAAATGGCTCTGAAAACCTAAAACAGAGGGACAGGACAACAAAGAAAATGGAGGAGTCTTTGGGGGGGGGGGGGGGGGGGGGTGAATTTCAAACACGTTTCCTTCCTTTAATTAAGCCCAATGCACGCTGACGTGTATTTAATAATGTTTATTACAAAGTGTTAAACGAAACCTGGAGCTGCAGCCTCTGAGGATGTCCCCTTGCTTGCTGGAGGTGGGGGCTTTGAGGATGCGCCCTGCACGGCTGCCCCTCCCACGCCAAAGCCACCTTCCTGTCTATCCTGAATTACAGAATTGTTCATCTTTTACAATGTCTATGTTTTAGCATAAAAACAAACAAGCAGATGAAATCGCCTGCTGTTAACAAACAACCATATTCAGCCTAACCTGTCATGGCTTTTCTTACTATAGGAAATGTTCATATCTGTTTAACTCCTGATCTAACTCCTCAGAGGAGGGGGGTGGGACCCAGGTGACACTGTAAGTTGACATCAAACGCTGAGCTCAGAATCACGCAAAACCCAGGTGATCAGCGTTAGTGCACTTTGACAAAGTGGAAGAATGACTGGATTAATGGATTTTACAACATTATTACCATATCATAAAAAATACCAGTGGTTTTCACACTTCACCTGTTGAATCTGATAAACAATGTGCTTGACAGTACAAATCATAAAACCTAAAATCATTTAATTGATTTTCACTGAAATTCCTTCACAATAAATGCTTTTCTGCACGTAAAACCCATAATTCTGCATTCAGGCAATTTTTGTACTTTCTTCAAAGTGATGAATCGCCTGCCTTGCAGGCACTGAGAGCACCATTCTCCAGCCCAGTCCTGGGCTCCTTCTCGGTACCGACGTGGATTCCGGTGGTTTAGGGGCAGTGAAGGGGCTAATAACAGGAGCGGACTTTCCTGTCCAGTGTAATCCAAGCCATCTACAACTCAGGCCCATAAAACAGCTCCTTTGGCAGTATGAGGCACTGGCTGCACAGCAGCGGTTAAGCAGCTGCTATATTACAGTCACACCCTGTGGATTAGGCTCGGCAGCCGTGCTCACAAGTGTCAGCTGCGAGAGCTGCAAATGGACTACAGCCCCCACATATCTGTGTACATGAAAGAAGGCATAATCACACCCACCATCACAATAAGACCAGCAAAAGTGATCAGTGATGGGAGACCCCAGCATTATGACATCATGCCACCCACCGACAAAATCAGGAACATGCTTTTCCATTGTCTGGGACTGCATAATGTATGAAGGACTATATAAAGTGTGTTATTATTTTTTTTTATCTCTCCATCCATTATATTAATATAATAAGCTATAGACTTTACAATTGAGGATAATTATGGATGTTTCCCATCAAAGTTAATTAACCTGGTTTTACCGCACCCTCTCTTTCACATAGGGAAACTTTGTTGTCATTGTGCAAGAACATTCTGTCCTTAAAGAAAATGTTCCAGCTTACAGAGATCCACTCCTAAGTGCCATTGTCCATCCTTACCATAATACTTCAGGGCTCATTCTGAAAAATGCAGTCAAATGGCAAAGCAAAGAAAAAGAGAATAAAAAAGTAACTTTCCCAGTACAGAATTATGCCCTGACCTGTGACGCCCCACTGTTTTAACATTCAACGAAATGAAAAACTCAGGAATGAAGGTCTGTCGGTTGGCCGGAAGGTCAGCTACTGAGGGGGCCTGGCTGAAGAACTCCGCATTTTATTTAACCCGACTTTGTCTTCTATGTAAGAGATCAAAGCAAGATGAAATTAGAGCACAGCACTGGCTCTGGTACTATAATGACCTTATAATGACTCTATTGCCTGTCATTTAGACTCACAAGGGTGGGCCGTTTTGGATTTGGTTTGTTACAGAGTGAACCCGTATATATAATAAAGACAACAATAATAACGATAGTGATAATAATAACAGCAACAACATCAACTATGCCTGCTGATCGAGACTCAGCGGGGGTCTTTTGCTTACTCATTTGCCGGTCTCCATAGCTGATGGCTTCAGCCAGAGGGCTCCATCCTTGAGCGTTCTTCACCTTCACAGGTGCATTGTGGGCCAGAAGTAAATGGGCACACTCTACAGAAAAAGACAAAACAAGACATACGATCACCTTATTGCATTATTGTAATGGCATGCCAATTTAGCTGGCAGGAATCTAAGCTTCTGCTGGATGGAAATGGCAGATTAGTAGTAGTGAACACAAAGTTCAAGCAGTATCATATTAGGTGTCAATGAAGAACGTTTTTAGGTAAGACGACAAGTTTTTATAATGGAAGACTACTTTTACTTGGTGGACATGCTCTGTGCAGCCACATGAAAGTTCACTCTCAAAATGATGGTGAGTTTTGTGCCGCTCTGTGGGTTAGTGACTCTTTGGGAGGTTACTGGTTAAGAACCCAAGGTTACCGCTGAGCCATTTAGTAAGGCCCTTAACCCCAACAGCTCAATGAACCCTGGCTAACCCTGCTCTCTGATCCTCACTTGCATGGCACTTTAGGGAAAATGTTTGCATGAAAAGGACTGAAAAGTTCAAGAAAGCTGTCATTTGTAACACAGGAGTCTGATTTATATTCAATTTTAAAATTCCTTTAAAAATTACTTCAAGCTTTATCGGTAACATTTTTAAATTACAATTGAAATACATGCACAGAAGACTGAAAAGCTGTAACTAAAATAAAAATATTCTTGCAATTCTGAATGCTTTTCAAACATGTGGCTTTAATTAACTATTAAATATCTCAGAACCAAATATTACTCAGTCTAAAAGTCAAAATAAGTAAGTGCCTGAGGCACCTTCATTTTGACCTTTAAAGATGATCGGGGCTAAATATGAATTAGTGATTATTTGAGAGTCAGCATAGGTTTTACTCAGTTTAAGAAGATTAAGAAGAACAAAAGCCTGTATTTCCCCACAAAGACCAGGCTAAGACGACTGAAAAGCTCACAGACCCAAGACAATTACACAACTTAGACAAAGTTAATATAGATAATCAGGAGTTTTGGTTTCAGTGCTTTGGAGAAATTTTAAAAGAAAAAGAAAAAAACATATTGGATTTGTTATTTTAGAAATTAATACTTTTATGAAATACCTGCAGGATGCTAGAAAGTTGTTAATGACTTTTTAATGCCTTTCATTACGATATGTCTGCTTATGTAGGGTCCTTGTGCCACCTGGCATAGCGTATTTAAGGGAAAAAAAAGTATTATACAGAATTAATGTCTCATAATCTCTACAGAAAGTGGTCAGCCAGTCTCCTTCCTGGATTATTAAGGTGTTGTTTTATAAGGACGATCCAGTGGCTTCACATCAGACTGATGCCTACACTAAGCCAAACTGATACTGGATTTATTTTGCATATTTTGTGCTATATTTTCAAATACTACCCCTAACTTCTTATCTAGTTTGTAATGTCGTGACTGCGCTGATCAGCTACAAATCTGGGTTTCTGATCAAACAGGCGAGGTTGTGCAACCACAGTCATGTAAAGGAGCCTATGAAGAACTCATGCAGCTGGGTTCCTCTTTCAATTTCCTGGAATCATTCCTGTTTATCAGAATTATCTGATATTCCATTAATAACCGTGTAGAATAATCGCCCTCGGGGCAAATATCAGCATCAAGCACAGTATCTATTTATTTAGGTAACAGAAAACAGAACTGATTTTTATATTTTCTGATCCATGTTGCCGTGTTAAATAAATAAAGCGTGTTAAATAAATAAATCATTTTCAGGTATTACATTTGAATAGGGTAAAATGTGTTCATATTTATAAAACTCAAGTAACAGCAACATTAGTAATTGTTTATAAAAGTGAACTCAATGGCTGGCAGTACAGACATGAAGAACATAATGTATTTACCCGGCTACCTTTTTTCACATGGCATCTTGTTAACCAAAGGGTCTTGACAAAAACTCTTAGGCAGTCCGAATCTCAAATGACCCGCCCACAATTAGTCATTCCGAAGAAGTGTCAGGCCGACGTGCTAATCTAATGTAACACTAAGATGGTCAGCTCTGTTGTAAGCCGATAATCCCACACTAAGGAGTCGCTCATACTCTGAAGTTACGAAATAACCGAGCCTTGACATTTGACACAAGTGACAAATCTTTCCGGTTCTGTGTGAGCCGGCTGCCACAATGACTGTACGTCACATCGACCTGAAACCCCACACCGCGCGGCGAGGCAAGGTCGCACAGTGGGGGATGCAGCATAACATGCAGCAACTCGCAACACGCAAGTGCAACCTGGCATTAGAGACGGGTAGCTACATGCAGGTATTGCCACTGATAGCTCAAATCGACATTCCTCACATTCATTTAGACAAAGAAACACCTATAAAAATATTTTTATTAATTTATGGTGAGGCAAACCAAACAAATGTAAGCTCATTGTAATAAAGGTAGAGACAATACCATTATAATCCTGCATGCCCCAGTTAAATAATCATCATACTATACCATTCAGCAGAAGCTAATCTGTATATTTGGGAGTGTTTGCCATTGTAAAGTTTTTATTTTGTCATGGAAGATGCGTAAGCTAGGCTACTACTGAGCTAATGACAGAAATAACTTGTTTCCTTTGTGATGTGTGGTAATGACACCCAGAAGCATGTCTTCTGGGAAAATACAAAGCGACTGATGACACAATCAGAGATTCGGCACTGATGAGAAAAGCGATGCAACCATGCTGTCAAATAGCAGATCATGTGATTATGGGAGGCTGCCTGCAACTCGACTGCTTTTTTTTGTCCCCTCTTTGGCAGCTCATTGAAAATCGAGCTGGTCGAGGAGGGACAGCAGTCAACGCAGCCATCTTCTCTGCTGGAATCTATGAAAGTACCGATGAAAGTACCCCCTAAGCCCCACCCACAAGCTTCTTTTCCGGCACGAGGATGGATTTTAGTAAGAAATTACATCAGTCAGTCAAGCAAGCAAGGTGGTCTTTATCCTATTTGGACATTGCTAGTCATCTTAATGGGGCAATCATATACACGTGTAGCTATCATATACGTATATCAAAATTCGCATTAAAGAAAACGTAGTTCTCCATTACAATGTTACTGTCAGACTTCACAAAAACTTCAGGGCCGATACATCATGACTGGGCAATGTAAAAAAAATAAATAAATGAAAAGTGATATCGAGTTGTTCAACCCCTCCCCCCCCCCACATATCTATAAAGATAAGTACATAAATATTAACAAGGAGTTAAAAATGGATGTTACGTTAATTGTTGTAGTTATCTACTTATGGTCTGCACACCAGAATGGATATGCTTTTAAAACTAATTAAATAGCCCAGCCTAGTTTATCTAAAAATTGCCAGTTTGCGGATTTATTGTTCCTCAGGTTCTGGCTACAGTCTGTGAAAACCTCCTATAAATGAAAGATGTTGCAAAGAAGGAATTTGTAGCTAGGAAATAAAGGCTGCTGGTAATCTGCTCATTTTGAAAGGGAATTAATGGCAGTAAGCGCTTGTCTAGTTTGACCGTCCATATGTGGGGATGGGGAAGTTCAAAAATCTCACGATTCGAGAAAGTTGCATTGAACGCCTGACATTCTGGCTGCTGACCGACAGGTAGTAGTTGCTGATGTGACAATGCTGAACTTCCCAACTTACAAGACTGGTGAATACATTATTATTGCAAGGGACAATGCTTATGAAATGCTGTGTTATAATAGCCAAAAAAAAAGTGCATCAGAAATGTAGGCTGCAAGGCTGAACTGCATACATCATACATCTTTCAGTTATCTCACTTTATCTGTTATAAGCCTACTTCCCCAACAAAAGCAATAATCACCTGTCATTCACTGTCAAACAGTTACACCAGAATACTTGTCTGTCATTGTCACTGAACGATAATATTGTCAAATCGCACGAGCTTAGTGAAAATGTGGCACATGGTTTTCTAATCATGCATGACATCCAAGGTTATCTATTCACCAGCAATTTTCTGAACTAGTTTACAGACAATGTGTACTTAAATTAAATTACACCATGCAAATATTAAACATAATAATCACTTTACTATCAATGTCATTTATATATACTGTAATAGCTGTTTGCTCTTGAACCATTTCAAATAATTAATTCTATTTAGCGCTGGCTACCGAACTTCAGTACTTTTGTGGTACCGACCGAAATGCTCCAATCCTAACGAGGGTCGAAAAATAAATATTCTTTTAGTGCTAAACTCCGATACCCAAACGGTAAATCTCAGCGTCTGTGAGCTAATAAGCAGCATACTTGTATAAAGATCTAAAGTCGCTGGTGATTGCCTGTCTAATGTAACGCTAAGAAATCAAAAGTGTGGCTCCACAGGGTTGCAGGCTGTGACCATTTTCACTTTTTGTGACCATTCTTTGGAGACAGTGCGATTTGTAAAAATGCCCCTCATTTATGCTGAAATAGGCCCCCATATAGTGGCTGCCCGCATCGTGCTATATCATGTGAGACACCCGCAGAGGGCGAGTGCATGTGTATGCATGTGTGGGTCAGCGAGACCATCAGAACTCGACCTGATTCAGTTCCTCTGAAGCACTACTGACACTTACAGTGATCAACTTGCTGCCTGCTTGACCACAAGCAATGGCGCCAACATGAAAGTTACACGCAAGTGCAGAAAAAACAGACAGTAGATGGTTTTATTTTTGTACCCCAACAAGACTTTTGCCTGCATCTCCAGCTGGAGCCAGTGGGGAAACTTGCCAGCATAATGTTACATGGATTTTTTTATTTTGTGGAAAATGAAAGATTGATCTGCTGGTCAAATTTAATTATGAACATATCGTGGGTCAAAATTGACTGTGAGAGACACACATTTCAACCAGTTCACACGCTCACACGCCGCACCTTGTGTTTCTCACGCTGAGAAGTAAGAGAACACCCACCGGGGGGGTCCCGTTGTATGGAATTAATGGATGAAGTGCAGGCACACAGATTGGAGTTTTCCCATCGAATTCATAACTGTCCCAAGTTGTACAGAGTTAATAGCCATTTACCAGCCAATTGAAAAATAGCATTTGTTGCAGTGACCCCACTGCGAACACGCTATTACATGGTTGCAGAACATACAGAGTGCAGACAAGGTGGAGGAGGCACAGTAAGATCTGATGAATGCGATGAGCAGGGCTCTAAAATATCATGCATTGACAGTGAGACACAGGCTCCGCCCCTAACAGATGTAATCTCACTTCAAACTTTTGAGGAAACTTGAGAGCCCTGGTAAAATATAAGTAAAAGGCTGTGACCCATTATGATCATGATTGATCCCTCCAGTAACTAACCCATTTATTACTAACCAATTTCCAGCGATGCCCAGCCCTAATTGTATCCATTTTATCCACTGCATGAAGCACAGGGCACAAGGCAGGGGGCCATCCAGAATGGCATGCCAGCCCATCACAGGGCGGGGGTTTGGCCATCCAGAATGGCATGCCAGCCCATCACAGGGCGGGGGTTTGGCCATCCAGAATGGCATGCCAGTCCATCACAGGGCGGGGGGCATCCAGAATGGCATGCCAGTCCATCACAGGGCGGGGGGCATCCAGAATGGCATGCCAGTCTATCACAGGGCGGGGGGCATCCAGAATGGTATGCCAGTCCATCACAGGGCGGGGGTTTGGCCATCCAGAATGGCATGCCAGTCCATTGCAGGGCAGGGGTTTGGCCATCCAGAATGGCATGCCAGTCCATCACAGGGCGGGGGGCCATCCAGAATGGCATGCCAGTCCATCACAGGGCGGGGGGCCATCCAGAATGGCATGCCAGTCCATCACAGGGCGGGGGGGCATCCAGAATGGCATGCCAGTCCATCACAGGGCAGGGGGCATCCAGAATGGCATGTCAGTCCATCACAGGGCAGGGGGCATCCAGAATGGCATGCCAGTCCATCACAGGGCAGGGGGCATCCAGAATGGCATGTCAGTCCATCACAGGGCGGGGGGGGGGGGGGCATCCAGAATGGCATGTCAGTCCATCACAGGGCGGGGGGGCATCCAGAATGGCATGTCAGTCCATCACAGGGCGGGGGGGCATCCAGAATGGCATGTCAGTCCATCACAGGGCAGGGGGGCATCCAGAATGGCATGCCAGTCCATCACAGGGCAGGGGGGCATCCAGAATGGCATGCCAGTCCATCACAGGGCGGGGGGCATCCAGAATGGCATGCCAGTCCATCACAGGGCAGGGGGGCATCCAGAATGGCATGCCAGTCCATCACAGGGCAGGGGGCATCCAGAATGGCATGCCAGTCCATCACAGGGCAGGGGGGCATCCAGAATGGCATGCCAGTCCATCACAGGGCAGGGGGCATCCAGAATGGCATGCCAGTCCATCACAGGGCAGGGGGGCATCCAGAATGGCATGTCAGTCCATCACAGGGCGGGGGGCATCCAGAATGGCATGCCAGTCCATCACAGGGCGGGGGGGCATCCAGAATGGCATGCCAGTCCATCACAGGGCGGGGGGGCATCCAGAATGGCATGCCAGTCCATCGCAGGGCAGGGGGGCATGCAGAATGGCATGTCAGTCCATCACAGGGCAGGGGGGCATCCAGAATGGCATGCCAGTCCATCACAGGGCAGGGGGACATGCAGAATGGCATGTCAGTCCATCACAAAGCGGGGGGCATCCAGAATGGCATGTCAATCCATCACAGGGCGGGGGGCCATGCAGAATGGCTTTTACTTCATAGGAAAAGTCAGCAGAGACATGAATGGCGCTGCTCTCAACCTTCAACATAGCTCTCTATTTAAAAAAGTGCTTCACTAACGTCACGTTAAATGGATAACAGACATACCGTGAAAGCTGACGGCTCACTGACCTTTCAAGAACCTTTCAAACTGTCATATCTGACATCACTGGTAAACGTGTCAGAAAAGTACAGTGCGCGGCATTTGAAGTATTCAAATGTAAATGTAGGTAAACAATCATGACAATTATAGAGGTCATCAAGTAGTAACCATGTGAAGGCAAGTGGGGTCAAATCCCTGGGAGCACAAGGTAATTGTAACCCTCCCCTCTGCTGTATGTAGCTTCGGGTAAAAGTGTCAGAAAAACGAGCTAATGTGTAATAAGCGGGGGGGGGGGGGACAACCTGGGTTGTTTCCTGTCTTGCACTCACAGCCTCCGGGATAGACTCCGGACGTCCCACGATCCAGAATAGGACAAGCAGTTACAGAAAATGGATAGATAGATGGTATAATAGATATTTCATACATGGAATTTTATATAAAGGCCTAATTTTTCTTCGTAAACCCACAAGGCAATGAAAAATGGTTTCTACCATTGAATCTCTAAAAATATTTGTAATATTTGCTGAGAATGAGACTGAGCAAACCAGCTAAATCCCGGTAAGACATATGTCCAGGAGTTCCAGCCATTTAAAGATGTACAAAGATGCATGAAAATCGTGAATTGGGGAAGATTGTAAATGCCTGCATTATACAGAGGGGGTCTAGGAGACGCTGGCAGTGCACGGCCATTTATTCGCGTTGGTATGTTGTGTCGTCTCCTTCCAGAAGCTGACTCACGATTCTGTGTCACCATACGATGATGCCAGAAATTCTCAAAACAGCTGTTAACATTCATGATGCTCACAACTGCCGAAAGAACATTACAAGAAATTCACACATGCATCTGTTTGGAATAAAATCTCGAATGTAACGCTAGGCTGGTCAGCTCTGTCAAAAGCCAACAATTTGCGGAATACCATTATCACACTACAGAGCCTTAGAGTACAGCAAACGGTACAAGGGCAAACAGCACATCACAGAGAAACGGCCGTGTTAAAGGCAGATCAGAAGGACGGGGAAGCACTCACGCTAACAAGATGTCTAATCCACTTATTTCCAGACACAAAGTCAGCCTGGTGAGGCTGTAGAAGATGGTGACACCCGATAGCACGACGTGACAGCTAAACTGTGGCTTTTCACAGTACAGTCATCGACATGCTTACCGTGATTGGTGCTTACTGAAACGGTTATCATTTACAGCAATTTAAAAAAAAAATGGCTTGTGAAATGTAAAACGTATAATAAATGAGCGGGTTACTTAAAACTGTAGTTCAATAAAAGATCACAGGGTTACAGGTAATATATAAGGCAGGAATAAACAGAAGGTACATTCATTTGGTGGTGATATACCAGCCACGTAGTCTGCCGTACCTGGGCATGAATGACACAACTTTTGTTTAACTAACACGTAGACAGCTCTCGCCCAAAGATGCAGACATGAGCTACATGCCTGACTTGTGGGCTGGAATTTTCCAGAAGTGAAACATCTACTTGAGATAAGTCTGTTTCCGAAGAATCTCTAGCATGAAAACAACCAAGAATCCATTTCCTTTGCGTTCTAGTGCCATCTGATAATTCTGTTGTACTTATTTATAATTATTAATTTTGCTATATTTCTTTAGCAAATAAAGACTTCATTCTACATATAGGCAATCAATGCAAGACGTATTAAGTTTTACATAAAAATATTTTGATTATTACTGTCAGAATATTGTTCTTGTTAATAAATTATGCAAATGGAAAAAGGTGAGCAATGTATAGAGGCAAATGTCCAAGCACTAGTTTTACAATAGTAATAAATAAAATATTTAGAATAACTGTCACTATAGCATAACCTGGATCACTACCAATGTTCAACTAAAGAAATAAATAAGCCAAACAAACAAACAAGCAAACAAACAACAAACATAACAAGAAAGACGGTATATAATTAGCTAGCACTGACGAATGACCGTATATTAAATAACATGATCGGTTTTGGTGACAGAGATTTAAATTTACTATACTCTTACCAAAGTTACTTCAGAGTAAACTGAACAAAAAAATAGTTTTAAAGGACCATTTGTGTAGCAATTTTTTGTCACCCAATTATCTGTTGGCACTGGGCAACGTGTTCAGCACGATCTTCACATAAACGACGGTACTGCTGAAATGCAGTGTGCTGTAAGCGAAGTTACTCCAGTAGCAGAACAAATGAGTTCATTTGCACACATTACCAAGAATAAAACATTATAGCAAGTCTCCTGAGACAGAAGCTCATAGCAATTAGGTATAACAGTCCTGCAGTTGGTCCACACGCTTGAGTCAGCAGTGACTGGTTCACATGCGGCCTTTATTTATAGGTTTATGCAGATCTCACTTATGCATAAAAGCAAAACACACTCAGAGGTTTCTCTGTAAATAAAAAAGTGCGCCAATGGCAATTAAAGGAACGGTTCATCTGCAATCTACAGGAAGCTGCAACAAAATCATTTGGCGCAGAACAACATCTCTGTGAGATCACATACCAGGGATGCATCATGCTGAAGCTATGCAGGCAAAAGCATGTGCGGACCCAACATTTTTTAGTACGTATAATAAAACGCCACGGTAAGTTTATAACTGATAAATTACAGCACTCTGAATTGACTCATCATCATCAGGTATCCTACTCACCTTTATGGCCCATCATGACAGCAAGGTGAAGCGGCGTATTTCCTGAGGCAGAAACAGACAACAACCAATCAGGTCACATGATTATTTATCATCCCTCCCCCATCATTTTACAGGTATACTTTTAACAACTTCTTGTCAGCTTCCCCTGATCATATTCCCTGTAGCTACTGTACAGGGCACAGAGTTGGCTCTTTCATAATTATACTGAGTTACACCTATACTGGCTGTACCTTATTGATAAATGCACTGACCTGTAGCCTGCTCCTGGGGCTACCGCTGACATTGTTCTGAGATACTCGTGTCAGGACCTGCTCTGTTCATTTGTTTACCACTTCCTGTAATGCACACCATCTGGTTCAGGCTACGAGCTGCATTAAAACCATAACCCACTACTTCAAGCCAAGTTTACAATGACTTTCTGAAGAATAATACTATCGAAATACAAGGCTTCTCCAAAAGATTTGCACTGAAATAGACAAGGAGGCTGTGTGCCAGCGGTCCTGCAGGTATCGAGCCTGACATCCTGCCAGGCATCTTGTCTTTCTGCGTCGGCCCGCCTCCTCTGTGCTGCTTTGTTCCTCTCCTTCTCTAAGTCAGACCTTCATTGGGCCCGGGAAGAGAAATGCATCCATGGAAAATCCACACAAAGGCAATTCCTGAAGCAAACCACCTGCGTCATTTCAGCTACACTGAGCGATCGGTGGGTAAACCAAAGGGCACCTATGGAAGTCTAAAAGCACAGACCAAGCTTCATTGCAAGACTATGAGGACGACAAATTATGAAAGATGCTAGACTCAAAAATGATCTGGATCCATGCACTTCCCATAACTGCTTATCTGCCCTTCCATTTGCCATAACGGCTAATGTAACACAGGGCTGCGGAGAGTATGGAGCCTATCCCAGGATGCATTTGGCAGGGGACACCATAGGGGGATGCCAGTGCAGTGGATTAGCACTAAGGCAATCAATCAGAACTCATTACCTAACACTCCCCATTACTTATTTATTAAACTTTCATTTATCAGGTTTAATGTGGTAGAATAGGTAACAGACGCAGCGTAAAGCTGTGAATCAGCAGCGACGCTCCGCTCGTATAGAAATACCACCCGTGCAAGCTAGCCTGAGAGCAAACGGAGGATCATTAATTATCTACGTCGCAGCAAAGTGCTGTGTCATGCCGTTTTGACCGGTGATGCCACGTGTGCCAACCTTGGCTCGTTCCTCCAGCAAGCTCTGCGAGGATCTTCAGATCAGCGATATTCACATGAAAATTGGGGATGCCCAGGGGATGCCGACAAGATCTGAAATCAAAGTAGCTCTTCTAGGGAAACACGTAAACTGACATCAAGTGTAACCTACACATAACTCATCTCTATCTCCAGCCCTATTCATATCTATTCTGCTAGTGTTCCATCAATATTTAGAAAACAGTTAAGAAATGCTGACTTTCTTTAAGCTTCCTAGTTGAGGGAGGCAGCGTAAACTAGTCAAAATACTTACATTATTACTGTTAAAGCATACCTGCTTAGTGCAACAGGAAACCCACTCACCCATACACTTATGCCAGAGATTATCACTGCTTTTTTATGGTTAAGCTTTCATATACATGCATAACAAAGGAAGTTGGAAATCAGTTTTCAGTTGCGCATGAAAAAAAAGATCTGTCTGCTTTTCATTCTTAAACTTCTCAGAATGGATCGTGCTATACAGACCTGAGGTTTAAGTGAGCATCTCATCTAGACTGTCTCTCGGATGTCGGCATAGGCCTGTAGCAGCAAAGTGCTCACTGAGGCAGCCTTAAGACTGTCGGGCTGATATGCCTGCCCCATCCTACACAAACCCCACTACACTAGAAACCTAGATCCTCTCTGCTCCACTACAGTGTCCAGTCCTGACGCAACCTGCTCTCACGAAGCTTGAATAAGTTAAAGGTCTCACTAATTTAAGAATAATAAGGTCAGAATATACAGGGCGCCCATCTGCAACAAAAGCAAAGCTCGTACTGTTGGGCGGTATGACCAAGAAAATCGGATCACGGTATTTTTTTAAGATTGTGGCGGTTTCACAGCATAGGACAGTTTTTTTTTCCTTTCAGTTCACCCTTAATGGAGCAGCACACGTTTATATATCAATATGTTTACGAATGTTTTTTAAAAAGTTGTGTTTTTAATAATTATTATAAAAAATCATTTACATGTAGCTTGACAGTATAACCAATAAGTTGTATTAGATTATTAATGTAGATTCAGCTCAATAGTGGCATACTTTATTGATTACAACCATATATTTAGGTTGATAAAAACAGGTTTGCTTAACCGGCATGACTTTAACAATTATTACCAAGGTAAATGGATAATATTAGGGATTTTGCTGTTGTGATATGCTTATAATTGCAGACCTAATTTAGTGCACTTAACCCAAACTTTCAGGCACAGACAGAACCAGCAGCTATAAATATTTCAATACTGAACAATAATACATGAAGAATTGTGTTATAAAGGTATAACTGAGAGTAAGGAGAGTATACAGTTAACAGGGGTCCCCTCTCAATACGTTATGCAAAGAGAGCCAGAGAGGAAAAACGGAAAATTAAAACCGGTATAGCTGATGAACTGAATACCGGCCAGCATTAAAGGCTTATCAGGGACTTGTATCCAAAATGACTTACGATTGAGAAAGCGGAACGAGCCAGTGCCTGAGGCAGTGGGGGCTTAAGGCCCAATGCTGACATCACTCTGCTGACCAGATGGTTTGAACCACTGCCTTCCGGATTGGTCCTAACCCACACACTGCCCACCTCCCCCACACGGCCCACTGCCATTCATTTGTTCAATGCGGTTGGGTGAAACCCCCATGGGTAGTAAACCACCTCTCTCACACTCATTTCAAGCATATTTATACCTGCACTGTGCTCTACGTTTATCACGTATTTATTAGTTTGTTGATTATTTCTCTGACGGTGTACTGTGCTAGGAGCTACTTTTGTAAGGCTGCCGGATAAGAAAAATCAAATATAAAAAGAAAAATATTTTCTTCATCCTATTAACAACTGGTAAGGTGAGGCTTCGTGGGGTAAAACCTGACATTTAAATGTCTTTTTATATATAAATATCACACAGTTCCATCAGCTGGGAGTGCCAGATTCCTCCTATGGGCAAATCGCATAGAAATGTGTTCATTGCAAAGAAAATAAAAGAAAATAAAAATAATGACTAGCTTGTCATTTAACAAGTCTGCTCACACAAGGGACCAATGTCATCGTAATCCAATGATGATTGTTTGAGCCAATGGCAAAAAATGGCAAGTATTAATTCATAAATGAGTCAGATAGCTATTAAGGGCTTCAGCATTAGCATATCCCAGGGAACGCAAAGACTGTCCCATGTAAAACTAGCCCTGCTCTGACCCTGATATCCCCAAGGAGAGACAGCTGCTTTGCTGCTTCTCTAAAACCCAGGAGTAACTTAACGGAGCAAAATCTTTCTTTTTATGAAGATGCTAATTGTGTTTTCTAACATGATGTGAAACATCAGTTTCCCATATATGGGAGGTATCATTATTCACTTCTTAAGTTACTGCTTTGTACGTTGTCTCCAAAATCAAAAATCCCTCACTAATATAGTGGAAAGTGCTTTGAGGGTTGATATAGCCATTACCAGCACTTTAGGGCTTCAGTCTGATACACCAACACTGGAGTTGTGTCGCCCATTAAAAACGTGATGTCCTTGCAGCCATGGAGCAGTCTACCACCATGATTACATGGTCACACTTCAGATTTTGATGGGCTTGACGGTTATCAGTCAAAAGATAAAGGATGTGTGTCTGCATCCAGAAGGTCATGAGTTCAAATCCTGCTGAGGGTAAAGTAATTATGTACGTATGATTTGGCTGCAGATGGTCTGCGGGCCAGAGACCTTTGAGAAGCACAAAGATGCAACAAACAGGTGTTTCTCATCTATTTATATCAGAAGGTAATTTTATGACTCCTATTTAGGTTTCCATTGCGTTTGTCCAAATATGTCATTATACAAGCAGTCTCCAGGTTACAAATCAGATGTGTTCCCCGAGTCTGCCTTTAAATTGCAGGCAAGTCGGAAAAATAATACAGTACATATTAATAATAAAAATAATAATAAGTGGGGCGGCATGGTGGTGCAGTGGTTAGCACTGTCGCCTCACACCTCTGGGACCCGGGTTCGAGTCTCCGCCTGGGTCACATGTGTGCGGAGTTTGCATGTTCTCCCCAGGTTTCCTCCGGGTACTCTGGTTTTCCCCCACAGTCCAAAAACTGCCTAATTGGAGTTGCTAAATTGCCCGTAGGTGTGCCTGTCAGAGTGAATGGTGTGAGTGTGCCTTGCGATGGGCTGGCCGCCCATCCTGGGTTGTTCCCTGCCTCGTGCCCATTGCTTCCGGGATAGGCTCTGGACCTCCGCGATCCAGTAGGATAAGCAGTTTGGAAAATGGATGGATGGAAAATAATAAGCTGAAGAACTGCTGAAGCCACTCAACTCAATGTCAGCTGTTGTTACTCAACTTAGTGGTAAGTTTATTAGGAACGGCTGCTTCCTAATGCCAACAGCCTGCTGCTACAAACAGTGAATCGCGTGACTGCAGCTGAATACATACAGCACACAGACAGGATCTCGAGGTTCATGTACCGCTTGGCTGAGCCTTAGAATGGCTTAGATGCCTGATCTTGCACATGTTTCCCAAAGCATAGGAGCCAGCTACATTAGCAACTTACAAATTTGAACCAGGAAACTGAATGGGTGTGACAATTCACGTCGCTAAAGGGAACTGTTGGGCACCCTTGAGCGTTTTCCTGTTGGTCAACTTTTTGGGAATTTCACACATTGCAGTATCTACAGTTTACAGAGAATGGTGCAAGGATTAAAAGACAGCAAGGGAATGCCATTTCTGTGGCCGAAATGCAAAAATAATAGCTCTGTACCACAGTGATGTACAGAGGCTTCTCTGAACGCCCAGCTCATTTACCTTTGAAGTGTGTACCTAATAAGGTGGTCAATAAATCTGAGCCAGCAGGCCCATAGGACGATGACTGCTGAACAAGAATGATAATCTGTGTGAGAAACATAATTACAATAAACAATAACTGTAGTTCTCAGGCAAAATAAGTGGAGAATAAACATCATTTGTGGAATCCATTGGCACAAGTCATTATACGTGCTTTTTTGAACAACTTTATTTACTTTGCTTGCCACGTCTTGCTGTCCAAGAAGGAATTTCTATCATTGATCTATTAGAAAAACCAGTTGGAACTGGTCAAAACTGAAGTTTTGATGAGCTGTATATCAGAAATGTAAATTATGAACACTTCAATTACTTCAGGGTCTAAATGGAATGACACAGACACTATTAAAACACTGAAGAGTATGAAGACTTTGATAGACAACGGATATAAATATTGTCAACATACCCTAGACAGCATGATTAATTATTTTGCTGTTGGATTGCCAAGATGTATGTAGCAATACATGAGTTTTACCAACGTGCTGGAATGGGCATTGCACAGCCCATCTCTGCTTTACTCTGATGTGATGCATCACCAAAGAAATGTATTCTACAATAAAACATAGCACTAACTTCAGCTTTTTGTGTTGAGATTTTTAATAGATGGATTTGTCTGTATGATGTACAGATGTTGCAGCTAAACAAAAAAAAATTAATAGGACTGCAGGAAAGAGGTTTGTCAGCAAGCTGGAAATCTGCTGGTCTAATCTAGACAGCGGGGAGCTGAATGGGACTCGCTGTGGCCCCTGCATCTCCAGAGCTGCGGCCTGGAACCCTGTCTGCATTTTGCATGCGTGGCATTTGAATGGTCTCCCTGTGTTGTGCGACTTTCCTCCGGTTTCTCTATTTTCATGGCACAGACATGCAGTTTGTATAATTAGTGTGTCTGGGTAGTGGGTGGTTCTGCGGGTTAGGAATGTATACTAATGACTGGAAGGTGGCTGGTTCAAATTTCGTGGCTAACAGAGCAATCGTATCATTGTTTAGCCCTTGAACCAGGTCCTAAATCCCAAAAACTGCTGACCTTACACTCCGACCTCAAGCTTTATTCTTTCATAGGGCAAAACTGGGTGTGAAAACTGAGTAATTTCTAGGCAATTAAGTTTATGCAATGGTAAATAAAATATCACTACAGAATGCCCAAAATCCTGCAATATACTGTCATCCCATCCAGGGTGTAGCCTGGGAAAGGAACCTTCACCAAGATAGGTAGTTAAAGGATGGATGATCTATATGATTACAAGCATCACCATTGAAATCTAGTACATACGTTTATTAAAACAGAACTTAGAAACCAAAAATTGCATGGTGCACTATAGACGGTACACAGCACTGACAGTAAGCAAATACGGTCAATAACAGCACTCTAAAAATGACTGTATGCCTTAATAGGCCTGGGACAGCAGTGACATACCTGCATTATAGAAAAGTTACACATTTATGAGAAATTACACATCATAAATCATTCAAGAAGAAGGTCATGGATAAACACAAATGGACACTTGTGACTCACAAATTTAGTGCTAATGCATCACTGGATGCATGATTTTCTGCAAAGTTCTGACATGATTACAGGTAAAGTAAGTTTTAATGAGCCAACCTAGGAACATAAACACGATTTATAACATGTTTTTATAGACATACAAATTACTTTTCCTAACATTTCGCTGTACATTCTAGCAAAATGCAAAATGGAACTCAGGCTTTAAATATTTTAGTCATGTGCCTTAATGGTTCATTTAAATTTTACTCAGCTGAAAAAAAAATAGTTGTTTTATTAATGTTCTGTTGTGAGAACATTCAAACTGTGCTACTGTGTGAATGCCACAGCAAAATGTGATCGCAGTACAGTCCAGCCGTAACCCCAATTTGATTTGAAGAACTTGAAATAAATCACTATTTCAAAGTCTTTCAAAAGTAACTAAAAATGAATTCTCACTTCGCAGTCATTTCTGAAGGTTGCATCTCAACAAGACTCAATAGTGGGTTATGCTGCACCTGTACTTAGCATTAAATTATTCATAATAAGAAAGGCACAAATACTTTTCAAATTACAACATGGAAATTAACAAGGCAAACACCACAAAGTAAATGTGTTCTGGTGAGCAAAATAGGATATAAGCACATTATTCTATTCATCTATGTATGTTTAGTGCAGTCTACGTTTTTATTTGGCAGTAATGACTGCCGGGGTACAAAGATCTCTGAACTATATTTCTGGTGTCACCATCTACCAGACATCAGGAACTAACGGATGCTGGACCAAGTTGCCATTAAGAAAATCCGTACACCATACCACCCCACCCCCAAAACAAACAAAAAAAACAAAAACAAAACGGACACATGCCAGGTTGTCGCTGGGCTGCTGTCACGAATACTAAATTGGTGGGAAAGGGCACCTCAAGCACACGAACAAACATCCCCTATTTGCTGTGCGGCCAGCAGGAAACGGGCTGAAATTTAAAGTGACTGAACACGTGCGGACTCATGGCAGGCAGCCATATCGGCACTGACATGACCCGCGCCTGTCCACATGGGGAGATGCGCTCTTTTCTTCCATGTCGCACAGCTTTTACTTTTGTTGCTGGAACAAATGATTGATTCCCCCAATCCACTGCATTTTCTCATATATCTTCTCTAATGATCAGCTCATGTGTCAGGGAATGACAACATACAGAAGTGACTAACGCACATTCACCGTTTCTTTGCAGTCGTGTTTTTATTCCCATATGTTGTATAATGGAGGCGAGAGTTGGTGAAAAGAAAGGCATGTCGCATCTAATCCTGATCGTTTACTGATTTATAAAAGCTCGCCGCGATCGGACTCCCTGCCAAGTAGATGACTCGCCCCGCAGGCTGATCTGGCGTGTGAGCTGTGACCTACCATGGATGTCTTTCTGGGCGATGCTCTGAGTGCGGATCAGCGACGAAAGGCGGCGGACATCGCCTCTGAACACGCATTCGTGCACTGGGAAGAAGCCGCCGGCGTGGATGCTGTTGCGGTTGTTGTCATCGGTAGCAGTTTTCGTATTCGCGTTGCTCTGCGACTGCAGGCTCTGCTGTTCCGACGGCGATCGCACCAGCTTGTGATTGCTGAATATCTTGCTGCCTTTGACTTTCGTTCGGCTGGAAGTGCTGAAGGTTCCCGCAGCCGCCTCCTCATCCGGATCCAGTAAGTCCCGGTCCTTGGACGGCCTGCTGTCCTTACGCAGCGAGCGGATCTTTTCCCCCGTCATTCCAAAAGCGTGTCCGAGGTGCGAAGAGCTCCTGACGACCCTGAGGAGACTGACGCCAAGTGATGAGGCCAGCGGCTATGGGCAATCCGATAACATACAAAACAAGTCCATGAAACTGTGGCGCCCATCGACTTTAACATATGGTAGTAAGATCTAGTATGTTCCTCCCCACTATATACAACCGGACCCGATGTCTATCAAGCGACGCCGTGCCCACGTTTACGGCTCGCTCTGGAGCGCATCCTTCGCGTCGCGAAGAGACAAGACCGCCATCTTGCGGCCGGAATCTCGCGAGAATTTAGCCTCGAAAGCTCTTTGAAGGGGCATAAATGTTAATATCGCGAGAATTCCAGAAACGAACCGGCCTTCGGTTACCACTAGATGGCCTTTTGAAATTGAAACTTATGGAATAACAGGTAAAATCTCTATTATCAGTCTTTTATTTATCATATGTACAGTATGATAGAAGAAACTGTACATCGAAATGCGTGGGGTAAGATTCAGGAAATCCACACACAAATACACACAGAATAGAAATAAGAGGTAGTGAATAAAGTAAAAAAAAAAACATATATATGTACACACACATCCTTTGGTACCGGCGAACATGAACTACATAAACAATATATTTAGGAATTGTATTTAACAGCAGAGATATTCAACTAAGTGCACATGAACTGCCGTCGGTTTGCCAATGGGCATTTACCGGCTAATAGCTGCGTTAGTGGAAGAATGTGCAGAAGCCGGATTGTTCGCGGTACGCTGATGCCCTCTGCTGGTTTATTAAAAAGACACTCTTTGCTGCAAGTGCCGCTCTGGGCGCGGATATGTACGCAAAAGTAGAAAATTTAGGGTAATATGTGGATGGTTAAGAAAAAGAACAGTTTCAACATTTCAAAAACACCCCATTAACTATGAAACTGCACGCTCATTTGGCCCCTGCCCCTAATAGCAACAAGGCAACCATTTGTGACTTTTCCATCAATATGAAAACAATCTTTTTACAGTTTTTCTCAGTTGCTTTGGTGCTTTTCTCAGATCAGAATGAAAAGTGTCAAAACCATTAGTGCAACCTCCACAACATTTAGTCATTTGTGCACATTATAGTAGCAACTTCCTCCTCTGAACAAATTGCAAATGCCCTTGGACATGTATCAGTTGCTTTCATACAATTCTCTGCCATTTTATAACATTATCATTGCTTATGACATGTCAGTTAAAATGAACTATACTTTTGGATGCTGAATATTCGTTTCCAATAAAACTAATAGTCCTCATTTCATTGCTTCAGTCATTACATACAGAATTGTTGAATTAGTTATCAAATTCTGTCAAGCTAATTTTATACCTTTCAGAAAATGGATGGATGGAATGAACATGAAGGAGATAGATTCATTGTGAGTTGAAATTGGCAGTAATATGGCAGATAATACGAAAGAATAGGTATTTACATAAGTATTTTTTATATGTATATAATTTATTTGGTTTTCAAATTACATATTGAGTAATCGTGTTTTCTAAAAACGCGTTTGTGTCTATAATATTATCGATTTTTATATTAACCTAATACATTAACGCTACGTCAAGCGTTATTCAGTATCCGTTGATGAAGTAATTCAGGAAGCATCAAAATAAGGCAGTCGCGTGGTTGCGTGCCTGGATTAAAGAAAACCTCAATGCTACCGTGAAGAAAAGAATACTACAAATTAGTAATAGCTGTAATCCCAGATAGCGGACAGAACAGCACTTGGCTTTCCTTCATTTCCTGTCGCACGACGTGCTATTGACTAAGTAAGGCCGTCTGCCTTTCTGAACGAGACTGTTTCGTCTCCAGCAGTTGCATCAGACAGTGACATAGACATTGACATAGACAGCTAACAACTTCTCGTAGCCGCGTGAGTGCAAACCGGGGTCATGACGTCATGTTTCGCCCTGCCACCAAGCCAATAGGAGACGTGGCTTCATTGTCTGAAAATTTTGATTGGTCGAAACCGGCGGCTCGGGTGTCACCCATTTATATTTGCTATGTAAAAAGTAATTTCCTGCATTATTTTCCCGGAAAGTGCTGACAGTAGGAGATCCTCGGATATCTTATACTACGTTGACGTTATGGATTCCAGTAGACAGGCTGATTGTTCAAACGGCTTTCAGGAGATATTTAAGTCCTTCGCGACAGATGCCATCCATGTGGGTCAGGAGCCGGAGCAGTGGAAATCGATGGCCGTGGTGCCCCCCATATCGCTCTCCACCACGTTTAAACAGCTCGGACCCGGAGACCATGCGGTGAGTAGCATCACTAAAAACACTTTGCCATCTTCCCGTGCTATGTAGGATAGATTGGGGAAAAGGTGGATCGATTGTTATTTCTGTTTGATTTTGGGCCCATATGTCCCTGCTTTTCAACAGCTGGCCAGTTCTATTCAGCAAAGCTGTGCCGCCAAAGCAGCGTCAGTTATTGTATGAAGATAAAGAAAAGGTTGTCAGGCTTGATTGTTGCATGTCGGTAATATTTATCAGCATGAAGAAGACATTTTAGTGCGTATTATTGTTTGTAATGTGCTGTCTTTATTTAGTTTCATTTAATGTATCCAGTTTTTTAATGTGCAACAATGAATATTTTACCTCTAGACATAAATCAAGTAATCAAAGTGCTTTATAATGAATCTGAATACCCATGATCGCAGATCCATGGAAATAAACGGATTTTTTTTATTGTTGGTTGCGAAACTTTCCAGTCTAGACTGCCAGTGTCATTATATAACGGGTCGTAACGTGTCAAGTTAACGTTATTCATTATCCGAATACACCTAATAGCATGGTGTGTTCTCCAAGTTACCCATGTACCATGGACTTGGTATAGCAAGGCGGTATCTTCTGTCATTTTTGTCATTATTGAAGTTAACCATTAAATTTAGCCATAATTTGTTACTGCTTTACGCCCAGATTCAAAGCTGTTAATACAGCTTAAGACTACTGGTACTGCAGTAATAATACTTGGATTTGTTCTGTAAAGACTATTTTAAAATGAAATGTACTTTCTGGGGGGCAGCATGGTGGTTAGCACTGTTGTCTCACACCTCTGGGACCCGGGTTCGAGTCTCCGCCTGGGTCACATGTGTGCGGAGTTTGCATGTTCTCCCCATGTCGTCGTGGGGTTTCCTCCGGGTACTCCAGTTTCCCCCCACAGTTCATAAACATGCTGAGGCTAATTGGAGTTGCTAAATTGCCCGTAGGTGTGCATGTGTGAGTGAATGGTGTGTGAGTGTGCCCTGCGATGGGCTGGCCCCCCATCCTGGGTTGTTCCCTGCCTCGTGCCCATTGCTTCTGGGATAGGCTCCAGACCCCCTGCGACCCAGTAGGATAAGGGGTTTGGAAAATGGATGGATGGATGGATGGATAGAATACAATGCGGTTTTTAAATAACAGTCAATGACATGTGCGCTTGTGTAATGGTGTTTATCCCTTTAACAGGGTTTTGAGTACAGTCGAAGTGGAAACCCAACACGGAACTGTCTTGAGAGAGCAGTTGCTGCATTAGATGGTGCAAAGTATTGTGAGTAATTTAAGATATTACGGTGTAACGTATAGTAATAACCTTTCCTGAAATGTGCTGAATCATCCTAAGTAAGGCCTTATACACCCGCTGCTAAGAGTTACTCCTGAAGGGCAGTAACCACACATGAGTGATTTCTGATTATGCTCTGCAATGTACAGTCCTTAGGAGGTGTTACTGAGCTTGATCAGCCTTTCCTCAGGTCTTTCCTTTGCCTCGGGACTGGCTGCAACAATGACCATCACACACATGCTGAAGGCTAACGATGGCATCGTGTGTATGAATGATGTCTATGGAGGTAGGTTTCTGACCAGCCAAACCTGTTCACCCAGATAGCAAATGTCAAGTCACGCATGAAATTTATCTTCATTTCTATGCATGCTCTTAGTAAGTTGGACGGTAATTGGGGGAAATTAATATTTATTGATAGCAAAGTATTCATAAAATGCACTTTGTGTTTCTCCAACAGGAACAAACCGGTATTTCAGCAAAGTTGCTACAGCAGTTGGCCTCAGTGTGTCGTTTGCTGACTGCACACAGCTTGACGTTTTGAGCAGTGCTCTCAAGCCAAATACAAAGGTGTGTCCTTTCTTGTTGTTTGCGTTCATCATAATGCTCGATCAAACTGAAGGGACAATTATGATTTGGTTGGATGTTGTTTTTATCTATTCTTTATTTAACCACGTAGTCATGGTGTTAGGATTAAGGTTAGTGTTAGGGTCTGACCTGAATGGTTTCTCACAGAAGTACAAACGGAATCAGATAGCACCACAAGACATGCTAAAACAAATAGATCGAGAACAAGAATGAGCAGGAGCTAAAGAGGATTGCCGTGAATAATAACAACTAACCCTGCATAATAACATACAAGGCAGGGACTTAACAAAGCATAGGAATTACTAACAAATGTTAAAAGCAGTCACATTGTTGTATGGCAGCTAATAAAAAAATTATATATATAATATAAATGTATCCAGAGTGACTAAAGATTCTAGATTCTGAGGTTCAATGTTCCAACTTTTTACAGTAAAGGCTTGGTAATGCTTTATGAACTTCTGCCTGTCCTGGAAGCAATGGGCACAACCCAGGATGAGTGAATGGGCACAACCCAGCCCATCGCAGGGCACACTCACACACCATTCACTCACACATGCACACCTATGGGCAATTTAGCAACTCCCAGTTAGCCTCAGCATGTTTTTTGGACTGTGGGGGAACACTGGAGTACCTGGAGGAAACCCCACGATGACATGGGGAGAACATGCAAACTCCGCACACATGTGACCCAGGCGGAGACTCGAACCCGGGACCCAGGGGTGTGAGGCGACAGTGCTAACCACTGCACCACCATGCCGCCCCGCTTTATGAACTTGAATGAGAGAAATAGAGGAAAAATGAAAACTATTTCCAGTGGCACTTGATGTGGCTACACTGTCTGTATCATCTGCTTCGTAGACGTAATAGACTGTTTAAGCCAGCATTGATAAAGTGCGTATTAAAAGCATCTGCTATGTTATGTTTACACTTGATTTCACCTCGTTTTACCTTCAGAATATCAGGAAGAGTTGGGGGTGTCATAGACCCAGATGATGATGAACTAACTTCCAAAATTTACCTGGATCACGGTTATCATTATTAAGTTAAGGTAGTACAGTGGTACCTCGGATTGCGAGCATAACTCGTTCCGGAAACATGCTTGTAATCCAAAGCACTCTTATATCAAAGAGAATTTTCCCATTAAAAATAATGGAAACTCAGATGATTTGTTCCACAACCCAAAAATATTCATATAAAAATGATTAATACAAAATATAAAGTAAAAATACACAAAACAAATTAACTTGCGCTTTACCTTTGAAAAGAATCGTGGATGTGTGAGGGAGACGAGAGAGAGAGAAGAGGAGGGTTATTTTGTAGGACGACTTTCACTATAACTAACGGAATCACTGCTATCTGTTGGCTCACTGGAATCTTTTTCTTTTTGTGCAACATTAAGAAAGAACCTATCCAATGACACAAGCATCATCTCTTTCTCTGACAGGAAATTAAATAAGTTCATTAAACTATGTCTTTATCACTAACTCTAAATCTATTCAGAGAAGCATGCTTATTAACTAGGGCCAAGAAGGTTGATTTAAAATAATTCCGAACCAGATCAACATCCGCCATTTCAAAGACAAGGTCACTATTCACTATTATACAGATCATACAAAAAGGCTTGTTCACGCAGCCTTGGGTAGTTTGCAGTTTTTAACACATGCAGCTGTACAGTGGTCAATGACATCATTGCTGGATATTCCAACTGCAGGATATTTATCTGGAGAATGTAGACATCCAAGTTTTTTGAGTTTGAGCAAGATGTAGAGTTAATAAGTTGCGACTTGGGTATAAAGCATCACAGATGCCCTTAAGTGAATCTGAGTATGTCAATAGCCAGTCCCAATTTAGATCGCCCAGTAAAACATACTTATAGTCTTATAACTTACATGAGGTCTGAAAGCAGTCTGACAGCTTCCTGTGATACTGATGGTGGGCGATAGCACCCTACTATTGTAAGGTCAGAACCATTGGGGAGATGTAAATTAATTATAGACACTTCAAAGCACTTTAGTTTGCCTATCAAATCGCTGCAGGAACAATTCAAAGTTGCTTTGGCATAGACCTCAACTCTCCCGCCTTTGCTTATGCGATCTTCCCCGTAGACATTGTATCCATCAATATAGGCTATATGGACAAAAGTATTGGGACACCTGGCCATTACACCTACAGGAACCTTTATGGCATCCCATTCTAAACCCATAGGCATCAATATGAAGTTGGTCCCCCCTTTGCAGCTATAACAGCTGCCACTCTTCTGGGAAGGCTTTCCACAGGATTTTAGAGTGTCTTTGGGATTTTTTGCCTATTCATCCAGAAGAGAATTTGTCAAGTCAGGCACTGATGTTAGACATGAAGGCCTGGCTCGCAGTCTCTGTTCTAGTTCATCCCAAAGGTGTGCAATGGGGCGGAGGTCATGACTGAGTGGACCAGTCAAGTTCTTCCACATCAAAAGAAGCTGTTGTCCAAGAATTAATCAAAGCAAGACCAGATGAACCTTATTTAGATATTTTTTAGAACTGATACCATTACTTTGTAATGTTATCTTATGATTGTAATGATATGTTTTATGCAGAGAACATTTTTTGTAGCATTACCTGACATTTTGAGAAGCTAAAATTAATAAATGCAGCTTTCTGTGAGGATTTTGTGTTTTTTACTCAAATGTAGTAAGACTGGACGATATATCTGGTTTTTACGATATATCGATATATTTTCATGCAAGATATATGAGACAATATCGTTTTTATCGATATAGTTTGTTGTTCTAAAATTATATTCATAGCACCGCCACTTCGCCTATTTCTCCTATGAAACTGCTCCCTGCCCCCCCCTCTCTTAACACAACCCACCCTTCCCACTCACTCACTCACAAGTTTCTGCATGCAGCGACAACATGGAGACAGTCCCCAAACACGAGACAAGCTAGCGAAGAGGAGCTGGGGAGTATTTCACAAAGCAGGATTTCTTGTTTAGCCGCATAACTTGTTAGATTTGAGCAACATTTAAGTGGACAATTATATAGTCCATTTAGCCTAGATTACCATAAATCCAACAGGTTATCCGGCTAAGCAAGAAATCCTGCTTAATGAAATACCTCCCTGGTTGGAAAAATAATATATGCCGGTGTTCTAACATTTTATCCTAACCTATGGAAACGTCCTACCTTTGGGTACTGTGCATGTGCACAATGAAATCAAGCCCCATTTCTCGTGCTTGAAGAACCACCCATGGATCTATATCCTACCTTGCGTTGGAGTTATGGCTTATTTCTGCATTTTAAATATTTTATTAAATACATTGATCACACTTTGCTGTCAGCATCACGCTGATTTACTATGCTGTAAACCTGACATGTTTCAACACTTATAAGGTATTTCAGACTCGCAATGCCTGCTTACATTACATTAGTTCGTGTTTTTTAGGCAAGTTACGTATTTATTTTTTGGATTATCTGCATTCAGTTTCAGCCCATAAAAATGACAATAACATTTTTGGTAAGGTAGCACCGATCGATAGATATATCTGTCGAAACGCAGTAACGTAGGACAAATTGACATTTTTCAGCCATTTTTTCCCATGTACGAGTACAGCTGTCTGTAAATAAAAGTGCCCGTGTGACACTGAGGACATTTGGCTCTGACTTGGAACACTCTATTTGTTATTACTTTATGGGAAAACAATATTGAGATATATATCGTATATCGTGGTTCAGCAAAAAATATTGAGATATAATTTTCGCTCCATATTGCCCAGTCCTAAAATGTAGATTTACCCAGCAATCACAAAAAATAATAGCAGATTTGAATTTTTCACACAGAAACATATTTTTAAAACCCCAGACTGAAGACATTTCAAAACGTCAAAGCTATAGGCAAATAATTGAAAGTGACTATACTCACATCTTTAGCAAATCAAACAATATCATGACAAGGCACACTCTTCACTTACAGTACATTGGATGGCGAAACAGATGAGGAGGACAATGACCGGCTACAATATGAATAATCCAGCCAAAAAAATAAAGTCTTACATCATATAACAAAGAATGGGAACAGAATGTTGTCAAAACAGTGATTGATGGAAATTGTATTAGTAAAAATACCACTGCACACTAAAGATTGTGCAGTTTTTAGGTGGCTTAAGTATACAAGTACAGGCTACTTGTCACAATGCATTTTAAAACTATTTATGTAAAAACCGAAGGTGTAAGGCATGGAGTCATAAGTAACAGAATAAGCCATTTTATTATAGAGTAAATAATCAATTATCAGCATATTCACATACAAACAAATTGAATTGTATTCAAAATTTGGAGGTCACACTGCCATTAAAATTTCCTTATCAGACAGACCTAAACAAACCTTGGGAATGGTATCGATATGTTTAATATATAATAATAATATATAGTAATAATAGCGTCATAAACAATGTGAATTAATTCCCATGTTTTCTGCTATGTATTATGGTCACATATCTGTAACAATAAATACCACTACAGCTGTAGTTATTTCTTTTTTACTTCAGAATTTCCAAAAATGACATACCAAACGTCACATGACAAACATGTGCCTTATTGGTTAATAATATCAACTTTTGTCCGTTGATTAATTACTAATATTCAGACCTGCACACTTTCAGAAAAAAAGAGTAACAATTTGTACCTTTACTTGTCACTGGGGCTGTACCCTTGAAGGTCTGCACAGAAGTACAGAAATTGACTCTGAGGAACATTTTTGTACCTTTGGGGGTATATTAATATTGTTTGTACTTCGTGGATGTTCCTCAGAGTCCATTTCTGTACCTTAAAAGGTACAGTTACCTACAGCAAAGGGTACAGTTGGCAGAGCCTTGAGGGTACAGCCCAAGTGACAAGCAAAGGTACAAATTAGTACTGTTTTTTCTGAGGGTATCCTGTGGTTGATTTATTATTTTTTTAAAGCTGAATTCTACCTGTGACCGAGCCATTACCAATCAATAAAGCAAAAGTTATCAAATCTACTTCATTTTCATCCAGAAGGTGTTTTCATTGGACAGGGCTGTTTACGGTCTTTTACGAACCCAATCTTATCTTGCTATCTCAACATTGTTAATCTACGAAACATTTAAAAGCTAAAATGTAATGTTATATAGATCTTAGAATTCCTAGATGGCTCCTCTACAAAGAAAATGTAATTATGTTGTAGCTGCTCTGGATTGAGACTCCGACAAACCCAATGATGAAGGTAGTGGACATCGAGGCCTGCTCTAAGATTGCTCATGAATATAGTAAAGACATTATCGTGGTGGTGGACAACACGTTCATGTCATCTTACTTTCAGGTGAGTTTCATTTTTAGCATTCTGTGACTATCCTTGTATATCGAATCTGTATTTTTGCAATGTTTTTCCATGTGTAGTATAACTTTTCTTTCAGCCGATCTATAAGGCATAGTAACTAATGTGGGTGTAGAGCAGGGGTAGGTCACCCAGATCCTGGAGTGCTGATATCCAGCAGGTTTTCCATCCTACCCGATGAGTCACTATCTACCTGAGATCAGGTGTGGTTCATCAGAGACCAGGTGGAATAGCAAACCTGCTGGATCCCAGCACTCCAGGATCTGGGCTGCCTACCTCTGCTGTAGAGTGGTTGTCATTTATGTTGGTTTGCTATCCTCAGCGCCCCCTGGCACTTGGAGCCGATATCTGCATGTACTCTGCCACCAAGTACATGAATGGTAAGTGCGTAGTTTCCATAGATTTGTTGCCTGAATATCCCAGGTGATTAATTTGGTATGCCAAAATTGAGATATTGGCAATAACCTGCAGTGTTTCTTTTTCTTTATATGTCTGGATTAACAGGCCACAGCGATGTTGTTATGGGGCTCGCGTCGGTAAATCGTGACGACCTGTATGAGCGTCTGAAATATTTGCAAAATGGTAAGCAATGCTGACTGCATGTCTTTGTGTATATACATTCTCTGGGGGGTGCATTCCGTAAGTTTTACATTATTGTAATCGACAATTTACGTAATACATTTTTATATCGACTGAATTGACTGTAACACTGACTCCTAAAAACAATTATGTTGCATTAATATCCAGATGCATGTTTTGCAGCACATCAGCTGTTATCGATCCCTTTTGTGCTTTCTTATACACTCACAAAGATTACATTGGGTTTGTTTAGTATGAATTACTCTATCGCCTCCCCCCCCGCCTTGGCAGCCATTGGCGCAGTCCCTTCCCCCTTCGACTGCTACCTGTGTAACCGTGGCCTGAAGACCCTTCACCTGCGCATGCAGCAGCATTTCAGGAACGCCATGGCAACAGCCCGGTTCTTAGAGGCCGACCCTCGAGTGGAGAAGGTTATATTTCCAGGTGAGCGAATGTCGGAACCAGCAGCTGGGGGGTCCAGACTGGCTCCGCTGCTTTAGCGTGTCTGATTTACTCTGGCCTATTCCGCTCCACAGGGCTGCCTTCCCATCCCCAGCACGAGCTGATGAAGAAGCAGTGCACTGGCTGCCCTGGCATGATCACCTTCTACATCAAGGGCACCTTGGAGCACGCCACCGCCTTCCTCCGCAACCTCAAGGTGCTTCTAACAGGAGAGCGTTACTATGCCTGTACCACATTCGCGCCGGCCTTGGCATGGGTGTGAGGAATGCAGAGACCTGTGTCTGCATGGAAGGCCTTTCGTTGTCTATGCATTTAGACGGTTGGCTCCTCTGTATGCAGAGAGTCTGCTTAGGTCATAAACCCATGAAAAAGGTTTATTCTTTTTTGTTCAGATTCAGATTTATCGATCCCCAAGGGGAAACTTTTGTGTTGCAGTAGCCATTAACATAAATGACAGGAACACACAGACACAAGGCATGAGGGCAGACATAACATCAATTTGCAAATTACAAAAAAGTATATGTACATGTATATGGAAAAATTATTGTACTAGAGTAAGACAAAACTTTACAACTGAGATACAACTGCTTAAGTTAACAGCAGTCTCTAGGTTATTGCTTGTCAGAATCCTTCTTTTAATTACTTAAATGTCTGCAAAATTATTTGTAGATTGTTTTCTGTGGGGCAATATACTTTTGATAGTTTAGTTTGATTAATCTGTCTGTTTATTTAAATTTTTAGCTGTTTTCCCTCGCCGAGAGTCTTGGGGGTTACGAAAGTCTGGCAGAACACCCGTAAGTTGGCCGTGAAGCACAGCACACATGTTATATTTAAACTGTTTTTGGGATGTCTGTTCTTATTAAGCTATTTATTTGCATCTAAAAGAATGGAGGTCCATTTACATATTCATTTTCAATTAATGATTTAGTGTCACTCCTATTACCCAAACCTCATTACAGTAATACATTCGATGTAGCAGTGACCATGTGTTCAGTTGGTCCAGGCAGTGAAATTAAAGGGCAGGTGTGGAAACAGTTTTCTTGGTTTATAATGAGTTGGTGATTTTCTCGCGTTAGTTAAAGTCGTTGTATTGTTCCATCATTTTGTTCTTTTAATGCTTACAGCCTCTGGGCTTTTGTGACAAAGAGCCTTTGTGATGGTCTTTGTCACAAAAAAAAAATCCAGCCAGCAGCTTGGTTCCTATATGAAGAGAATATTTTATGGCATAATTGGACTAACAATCAAACTGCAGTACAGTAAAACCTTGGCTTGCAAGTAACTTTGTGTGCGAGTGTTTTGCAAGACGAGCAAATTTTTAAAAATACATTCTAACTTGATAAGTGAGCGAGATCTTGCAATACGATTATTACGTATATGCTTTGTCTGCGTAGCGTCACGTAATCACAACTCAGCCGATGGTTCTTCTCTCTCTCTCGCTGCAGTATTGTGGCTAATCGTTTCCCATGCTCGGTTTTGGTCTGCATCCTTCAATCGTATAGTCAAAATTTAGTAGAAAAGCACCACCAGAATAAGGGTGTAGCAGTGCGAGTGATGAATCTAACAACAATGCAATGTCCACATTTGCACGAAATTGAACGGGAGGCAAAAGCAGTTCTCATTCGATAGGTTTCTTGTTAAAGTTGCACAAAAACAAAAAGATTTCAGTGAGCCAACAGATAGCAGTGATTCTGTTACTTATAGTGAAAGTCGTTCTACAAAATAATCCTCCTTCTCTTCCCTCTCTCGTCTCCCTCACACCATCTACGATTCTTTTCAAAGGTAAAGTGCAGGTTAATTTGTTTTATGTATTTTACTTTATATTTTGTATTAATCATTTTTATCAGAATATTTTTGGGTTGTGGAACGAATCCATTATTTCTTATGAGAAAATTCGCTTTGATATATGAGTGCTTTGGATTACCAAGGTACCACTGTATAAGCATAAATATGTAACCATTGGATAAGGTGCCCATGTACATCAGCAGAGGCCAAGGCTGTGAGCAGAGAGAAATGATTTCTCGGGGCAGTTATAGAGCCCACCGAGCACAGTCAGATTGCTGCATAATTCAGGGACACAACTTACTATCAACTCGTGAACTTAGGCTTATGTGGCTTGTATGACACCTGGACCTGATTTACAACAAGGCGTAGCACCATAACCCCTCAACCTAGGCTGGGGTGGAATGGGAAGAACGCTAGTCAAAACAGGGGAAAAAAGCAGCCCACTATATCTCAGGGCCCCAGCTGCACAGGATAGGGAGTACCAAGCTGAAGACACCACTAAGAAAGACACTTTGTAGCACTGCTCTTAAGGCACGTAGATACTACAGAATTACACCCAGCAGAGATAATGCATTCCAGCTGTGCTAACGAACATTCCTTAGTCTTCATAAATTTATTCCACATTCTTTTTTTGTATTTCTATGTATTGCTATGGCACTGCAAGGTCAACAGTTCATTTAGTTTCAAAGCTCAGTTAATTATTAATTCATCATTGCTACACATCAATCAGTTCTACAGAACATTGATAACATATACAGAAAATTATTATGGGGTTTGTATTAGCATACAGTTGGAAATAAAAGTGTTTGTCCTTTGAGTGGGAATAGAAGACGGAGAAATATTAATGAAATTTAAAAAGGGAGATTTTAAGTAAAATGTAGTTAAAAGATATGTTTGGTGCAAATGATTGGTGCAAGCAAGGCATTGAGAATTGCAGTACCATGAATGGCCACATGAGAGTCCACATAGCCAAAGACCTTCTATAATGCTTGTGCCTTAAGAGGGTCATGTTAAGTCTGGAGCCAGTTGCAGAATGGGACACTTGATGAGATGCCAGATCACAGTAGGTCATGAATTGGCACAAGTGATCATACAATAACGGCAATTCAGTGACACCTTTTCAGAGAATTGCTTATTTTTTAATCGTGGGAGGAAACATGGCCGAACTCTGTGAGTATGCAGGCAGAATCTGCAGGCTAGTAGGTGTGTGGCTCCAGGTGAATCATTGACAGAGGGATGTGTAGCTAGAAGTATTTCTGCTGATAACGTGTAAAGGCAGTGCGTGGGCTACTGTGCAAGGCGTAATCTTATCTGCTGTTGTGTAGATACTGTGTTCCTACAGTCATTTTATGTTGAGTGTTATAGAAAAGCAAGCAAAGTATTTTCTATAAACAAAAAAACAAAGAGGCTGCTATCCTGAGCCATTGACCAATCCCTGTTAGGGAGACACCAGAACAGGAAAACATTCAGTCCTTTTGAAAAACATGTTGTGGCTCCTATCGCTCACAGGACATGTTGAAACCTTTTTAAATCCAATTGCTGTTGTTCCAGAGGATGCTCTTAAGCTTTTCCCTGCTCATATGTGTTTTCAGTGCGATCATGACGCACGCCTCAGTGTCTGAGGGTGAGCGGGCCCTTCTGGGCATCAGCGACACACTCATCCGCCTGTCAGTGGGACTGGAGGATGAGGAGGACATCATCAGGGACCTGGACTACGCTCTCAGTAAAGCCGTACGTACCTGAGCTCCCTCTTTCTACACAGGCACCATCTTTGGAAAATAAATCAGTAATAATCACTCACACAGTGGTAATTTTTTTCGTATAATATTGGGCCGGCTCTCATTTCTGTTGATCCATAGGCCTGTACATTCAAGTAGCAATATTTCTGCACTGTTAAACAATTATAATAAACAATGATAGACCTGCAGATGATTTTTGTGACTGAATATTCAGATTTATACTTATTTCTACTGGCAGGTTGTATAGATGTACAATATACAAGTTATTTTACTATCATGAATATAGGAACATTTATACACATTTACTTTCACAGATGTTAATTTAATTGCCTGCACTTCAGCTTTCAAAATTTGAACTGCAAATTGACAACCCGAAGTGGTTGATTCCAGGTAGATTTAGGTGAGATATAGACTACAGGGGTGCCACTGGATATTTTGGACCCCAGGACAGCATATCATATTGGACCCCCAACCCAGATCAGTCCAATTTTGTTCCAAGCTGTCACTTAGCAGTCTTGGTTGTGATCTTGATTCATTGCTATGTTTACATTTTTCAGATAGTTCAGTTGGTTCACTGGTCAATTTAGTTTGTTAGAGCGAATTATTCAAATGATAAGATGGTAATTTGACAGCTTAATTGAACTAAATATCTCTGTTTACTTTTTCATGGACTGTCGCTCAAGTAAAGTTGTGTGTTTTGTCTTTTCTTTCCTTACATTTTCAGCATCCTCAGGGAAAATAGGATCTTCGCGATTTTTGTCCAACTTTTACGACAGCAGTTAAAACAATTTGCCCCAAGACTGCATCATGATACTGTAATCGGTACATTTTAATATCAGAGAACAATGTTGCATTAGGAAATATGTCATTAATATTTCAAAATGTAAAGTATTTTAATGAGCTGGTTGTGGGTATTTTATAAATTAAATTCTGCACACTTGCCCCTGGGGTTTTGTCTGATGACTTACTTCCTGCGATGAAGAGCATCACAACAGACACACAATCAAGTCTCTGCACTGCTGGTCCAGATGGTCACGTTTTTATTTTTGAGACTTTTTATTGACTGGGTGGCTTTGAATATATTTACCACTTTTCAGTGGTTGAATTATGTGGGGAATGAAAGCCACTATCAAATGATTCTGGAAAAATGATCACTTCATGAGAACTACAGCAACGGATCTGATGTTAAATTGCATTAAAGTGCAGCATCTACAGAAAGCTACAGATTGAGGTACAAGTTTTTTTTTGGGGGGGGCACTAATTACTTAATCACTGTGTCCAGGAAATAAAAATGAAAATTGCTTTAAATCGGCATGAACATGTCTTCTTGTCACGCCCTAAAAATAACTGTTTCAGATCTTTTCTCGTCACCCTACATTGCTCATGGATGCTCTTTGCATGTTCTTCTGTAGCCGCGCAGAACAAGCTGCAGCAGCGTACAGCGGGTTGGTATTGATAGAATATCTTGTATGACACCATTTCACACAAACCACACAGTGTTAAACTGTTCATATATACACTCGTGTGTAAATAAATTAAACGAAGTTGTTTCATCTATATGCAGACAGACTGACCAGAGTTAAGACAAACATCACAGTCACGTTAATTCATACTTATCTTCTTGGATCCAGATTTAGGACCAGGTGGATTGATAAAAATCATATGGGAATAACCTAGGATGAGGCACCAGTCCATCGCAGGGCACACAAACCATCCATGCCTACAGGGAATTTGGCAACTCCATTTAACCTCAGCTTATTTTTGGACTGTGGGGGGAAACCAGAGAACTCAGAGGAAACCCCACATGGGGAGGCGCCCAAACCCTAGAGCATTCACTTCAAACATACATGGGGTGGCTGAAGCACAGTCATACCACCAGGTCTAACCCCATCCAAGCAGGCCTGCCAATCTGTGGGCACAGTGCCTCCTCTGTCCATCTACCCAACTCTAACCCCATCCAAGCAGGCCTGCCAGTGTGTGGGCACAGTGCCTCCTCTGTCCATCCATTCAGCTCTAACCCCATCCAAGCAGGCCTGCCAGTCTGTGGGCACAGTGCCTCCTCTGTCCATCCACCCAACTCTAACCCCATCCAAGCAGGCCTGCCGGTCTGTGGGCAGAGTGTCTCCTCTGTCCATCCACCCAACTCTAACCCCACCTGAGCAGGCCTGCCAGTCTGTGGGCACAGTGCCTCCTCTGTCCATCCACCCAGCTCTAACCCCATCCAAGCAGGCCTGCCAGTCTGTGGGCACAGTGCCTCCTCTGTCCATCCACCCAACTCTAACCCCATCGAAGCAGGCCTGCCAGTCTGTGGGCACAGTGCCTCCTCTGTCCATCCACCCAGCTCTAACCCCATCCAAGCAGGCCTGCCAGTCTGTGGGCACAGTGCCTCCTCTGTCCATCCATTCAGCTATAACCCCATCCAAGCAGGCCTGCCGGTCTGTGGGCACAGTGCCTCCTCTGTCCATCCATTCAGCTCTAACCCCGCCAAAGCAGGCCTGCCGGTCTGTGGGCACAGTGCCTCCTCTGTCCATCCATTCAGCTCTAACCCCATCCAAGCAGGCCTGCCAGTCTGTGGGCACAGTGCCTCCTCTGTCCATCCACCCAACTCTAACCCCACCCAAGCAGGCCTGCCGGTCTGTGGGCACAGTGCCCCCTCTGTCCATCCACCTAGTCCTAACCCCACCCGAAGTGAAGTGAATAAGACTGACTATCTTGTAGAAATCTGGGATATATTAGATGGTAAACTATCATCCAGTAATCATCCCAGTCTGTGAATTCACAGGATTCACTTTTGGTTGACTTAGCGATATCCAAAAACACAATCTGAAACCAGTTTGATCTCAGTTCATGAACTGCAGGGCAGCTAAGTACAGCATATCACCGTGTTAGGTCAGTTCAACTCAAGGATTCCAGCTTAACGATGTACTTAACTTTCACAATGCAAAGACAATGTTAACTTATTTTATTCACTTATCTTATTCAAGTCAGCTCAGGACCTGACAGTTGCAGTATATCTGAGTGATTCAGCTCAGAGGCTCAACTTATTTAGTCATTTCAAGCACTGGTAGTTTGTCTGATCGACTGAACTCAGAGGCTGCAGAGCAGTTTATCCCTTTATAATATCACTTTGCTGCTCACCTCCATTTGAACCTATCCAAGTGATTAGTCAGATAGTTAGATTCATTAGATTGTAATACACAATGCCCTGACACTAATGCTCTGGGGTTTACTAATCCTGGGCAGGAATTGCAGCCACAGCACTACCTACAGTAGGAATTTAGTACTGTAGCAACTTAGAAATATAATTCATGTGCTGGGTCACAACCATATACTGCACATCAACGGCAATTCAATCAAAAGTACTGAATATGCGCATTATTTTCAGTCGGAAGCAATATCCAAGATCTAGTATCCAAGTAAATTGAAGGCAGCTGGACTCGACGGGGATCCACACAACTTACCAAAGGACGAGTGAGCCAAGGTCATTGATGCGGCCAGGAATCGGGTTTCCTGACTTTTATATTTCCCTGATTTTGGCACCAGGAAAATACACAAAGCATATACCGGAATAGCTGAAGGTGGGATTGGTTGACAAAATGAAAGCGAGGAGGACGCCGATGGACATTTTGCTCGTACGTGGACAGGTTTGTACAGATGTTTTTATTACGACTTATATTTGGAAAACTCTAAGCTCGCAAAGCCAGGGGCATTTCCAGCTATTTAAAAGATCAGGGCTAAGTCAAGTCAGGGTTAAAACATTTGGAGCTATAACCCAGAGTGATTGGACCTAATGACACCCATAAGCTACGCCTACTTTGTTCAACAGTGCCATACACTAATGCTATATATTGGTGCAGGTAAAACACAGCCAGATAATGAGCCCCCACTGAAACCTTGGATAGTTGTAGTTAAGATAGGGACAGTTTTGACAGCCCATTGTACATATACGGCAGGACGATGACACACCGTGTACTTGATTGCCATGTCAATGGCTTCAAGCAATACAAACAAAAAACAATCTGCTGCTCTAAACTGTCTTTAATAGACATACCTTACATGTGAGTTGGAAACAAGTGAGAACGCAGGGTAGAAAGGTTTTGAGTCCAGTGAAGGAGAATGTGGCCAAAATGAGGTCACGGAAGTCATGGCGCTGTGATGCCACATCTACACCTTCAGAAAATAAAGTTGCAAACTTTCATAAGATCAAGCCTGCAAACCCTCGAGCTGCCGTGCTCTCTGCAGATCCAAAGCACTGCATAGGGACTGAGTCTTTGGCTCTGAAAGATGGCGATCCTACACCATTAGGACTTCATGATTGTTGAGCAGAAGACAAAGGGACAGGCTTCAAGGCTATAATACACCTAAAGATGTGGCAGGATAGCTGCTTCCAAATTTGGGGCGGTTACGAAGAGCATTGATAGTCAGCCCTCTGAATCACTTGTGAAAGCCATATGTTAGTCAGCAAAGTTTAGGATTGCAGCAGCAAGAAATCACTTATTCACTTCAAGGTTGAAGGTTAATTGTTGAGTTTGAAAGTTGTCGGTTACTAATCAAAAGCATGGGGCTGGGGAGTGTTAAATATTCTCATAAAAACCTGTTGCATAGTAATTATGGACAGTGTACTTATGCACCAAATTTAACTATGTTTTGCTAAATATTTCTAGGTTGGGCATTCAGTAGGAGTCCAAGGCAAAGGAGGCAAAGGATCATGTCATCAAAACAACTCAGTTTTGATGTAACTGCCATTGTTCTCTACATTCCTCTGCAGGACCTTCATCTCAACACATCACCTGATGGGAAGGTGTCCTTTGACTGGTGTGGCTCTGAGGTGTTTGGAGATCAAATGTCCTTACTTGGCAAAAGACAAGTCAATGTAAGAACAAGCAGACCTTTCTTTGGTTCCATCCTCATCCTCAGATATGACGCTGGAATTTAAAACTGTTACTTGAGTACATTGCTAGATTGTTGTTACAGAATCAGCATTCTGTAGCTGTTCTATGTGGAAACCATCCGAATTAAACAGAGAGAACAACCTTGGATTCCAATTTTGAAAGACATATTTTTAAGATGACAAAGTTTTTCATGTATTGCTAGAATTGCTAGGAAAATGGTTTTCCATGAAATATAGTACTGAATCTTAGTCAACCATCTAGGTCTGTAGGTCTGTTTCCAAGATAGGAAAATAGAACCAAGAAAATAACTGTTTGTGGTTTCAAATGGGAAGTAAATTCCACCTTGCTTTGAGTTACTGTACGACTGGGGGACAATAATATGGGTAAATGGCTGGACATTGTGAAAAGCTGCAAGTTACTCGATGCTACTTATGTATTGTTACCTGGTACAGATGTAGCCACTTGAAATTTCCCCTGTTTCCATGACTGGCCCCTGCTGGGTTCTGGGTGGGACCTTGACTGTAATGAGATCCACCACCATGATGTAATGAACAAGGGGGCCGGCATGTCCCTTACCTCTCTGTGCGTAAAGTACTTGCAATGACTTATCTATCCACCAGGGAGAGCAGTGATTATGAAAGCTGAAGTGACTTACCTGAAATCAGGTAAGATACCGGAAATCAGGTATTGTAACTCCACTGCAAAAAATGAAAATCTAAACAAGTATAATTTTATTATATTTAGACAAAATTCCAATTAATAAACTGACTACACTGCAATAAATGGCCTGTGAAATTTAAGAAATTGTTTCTCTTGCGAAGCAAAGATGGCCTAAAACTAGCAATATGTGTTTTAGTCAGTTGGTTGATGAAATTTGAATTTTGTATTTTACTTCAGCTTTCGGAGATGAGGCGGACCCACGATGTGTGCAATATAATAATTACAGGCCTAAACAAAGTAATAAGATTGATATTGTCAAGCAATGAGGTACAGTGTAGTATATGAAAATTAAACAGAAAATTAAACAGCCCATGGAGCTTGTTTGGAACATGATGAAATACTTCATCTGCAAGGAGGTCAAGCCAGGTACAAAACAGCAGTGTGTCCAAGCAATAGAGTTATTTTGGGACAGAAGAGTGACCAAAGATGTGTGTAACAGACTAATTACAGGCCTAAACAAAGCAATAAGGTTGATTGTGGAGAATAAAGGTGGACAGAGTGGAAAATGAAAAATAAAATAAAATAAAAAAAACATGGTTCTGTATTGTGCTTGAATAAAACAGACACATTCCTTAGTGTGTTCTGCCTGGCTAACAGTCTGAAAGGCTGCTGATGGCTGCATATTCACGGGGTGGGGGTGGGGGGCAGTCACAATATCGTAATATATGATCATGCTGCAGTACTGCTGGATCTCTCTTATAAGGATATAAATGCTATTCACCCTCAGTGGTGTTTTAACACTGCGCTATTATCAGATGAAACATTCAGACAGATTCTTGGAATTCAATAAGACTGAGTGTACCTCTCCATCCCTGCTATGGGAGATTCTTAAGGCAGTACTTAGAGGTGAAATATTAGTGTACTCATCATATCTCCATTAAAAAAAGAAGGAGAGAGCAGCAGCAGCTGGTGGAGACCATAAGTAACAAAGATCACCAATATTCGTGCTCACCCAGTCCAGCCCTTTAAAAAGAGAAGATAGATCTCCAAGCACGATACAATTTAAACTATGTGGTCACGGGGATTTTTTATGAACATGGAGAAAAAGCTGGTAGGCTGTTAGCTCACCAACTTAAATCCAAACCAGATGTACAACTTATATGACAAATCGAGGACCCATCAGGTGTACAGACTGCAGATCCTCTAAAAATACAGGACATCTTTAAAAGTTATTATTTTAATTTATACCTGTGCACCTCATGGCGCCCCTGGCCCGAGTATTTTAGCCCTGTGCACCTCATAGCGCCCCTGACCCAGAGTATTTTAGCCCTGTGCACCTCATGGCACCCCTGGCCCAGAGTATTTTAGCCCTGTGCACCTCATGGCGCCCCTGGCCCAGAGTATTTTAGCCCTGTGCACCTCATGGCGCCCCTGGCCCGAGTATTTTAGCCCTGTGCACCTCATGGCGCCCCTGGCCCAGAGTATTTTAGCCCTGTGGACCTCATGGCGCCCCTGGCCCAGAGTATTTTAGCCCTGTGCACCTCATGGAGGGCGCCCCTGGCCCAGAGTATTTTAGCCCTGTGCACCTCATGGAGGGTGCCCCTGGCCCAGAGTATTTTAGCCCTGTGCACCTCATGGAGGGCGCCCCTGGCCCAGAGTATTTTAGCCCTGTGCACCTCATGGCGCCCCTGGCCCAGAGTATTTTAGCCCTGTGCACCTCATGGCGCCCCTGGCCCAGAGTATTTTAGCCCTGTGCACCTCATGGCGCCCCTGGCCCAGAGTATTTTAGCCCTGTGCACCTCATGGCGCCCCTGGCCCAGAGTATTTTAGCCCTGTGCACCTCATGGCGCCCCTGGCCCAAGAATTTTAGCCCTGTGCACCTCATGGCGCCCCTGGCCCAGAGTATTTTAGCCCTGTGCACCTCATGGCTCCCCTGGCCCAGAGTATTTTAGCCCTGTACACCTCATGGCGCCCCTGGCCCAGAGTATTTTAGCCCTGTACACCTCATTGCGCCCCTGGCCCAGAATATTTTAGCCCTGTGCACCTCATGGTGCCTCTGGCCCAAGTATTTTAGCCCTGTGCACCTAATGGCGCCCCTGGCCCGAGTATTTTAGCCCTGTGCACCTCATGGCACCCCTGGCCCAGAGTATTTTAGCCTTGTGCACCTCATGGCGCCCCTGGCCCAGAGTATTTTAGCCTTGTGCACCTCATGGCGCCCCTGGCCCAGAGTATTTTAGCCCTGTGGACCTCATGGTACCCCTTGCCCAAGTATTTTAGCCCTGTGCACCTCATGGCACCCCTGGCCCAGAGTATTTTAGCCCTGTGCACCTCATGGCGCCCCTGGCCCAGAGTATTTTAGCCCTGTGCACCTCATGGCGCCCCTGGCCCAGAGTATTTTAGCCCTGTGCACCTCATGGCGCCCCTGGCCCAGAGTATTTTAGCCCTGTGCACCTCATGGCGCCCCTGGCCCAGAGTATTTTAGCCCTGTGCACCTCATTGCGCCCCTGGCCCAGAATATTTTAGCCCTGTGCACCTAATGGTGCCTCTGGCCCAAGTATTTTAGCCCTGTGCACCTAATGGCACCCCTGGCCCAAGTATTTTAGCCCTGTGCACCTCATGGCACCCCTGGCCCAGAGTATTTTAGCCTTGTGCACCTCATGGCGCCCCTGGCCCAGAGTATTTTAGCCCTGTGCATCTCATGGCACCCCTGGCCCAGAGTATTTTAGCCTTGTGCACCTCATGGCGCCCCTGGCCCAGAGTATTTTAGCCTTGTGCACCTCATGGCGCCCCTGGCCCAGAGTATTTTAGCCCTGTGCACCTCATGGCACCCCTGGCCCAGAGTATTTTAGCCCTGTGCACCTCATGGCGCCCCTAGCCCAGAGTATTTTAGCCCTGTGCACCTCATGGCGCCCCTGGCCCAGAGTATTTTAGCCCTGTGCACCTCATTGCGCCCCTGGCCCAGAATATTTTAGCCCTGTGCACCTAATGGTGCCTCTGGCCCAAGTATTTTAGCCCTGTGCACCTAATGGCACCCCTGGCCCGAGTATTTTAGCCCTGTGCACCTCATGGCACCCCTGGCCCAGAGTATTTTAGCCTTGTGCACCTCATGGCGCCCCTGGCCCAGAGTATTTTAGCCCTGTGCACCTCATGGCACCCCTGGCCCAGAGTATTTTAGCCCTGTGCACCTCATGGCGCCCCTAGCCCAGAGTATTTTAGCTCTGTGCACCTCATGGCGCCCCTAGCCCAGAGTATTTTAGCCCTGTGCACCTCATGGCGCCCCTGGCCCAGAGTATTTTAGCCCTGTGCACCTCATGGCGCCCCTGGCCCAGAGTATTTTAGCCCTGTGCACCTCATGGCGCCCCTGGCCCAGAGAATTTTAGCCCTGTGCACCTCATGGCGCCCCTGGCCCAGTGTATTTTAACCCTGTGCACCTCATGGCACCCCTGGCCCAGAGTATTTTAGCCCTGTGCACCTCATGGCGCCCCTGGCCCAGAGTATTTTAGCCCTGTGCACCTCATGGCGCCCCTGGCCCAGAGTATTTTAGCCCTGTGCACTCCTTTATCTAGGGGTATGAGACAGGGTTGCCCACTTAGCCCACTTTTATTTATACTGGCAATAGAACCACTATCCCTGGCCCTAAAAGCTGCACCCATGATACAAGGAATAAACAGGCGGAGAATTGAACATGAGCTATCACTTTATGCAGATAATACATTACTCTATATTTCAGACCCTCTTTTAAGTATTAACAAGGTCCTTACACAGTTACAAGCTTTTGGGTTAATCTCGGGCTATAAACTTAATCTATCAAAAGTGAATGTTTACCTGTGAATGATCATAGCGGAGACTCGAACCCGGGTCCCAGAGGTGTGAAGCAACAGTGCTAACCACTGCACCACCATGCCGCCCCCTTTATGCTATTTCATTGTATAAAAAGAAACTTACTGTACTGTACAATAAAGTTTTTCACCACTGCTTCTCCCTCAGCTCCCACTGTTTGCTAGCACATGCATCTTTGGATTTCTTAGTGCAACCTGTGCTTTATTTTTTTTTGTGAAATGTAAGTGCAGTATCTGTTTATTGAGTGCTGTGGTTTAATATGTACATTATTATTTCAGTACTGTGTATACTGTCCTTAATGTCTTGCCTCTCTCGTATAACTTGAGATACGCCCAAATTGACTTGCAACAAGTGGTCCTGGTTCCAAATGCGGAAGCCGATGGATACCTGTATTTTATATGATGTAGTGTGCTGGGTGTCAGACATTGCAATGCACCTTGCTTTGATTTTGACCCGTTAGATCAGAGGGAGGTAATCTTATCCAGAAAGGGCCGCTGTGTATGATGGTTTTCACTGCAACTATCTGAACAGCGACCCTAACGGTTATCCCAATACCTTGATCTTGCTAGCATATTTAAATGTGAACCTATTCAGGAATAGAGTGGTGAAGTCATTCAGAGGAGGACTGATGATTATCAGAGGGAACAAAGGGGCTGGGTACTTGTCAGTATCCAGTAGAACCACCATTCTCCTACACTGAATGGTTCTGGATGTGGCACAGACGCTAATCCCTCTGTATTAGGGGATCCGTCTCCAGTTTGTACTCTTCCAGTTAATAGGTAGATTATCAGACAGATTTTTGCCCTAGTCCAGTACTCATTGACAGCCTAATACATCGTTTTTCAGTTTCTCTTGATAGTCAATACATGTCACAGGATGTACATTACTCTGATGGGCAGGCCCTCTTACATATGATGGAAACACTACAACAACTTAAGAATAAAGGTCAGAAGAGTGAAATACATATAATGAGTGTGTAGCTCAGCAGACTAAGACTCTGTGGCTGTGATCAGAAGGTCGACAGTTCGTGCTCAGAATTGGCAGAATAGCCACATGTCCACAGGCTTTTGAACAATACCTGAAAACCCTGGGGGGCTCAAGGTAGCAGTGTCTTCACTGTGACCCCCAAGCTTGTTCTTGCCTTTATAGAGAGTAAGATGGGGCAAATTATTAATCCCATGGGGCCTCAGCAGAATTACAAACCAGTACAAGGAAAATAGTTGTTAATTTTGCATACTACCTTCTGCTGGCCTTATGAGAATATTCAGATTATCATTTTTCCCCATAATTGCAATTTTAACATTAAATTTATGATTTTACCATGGTCCTGTGGCCGCTTTATATGGTAATTATTGATGAAAACATTTTTGGAAAGTGAAACAATATTAAAATTGCTTTATTGCGTAAAAAAAACTGTTTTTATTTAGTAAAATAATGTTTTTTCGCTCTTTATACTGCCGTCTTGTGGCAAAATTTAGTACTGCAGTTTGAAAATAATTAAATGATTTCTTGCCGAAATTGCAATACCTACTTTTGGCCACGAGATGGCAGCAAGAAAATAGAAAAATTATTTTCCCACGGTCTACTAGCAGCTTTGTGTGGTAATTGTTTATATTAAAAATACATTGGACCAAGTCAAATTATTTTAATGAAGAAATAACATGAAAAAGCTGCTAGTAGACCGTGGGAAAATAATTTTTAACTTTTCTTGCTGCCATCTCGTGGCCAAAAGTAGGTATTGCAGTTTGAAAAGAAATGATTTCTTGCCGAAATTGCAATACCTACTTTTGGCCACGAGATGGCAGCAAGAAAAGTTAAAAATTATTTTCCCACGGTCTACTAGCAGCTTTTTGATGTTATTTCTTCATTAAAATAATTTGACTTGGTCCAATGTATTTTTAATACAAACAATTACCACACAAAGCTGCTAGTAGACCGTGGGAAAATAATTTTTAACTTTTCTTGCTGCCATCTCGTGGCCAAAAGTAGGTATTGCAGTTTGAAAAGAAATGATTTCTTGCCGAAATTGCAATACCTACTTTTGGCCACGAGATGGCAGGAAGAAAAGTTAAAAATTATTTTCCCACGGTCTACTAGCAGCTTTTTGATGTTATTTCTTCATTAAAATAATTTGTCTTGGTCCAATGTATTTTTAATACAAGCAATTACCACACAAAGCTGCTAGTAGACCGTGGGAAAATATTTTTTCTATTTTCTTGCTGCCATCTCGTGGCCAAAAGTAGGTATTGCAGTTTGAAAAGAAATGATTTCTTGCCGAAATTGCAATACCTACTTTTGGCCACGAGATGGCAGCAAGAAAATAGAAAAATTATTTTCCCACGGTCTACTAGCAGCTTTGTGTGGTAATTGTTTATATTAAAAATACATTGGACCAAGTCAAATTATTTTAATGAAGAAATAACATGAAAAAGCTGCTAGTAGACCGTGGGAAAATAATTTTTAACTTTTCTTGCTGCCATCTCGTGGCCAAAAGTAGGTATTGCAGTTTGAAAAGAAATGATTTCTTGCCGAAATTGCAATACCTACTTTTGGCCACGAGATGGCAGCAAGAAAAGTTAAAAATTATTTTCCCACGGTCTACTAGCAGCTTTTTGATGTTATTTCTTCATTAAAATAATTTGACTTGGTCCAATGTATTTTTAATACAAACAATTACCACACAAAGCTGCTAGTAGACCGTGGGAAAATAATTTTTAACTTTTCTTGCTGCCATCTCGTGGCCAAAAGTAGGTATTGCAGTTTGAAAAGAAATGATTTCTTGCCGAAATTGCAATACCTACTTTTGGCCACGAGATGGCAGGAAGAAAAGTTAAAAATTATTTTCCCACGGTCTACTAGCAGCTTTTTGATGTTATTTCTTCATTAAAATAATTTGTCTTGGTCCAATGTATTTTTAATACAAGCAATTACCACACAAAGCTGCTAGTAGACCGTGGGAAAATATTTTTTCTATTTTCTTGCTGCCATCTCGTGGCCAAAAGTAGGTATTGCAGTTTGAAAAGAAATGATTTCTTTCCGAAATTGCAATACCTACTTTTGGCCACGAGATGGCAGCAAGAAAAGTTAAAAATTATTTTCCCACGGTCTACTAGCAGCTTTTTGATGTTATTTCTTCATTAAAATAATTTAACTTGGTCCAATGTATTTTTAATACAAACAATTACCACACAAAGCTGCTAGTAGACCGTGGGAAAATAATTTTTAACTTTTCTTGCTGCCATCTCGTGGCCAAAAGTAGGTATTGCAATTTCGGCAAGAAATCATTTCTTTTCAAACTGCAATACCTACTTTTGGCCACGAGATGGCAGCAAGAAAAGTTAAAAATTATTTTCCCACGGTCTACTAGCAGCTTTTTCATGTTATTTCTTCATTAAAATAATGTGACTTGGTCCAATGTATTTTTAATATAAACAATTACCACACAAAGCTGCTAGTAGACCGTGGGAAAATAATTTTTCTATTTTCTTGCTGCCATCTCGTGGCCAAAAGTAGGTATTGCAATTTCGGGAAGAAATCATTTAATTATTTTCAAACTGCAGTACTAAATTTTGCCACAAGACGGCAGTATAAAGAGCGAAAAAACATTATTTTACTAAATAAAAACAGTTTTTTTTACGCAATAAAGCAATTTTAATATTGTTTCACTTTCCAAAAATGTTTTCATCAATAATTACCATATAAAGCGGCCACAGGACCATGGTAAAATCATAAATTTAATGTTAAAATTGCAATTATGGGGAAAAATGATAATCTGAATATTCTCATAAGGCCAGCAGAAGGTAGTATGCAAAATTAACAACTATTTTCCTTGTACTGGTTTGTAATTCTGCTGAGGCCCCATGGGATTAATAATTTGCCCCATCTTACTCTCTATAAAGGCAAGAACAAGCTTGGGGGTCACAGTGAAGACACTGCTACCTTGAGCCCCCCAGGGTTTTCAGGTATTGTTCAAAAGCCTGTGGACATGTGGCTATTCTGCCAATTCTGAGCACGAACTGTCGACCTTCTGATCACAGCCACAGAGTCTTAGTCTGCTGAGCTACACACTCATTATATGTATTTCACTCTTCTGACCTTTATTCTTAAGTTGTTGTAGTGTTTCCATCATATGTAAGAGGGCCTGCCCATCAGAGTAATGTACATCCTGTGACATGTATTGACTATCAAGAGAAACTGAAAAACGGTGTATTAGGCTGTCAATGAGTACTGGACTAGGGCAAAAATCTGTCTGATAATCTACCTATTAACTGGAAGAGTACAAACTGGAGACGGATCCCCTAATACAGAGGGATTAGCGTCTGTGCCACATCCAGAACCATTCAGTGTAGGAGTCTGGTGGTTCTACTGGATACTGACAAGTACCCAGCCCCTTTGTTCCCTCTGATAATCATCTGTCCTCCTCTGAATGACTTCACTACTCTATTCCTGAATAGGTTCACATTTAAATATGCTAGCAAGATCAAGGTATTGGGATAACCGTTAGGGTCGCTGTTCAGATAGTTGCAGTGAAAACCATCATACACAGCGGCCCTTTCTGGATAAGATTACCTCCCTCTGATCTAACGGGTCAAAATCAAAGCAAGGTGCATTGCAATGTCTGACACCCAGCACACTACAGCATATAAAATACAGGTATCCATCGGCTTCCGCATTTGGAACCAGGACCACTTGTTGCAAGTCAATTTGGGCGTATCTCAAGTTATACGAGAGAGGCAAGACATTAAGGACAGTATACACAGTACTGAAATAATAATGTACATATTAAACCACAGCACTCAATAAACAGATACTGCACTTACATTTCACGAAAAAAATAAAGCACAGGTTGCACTAAGAAATCCAAAGATGCATGTGCTAGCAAACAGTGGGAGCTGAGGGAGAAGCAGTGGTGAAAAACTTTATTGTACAGTACAGTAAGTTTCTTTTTATACAATGAAATAGCATAAAGGGGGCGGCATGGTGGTGCAGTGGTTAGCACTGTTGCCTCACACCTCTGGGACCCGGGTTCGAGTCTCCGCTATGATCATTCACAGGTAAACATTCACTTTTGATAGATTAAGTTTATAGCCCGAGATTAACCCAAAAGCTTGTAACTGTGTAAGGACCTTGTTAATACTTAAAAGAGGGTCTGAAATAAAGAGTAATGTATTATCTGCATAAAGTGATAGCTCATGTTCAATTCTCCGCCTGTTTATTCCTTGTATCATGGGTGCAGCTTTTAGGGCCAGGGATAGTGGTTCTATTGCCAGTATAAATAAAAGTGGGCTAAGTGGGCAACCCTGTCTCATACCCCTAGATAAAGGAGTGCACAGGGCTAAAATACTCTGGGCCAGGGGCGCCATGAGGTGCACAGGGCTAAAATACTCTGGGCCAGGGGCGCCATGAGGTGCACAGGGCTAAAATACTCTGGGCCAGGGGTGCCATGAGGTGCACAGGGTTAAAATACACTGGGCCAGGGGCGCCATGAGGTGCACAGGGCTAAAATACTCTGGGCCAGGGGCGCCATGAGGTGCACAGGGCTAAAATACTCTGGGCCAGGGGCACCATGAGGTGCACAGGGCTAAAATACTCTGGGCCAGGGGCGCCATGAGGTGCACAAGGCTAAAATACTCTGGGCCAGGGGCGCCATGAGGTGCACAAGGCTAAAATACTCTGGGCCAGGGGTGCCATGAGATGCACAGGGCTAAAATACTCTGGGCCAGGGGCGCCATGAGGTGCACAAGGCTAAAATACTCTGGGCCAGGGGTGCCATGAGGTGCACAGGGCTAAAATACTCGGGCCAGGGGCGCCATGAGGTGCACAGGGCTAAAATACTCTGGGCCAGGGGCGCCATGAGGTGCACAAGGCTAAAATACTCTGGGCCAGGGGTGCCATGAGGTGCACAGGGCTAAAATACTCGGGCCAGGGGCGCCATGAGGTGCACAGGGCTAAAATACTCTGGGCCAGGGGCGCCATGAGGTGCACAAGGCTAAAATACTCTGGGCCAGGGGTGCCATGAGGTGCACAGGGCTAAAATACTCTGGGCCAGGGGTGCCATGAGATGCACAGGGCTAAAATACTCTGGGCCAGGGGCGCCATGAGGTGCACAAGGCTAAAATACTCTGGGCCAGGGGTGCCATGAGGTGCACAGGGCTAAAATACTCGGGCCAGGGGCGTCATGAGGTGCACAGGGCTAAAATACTTGGGCCAGAGGCACCATTAGGTGCACAGGGCTAAAATATTCTGGGCCAGGGGCACAATGAGGTGCACAGGGCTAAAATACTCTGGGCCAGGGGCGCCATGAGGTGCACAGGGCTAAAATACTCTGGGCCAGGGGCGCCATGAGGTGCACAGGGCTAAAATACTCTGGGCCAGGGGCGCCATGAGGTGCACAGGGCTAAAATACTCTGGGCCAGGGGTGCCATGAGGTGCACAGGGCTAAAATACTTGGGCCAGGGGTACCATGAGGTCCACAGGGCTAAAATACTCTGGGCCAGGGGCGCCATGAGGTGCACAGGGCTAAAATACTCTGGGCCCGGGGCGCTATGAGGTGCACAGGGCTAAAATACTCGGGCCAGGGGCACCATGAGGTGCACAGGTATAAATTAAAATAATAACTTTTAAAGATGTCATGTATTTTTAGAGGATCTGCAGTCTGTACACCTGATGGGTCCTCGATTTGTGATATAAGTTGTACATCTGGTTTGGATTTAAGTTGGTGAGCTAACAGCCTACCAGCTTTTTCTCCATGTTCATAAAAAATTCCCGTGACCACATACTGAGAGGTTCTGTTTCGGTTGTTGTGATTAAATTGTATCGTGCTTGGAGATCTATCTTCTCTTTTTAAAGGGCTGAACTGGGTGAGCCCGAATATTGGTGATCTTTGTTACTTATGGTCTCCACCAGGTGCTGCTGCTCTCTCCTTCTTTTTTATGGAGATATGATGAGTACACTAATATTTCACCACTAAGTACTGCCTTAAGAATCTCCCATAGCAGGGATGGAGAGGTACACTCAGTCTTATTGAATTCCAAGATTCTGTCTGAATGTTTCATCTGATAATAGCGCGGTGTTAAAACACCACTGAGGGCGAATAGCATATATATCCTTAAAAGAGAGATCCAGCAGTACTGGGGCATGATCAGATATTACAATGGTAGAGTATTCCACCTTTTCCAAAGAGCCAAGCAATTTTTATCTATAAAAAAATAGTCAATTCTTGAACATAAATGGTGTACATTGGAAAAAAAATGAGAAAACTTTCATACTGGGGTTCAGGGACCTATACATGTAGCACAATCTAGAAAATCTGAGAGCTTGGTATCTCTTTTAGTGAGAGTTTGTGTTTTAAGACTAGACCGATCCAAAAAACGGTTCATAACACAGTTAAAATCTCTCTAAAATGAAATGTTGAGAATTCAAATCAGGTATTTTCCATATAAGCCTTTCCATATCGTCCCAGTTGGGAGCATTGACATTAACTAATACCACCAGAGTATTATAAAGCTGAGCAGAGACTATAATAAAGCAACCTTGTGGGTCAAATTGAATACTAGAGGGTGTAAAAAGAATTCTTTTATGTATCAAAATCGCCATTCCTCTTGCCTTGGCATTAAAATTAGAATGAAAGATTGACCTGACCCATTGTTTTTTTAGCTTCACGTGGTCCTGATTTGTAAGGTGTGTTTCTTGGAGAAATATAATTTCTGATCCTAAATTTTTAAGATGAGCAAATACCTTCTTACCATTTTTGAAAGAATGAGTCATACTGAAATGCTCAGTGAAATCAAACATGAAATTCTGGAGAAAGAAGTGGGGTAAAGCGTACCAACACTGGAGCAGTGGAGTGACAAAGTTTGCGGCTTTGTCTGGCAGTCTGATGGATGAGTCTGGGTTTGGAAGATGCCAGGAGAACCTTACCTGCCTGATTGCATTATGTCAAATGTAAAACTTGGTGGAGGAGGGATAAGATCCTTAGTTCTATTGAAGGGAACTCTTAATGCTTCAGTATACCAAGACATTTTGGACAATTCTGTGTTTCCAACTTTGTGGGAGCGGTTTAGGGGGAGGGGCCTTTTCTGTTCCAGCATGACTGTGCCCCAGTGCACAATGTAAGGTCTGCAGATGCAGCCACCTCAATTTTCTCCTCCAAGCCGGCTGCCTGCCAAAAGCCAGCCAAAGGGACTGACCCTCCTCCTTCTGGGGGGTGTGCCTAAATTCTCGTCTAAAACCGGCCATTTATTCACTTGCAGGGTGTTACCATGAGATAGCGCTCACTTTACAAAAACACATTTTAGTTGTGGTCACAAGTACAACGGGTATCAACCAGAATCTTTTGGTAGCCATTAGCAAGCCTCGCAGAATTTCTAGTTCATTTAGACTAGTTGGGTTCCTGGCACGGACCTGGCTTTTCAGCATAACCCACAACTGTTTTGAAGCTTGGAATCCTGATCAGGAATCAAGAAATTTACAAACGAGAGGAGGCCATTCGGCCCATCAAGTTCATTTGAGGAGAACTTAATTAATAGCTCAGCAACTAACAGCTAACTAATTTGTTGTTCTAATATTCATTTATAGTTTTGTATTATTCCTGTAAAATAATGTGATTGCACATTTTATACATCAACGTTTAATCTGTTGCATGTTATAAACTCTAAAAAGGCTGGTATTGTGTGTTTTCTTACAGTTTTTTTAAATTGCTAAGACAGAGTAGAATCTACGGTACTATCTCTTCACATACATGATCCATCCTTGGCATTGCTTTGAAGAAATATCTTGGCATGCAGCATTCATTGTTTGATCTTGTGTCAATTGACATAATTTGTTTATTTTATGTGGTTTTTACAATCTATTTTAGAAAGGGTCTTGATGGTAATTTAGCAAAATAACATATTTCAGTTTTGACTGTTTTATTAGCAGTTTTAGGGTCAGTATGTACTTATGTGAAAAATGGCCTCTGAAAATTTAATGTTGTGAGTGAGACAGGAATCCATGATTTTTGAAGCATTTAGTTATTGATTGCATTTTGTATGAAAGCAAAGAAAAATGCTTAACAGTTTAGCCCACATAAGCTAATGTTGTGGTGACTGTATGAAGAGTTTTGAGAAAGCAACTTCAGTATTGCAGTATCTGTCTTAGCAATTGAAAAAGAAAAACTGTAAAATTCCCACTGACTTTCCAAACTGATTAGTGTGAGGAGCAGTGACAAACATTCCAGACTGATGGACCAATGACAGTATGCAAAGGTCTGGTGACTCCAAAGTCACTTCAAAGTTGTAACACTTTAGTAATCAAACCTCACACAATTCTTTGAATGTCTCATTCACCTTTGTGTATCCAGCCCCTATGTCTATAAGCTTCAGAGCTCAAAAGTCTTGGCTATAAATGTTTATAATGTGATTTTTTACAATTTGTCAGCACCACTGAAAATAGGTTATTGAAAAGTGTGTGTTTAAAGTAGATTTTAACAAAGTAATAAAATAATCACATTCAAAATGATTTCAGATTATTGGTGCTGAGTTTGTGCTGAATAAAAGCATTTGTAGCACGTTAGGATAAATGTGTTTTAGATAGTCAAATATTTTACAGTTTTTCTGAATTGCTGAAATATTAGAAATCATTTTGGGAACAAAACTGCCGATTGCCAAATGTCATTTATTGAATCAGTCACTTGGCAAAACTTTAAACCATGCTCACCTAGTTAGACACAATTTGCAGATCTCAGTCACCCTTTTTGCAAAACTCAAAACACATTCTCATTCATTTTGCGCTATGGTGAACTTTGATGCAAAATAGAAAACACAGACCGCAGAAGTTAAGCGCAGCCAGCACACAGTAGTCATTTAAACACAATGACTCAAAACTGTTCACACACATTTCTAAACATTTGAAGAAGCCAAAGAGTGACTAGAACATAGAATAAGTGCCATAGGTGAATAGGAGCTGAATTTCGACGTCAAGGTACAAATGGGTTTCACAGAGGATTCTTTCTTTCTGTGACTCTGGCTTGGCAGTTGCACAACATTTTACTGTAATATGCCTTTCATCTGTTTATTTTTTGGCTTTGTCCTTTACACTAACTTTTCTGGAGTACTGAATACGGCAAATGTTACATATTAGTTATCAGTCATAACTGTACAGTATACAAAAATGTTTGGTAGACGACCATACTTTTATTTTTTTTATTATAGTCTTACAGTTTCTAATTTACATGCCAACAACTATTTTGACTGGCAGTGTTTTTGTTTAGCTTGAATTTTAGGGTTTGAGCTTAGTGGTTTGATTAAAGGAGAGGAGATTTTAGGAAATGTGTTTTAGCAATTCAGAAAAACTGTAAAATGTCAAGGCATGTCAGACTATGAAAGTGGGTGAAAGGCTTCAGACTTCAGACTCCAAAGGGTTACAGTAAATACTTATTATGCTATGTTTCTTTTACGTTCCTCTTTTTGAGTCTGGTACTATGACAAAAACTTCCCAGTCTATCTATTTAGTGCTACTTCACCATTCCATCCTGTTTGTGCAATGTAGTGACGTAAAGTACTGTCAGCAAAACAGCATGATACTACCACCACCCTGCTTGACCATTGGTTCAGTGTTCTTAGGTTAAGAACACAACCTCACCTTGATCCCCTGCAAACATATCTCTTTTCATTGTGGCCAAGCAGAGAAGTTAATGACACATTCACACGTCATTGTGACTGCCCCCCACCCCCACCCCGTGAATATGCAGCCATCAGCAGCCTTTCAGACTGTTAGCCAGGCAGAACACACTAAGGAATGTGTGTTTTATTCAAGCACAGTACAGAACCATGTTTTTTTATTTTTCATTTTCCACTCTGTCCACCTTTATTCTCCACAATCAGCCGTATTACTTTGTTCAGGCCTGTAATCAGTCTGTTACACACATCTTGGGTCACTCTCCTCTCCCAAAATAACTCTATTGCTTGGACACGCTGCTGTTTTGTACCTGGTTTGGCCTCCTTGCAGTTGAAGTATTTCATCATGTGCCAAACAAGCTCAAAGGCTTAAAATCTGTTTAATTGTCATATACCACACTGTACCTCATTGCTCGACAATATCAATCTTATTACTTTGTTTAGCTCTGTAATTATTGTACTGCACAATTCTAATTTCATGAAAAACACATTTTGATAGGTTTAGGCCATCTTTGCCTCACAACAGAAACAATTTCTTAAATTTCACAGGCCATTTATTGCAGTGTAGTCCGTTTATTAATGAAATTGGAATTTTGTCTAAATATAAGAAAATTATACTTGCTCAGATTTTTATTTTTTGTAGTGAAGTCAAGATAAGTCACTTCAGCTTTCATAGTCACTGCTCTCCCTGGTGGATGAATAAATCATTGCAAGTACTTTACACACAGAGAGGTAAGGGGAGGATCATGCCGGCCCCCTTGTTCATTACATCATCGTGGGGGATCTCATTATACTCAAGGTCCCACCCAGGACCCAGCAGGGGCCAGCCAAGGACCAGCCAAGGACCAGCCAAGGACCAGCCAAGGTCCCTTCATGGAAACAGGGGAAAATTCAAGTGGCTACATCTGTAAACTTGTGACCACAACTAAAATGTGTTTTTCTAAAGAAAGCACCATTTCATGGTAACTCCCTGCAAGTGAATAAATGGGCGGGTTTAGATGAGAATTTAGGCACACCCCCAGGAGGAGGGGGGTTACTCCCTTTGGTTAGCTTTTGGCAGGCAGCCGGCTTGGAGGGGAAAACTGAGGTGGCTGGATCTATATGTTTCCAGTTCACATTTAAAGGAGTAATTCAGGACACTTTTCATAGAATGAAACATCTTTTTACTAGACGATAAAATGCAATTAGGGATTCAGTCTATTCCCATTCCGTGAAACCTTCACATTGCTGTTCTAAAACCAAGGTTTTACAGTCTTTTGCATGTTGTCTTTATATTTTATACGAAATATATCCATATAAAATATTGGGCTTAATACATTACTGTGAAATAACTAAATATAGCACAAAATATTTACAAAATGTACATTCTAATGAATTTTATTGATGAACATCATGTCTATGGTTAAAAATCCCCTTTTAGACTGACCATTTTTCCCCACTGTGTATTATTCATGAAAATCAAGGTTGAAAATTCTGTTATAGCCTGACATCTTTAGTATAAACAATCAAGATAACATGGGCTATTTGAAAAGCATTTTAGACCAAGTAATATTGACCCCATCAGTCAGAAGGCACTACGGTTTGAGAGAGATTACACAGAGCACAACATGTTAACACAATCTTGTCAATAAGGCTATCCTCCACTTTACCATTTTGTTCCACTCTAAGGAGGTTTACAGGCAGAGTTGATCCTAGAATTGTATATTTCTGCCTCAACACTCCAATCACTCTTTTAACATGATTTCTCACAAGAGAAATTTCTCCAGCAGATTTAATATCTCTGCGGCTAAGCCGTTTCTTCCCTTGCATGGATGGAGGTGTTACTAATTCTGCACAAAACAAGCCAACGCTATCCTCCATCGTGAAATCCCGTTCAGCCAGTACCAAGTCCCCTGGCAGGAGCTGGTCAAGGAAGCCACTGTATTTCGTAAGGTGTTTGTCTGTGAAACGTCCACCCCAGGCCTTTGACACAAAGGAGATGGTACCCTGTGGGGTGATTGAAACAAGGAACTTTACAGTGTTGTGTTGTTTGTAGATGCTCCATGTTTGATCTTGAGCTTTTAAATCTGAAGGACACTCTATGAACACCTCAAAGCAGTCAATTATGCTTACACAGTTCTTAAAAAATGTCTGAAGACATATTGGTAAGCTGTGTCTTAGGTCTTCTCTTTTTGGCCACAATATTAGGGGCTGAAGCTGGTTTGCCATGACATGTATCCAATGGAGAAAGATTCTAGATACTGTTGACTGATTAATCCCAAAGAGGTGACCTAAAAATTCCTCAGACAGATTCAGGCGCAGTTTCATCAGTGTAAGGAGAAGTTCCCAAGTAGGCTTGAGGGACTGTTCTGCAGTAGCAGGAGGAATTGATGATACATCGCTATACAATAACATGAAAGTCTGTAAATTGGGTAGTCCGGTGAAATATTTCATTTTGTCGTCATCAAACAGTGAAGCGTCCAAAGGACAAAACTTCAACTCGCTTTCTAATTTGTGAACTTTGTCTCTCAGTGACTGACATTCGGTGCTTAAAGATTCGACCTGTTCATGTAATGAGATGATGTCACTGCGTTTCTCCTCGGTCTGGACCTCAGGGCTTTGGACGTCTGCAACCTGTACCTCCGCTTGGGAGGCAGGACTTTGATGCAGGTTCAGGAGAGCAGTGGCCGCTAGCTCTTTACATGCGCTGGCATGTTTTTTCTCAGGAACTTCTTGAGATTGTACACGTCTTTCCAGGTTGTTGACAGCCCAAGTTTGATCAGTCGTGGAGGTGAAACTGAAAAGACTTGGCACAAAGTCAGGGTGTAGGGGATCATCTCTCTTTTTTCCTAAAAGAAAGAAAATGTTTTACTAGTAATGCAATATTAACTAACTTACATTGCCACACAAGAAATACACATAGGTTCATCATTACTTTTTTCATCACTACTGCAGAACATTTAACTTGTGTACCTGGGGTACTCTACAAAACAGGACTATGAAAGTAGCCTAGGAGTGTGATTCCGCCACCCATAAGGCTAATGATAAATAAAATGTCAACATATTTTACAGTAAGTAGCTCCTTATAAGGAAAACTGGGTTTGTCTTGGCTAGCTAACACTATCTAACCATTCCACACTTGTAGAACACAAAGCTCATCATGGTTGCTTTTAATAAATGCTGACACAGACTATAAATGGATGATGCTATTTAATTCAGTCAATACAGTATAGTATGATTTCACCCAAAAATCCAACATACTTGACATGGAATGACAACTGGAAATCCACAATTCGGAGCCTGGATTCCAGGTGTCTCCGTGGATTACAGCAATCCATTCATTTTCTTCAGTTTTCGGCAGCCTGTAAAATAATAGCCCCAATGTCTTGTTAAATCGATTTATACAGTCGTGTAGCATTTCTTTCCCATTTCAGATGTTTCTGCAGCATCCGAGCTGAAAGCTACTCACTGCCACTCTCAGTGGGTGTAACCACAGTAACTTCCATCTACTGTGAAGCCAGGTGCCAACCCTCTATAGTGTTATCTAAACTCCAATCAATGATTCTCTTAAATTAGCCCATATTAAAACACTAAAAGGTCAAAAATTAAACTGTTTACTGGCAGTAATGATCAAATCGCAATATCATTTTAACCCTTCTATTTCTGCCTGTTGGAGGCAAATATACATCTCTAAATGGGAATATGCCATACATACAATAAAGTACTTACCATTTGTCCGGTTCATAGCCACGTACAGAGACTAGCATAATTTTTTCCTTTTACAACAAAGGCGGATCATGATTATACAGTGGTGGGTAGAAGGAGTGAAATTGAGGTGTACATTTTTGAGTACGAGCGGGAATCACACAATAACAAGGAAGACAGCTATTTTTGCGATATTGCTCTTGATATGGATTTAGAGTGTACATTTGATACTTCCACACAGTAATAAACAGTATAGGAAAACGTAACTTACAGGGTGAGTATTTGTGGGACTTACCTTTCTGCGTTATGATGCAGCTCAGTTAATTTTGGATTCACGGCATCCAAGGGAAGCTGGAGCACCTAAGTCCGATTGAAAACACAAGGTAAATTTAAAATAGGACATCAATTTTGAAAAATGAATCAAATTAGGCTAAACTGCAATCATACTAAAAGTACGATACTACTGCTTTATATGAGTAACCAGGCTGAACATGTATTCTGTTTCTGTATAAGTATTCTTGTACATATAAATTATTAACCTACTGTAGGAGCACTGGGTGTTGCGGGGTGGAGGAACAGTGATGCTGCAGGATTGGTAGGTGATGAAGCATCAGTGCTGCTGTTGCTCAGGTATGCTGAGTGGACCATGAAGAGATTGAAAACACAACAAGGTACGTTTCAAAAAAGCCAGAAATAAGGAATCAAAGTAATTGTGTATTTTACTGCCACATCACATAAGGAATCTTAAACATTTATGATAATTAGATAAGTAATCATGCTGAATATGTATACCATTGCCAATAAATAAGTTAATTTAAGAGTCCATATTTCAGTAATGCTGCATGTCAGAAGTGCTGCAGGATGATGACCATTGATGTTACAGGTCAGGAGTGGTGATGACCAATGATGTTACAGGTCAGGAGTGGTGAATTAAGAGGTCATACTTATTATACCTGTGCTACCTTTGACACTATAGCTGTGCTCAACAGCTATGTGCTTTAAATTTACAAGTAGAGAGGTGCATTGTGGTATAGGGGCCCTCTTCTTGACCACACGGCGATGCACAAAGATGGTGGGAATAGCATCTGCTCTCAGTCTAGTCTTGCCCTTTCTGGTCTTCACAAACTGGTCTGCATGAAAATGTTCCTGCAGAAAGACTTACGTTTAATTCTAACGCACAACTCAGTTTTGTCTACACACAAAATATTCTATAGTAGTCAAATGCACAGCATTAGGGAGCACACTTATACGTACTGGACATGTATACCTTTCTCAATACGTGAAAGACAACCAAGAACATATTCATATAAATTCATAACACATCAGTAACTAATGTCGCTTGTCATTCTTTGTTAAACATCTGCAGCAAAAGTTGCTGATAATCATAAGTTGTGATTCACAACTAATGAAGTTGTGAACTTAAGCTGAGGAACAAAGACTACATCTTATTTCCCAAATCAATTGTACCTAACTCTAACTCTCTGTCTTTCTCTCCCTCTCTCACACTCTAACAGCAGAGGAGCCTCGGGGGAATTCAATGGAGCTTGAATACCTTCTGCAGTTAGACATCATCCTCACCTTACACCCCGAGTCTTAACCCTCTGGATTTTGCATGTCTTTCCCTGTTCTTTATTGTTTAATAAACTAAACATTAAGTTTCCCAATGTGGTGTTTGTGAAAAAGTGTGAATGCAGTGTTTGAATACGATTACCTGACATAGTTTTTTGTTGTTGTAATCATTAGTTATAGTGAAATTTCTCCTGCTGACTTGAGCCAACCATTTTTTTCTCCTCTTCGTGTCACTGGGGAAACCGTACATCTTTACTCCTTTCTCTGAGCGATTGGAGCATCCCCATGCCGCACAGCAAACCATGGTGGAGACTATATGCAAGGACATCATGGAGGAAAGGGTACAGACATACTGCATTAGATGCCCTTCGTGTTTCTGAGTAGGGAAGGGGTACATGGACCAAAAACAATATCTCAGTATTTTTAGGCAGAATAGTGATACATGAGATGTTCTATGTATTGCCCTAAATGTTCAGTTTTAAATCAAAACAACATATGAGATATCACAAACACCTATTAAAATAATGTAAGGTGAATTTTTTTTTTATAAAAATTCTCTTTATTTCACACAGAAGTCTAGACCAAAATGAAGACAAAAATAAATTATGCCTCCATCTATTGAATGGGCAAAATATAGCAGATACAACAAAAAAAAGCATTTCACTCCACTATGTATACCAACAGACACCTTTTTCTCAGTTTATGACACTGCTCTCAAAACATAACATTATTTTTTTCTGTTCATAAACAATGGGTCATTGATAGCGCCAAAATTCCAAGGGAAAACACATTTCCTAATAAGTAAAGCTAATCCATCTTGAAGCTTCAATATCTCCAAGTAAACATGTTTTAGCACTGTGAAATTTAAGCCCTCTTTCTTGAAAACACTTTTTTCTACAAGGGTTTAAATATACACTTGATTTGAAGACCGCCATACACAAATACATGAATATTTAAAAAATTAATTAACCTTTACGTCAGCTGTTCAGTCCCAGGTATGAGGACTCTTCAGTCAATCAGTCCTCTAATTAAGGAGCTGCAGTCAAAACCCGTATACAACGGCCCTTTCTGGATGAAATTGCTCTAAAAACTGAAGGCTGACACTGAAATTGTGATTAATGTCTGAAAAGATCTTCATTTTAAGGAATTAGCCTTCAGAAAAATGAAACAAATATTATAAATTACGATATTTTTTACCTGAACCGTTTGGCAATGCTTCAAAACTAAATGAACCACATGAGATTGGTAAGCACAGCACACACATCAAATGAATCACGAAAAGGAGCCGGCTCATACAGATCACTAGTAATTAAGTCACTAAGATTACCAAGGCCCTTAGTTACCACGGGATCACTGAAACCACCATGAATTAAAGAAATGGTAGAACATTAATCTGACCTGGATTTTGAAGCATCCCTTCCCCTACCTCTAAACATATCAATAAACGTCATGATATGATTGCTCTTGACTACCATACATAACATTGTTTTAAGTATACAAAGCCAACCAATCAGGGCTACCAACTTCCACGCATCTGGCGTGACACTCAGGCTTTCAGACTCTCACGCTCACGCAAGAAATCTTACAGTAAATAGAACTAAAATTAGCTACATCAAAAGCGTTGGGGTAATTTACAAACCCTAGAGACCATTTACAAGTTAAAATCATTACATACATGTAAATAAGTGTGTAGCCTTGCCTCGAACTGATAATCCCACGCCAGCCAGCTGACCAAAGTTGGAAACACTGCACCACGCTCTTTAGCTAACGTAAGCCTAAAATATGTCAACAAGGTAGTAACCCTAGCTCTTAACAGCACCGAATTTCACTTTTTAATAAACATATTGATATAACTACTTACACATGTCGGTGTGCTATATAAATACAGTAAAATAATATATTTATTGACAATTACCAAAAATCGCTGTTCTGTCCCTTTGTAATGAATGTATATCCCCACGAAGCACTTCCCGGAACTATCCGAAATCTACGTGGACCACGTGACCACCAAGCGCTGGAAAACTTCTGCTGATGCGTCACCCGACTCTCTAGCCCAATCCCTAACCGGTCCCTACATACTCCGCTTCACCATCCCGCCTTTGTCTGCGTGTTTCCGAGACCATGTTTGAGATGCAGCATGGGCTAAGGGGCAGTGGACCATTATGTTCCACTACGTCCTCAATATCCCACAATGCTTCGCACACAGGAAGCACAACAGCGCGAAAGAATGTTGAGGATTCCACGCTTCACGGGAAAAACGTGGTCATTATTAATGTAGCGTGAGATCTATATTGAAGTAAATGAAATTTAAGGCTGAATAAAATGTATTTTACAATCCTTTAATATATTTTTGAATATCTAAACATTTCAGTCACGAATATAATAGAACACGAGCCAAAAAGACGCATATTGGCCAACTGTAGTGAGTGCATCCATCCGTCTATTAAATGCGTGTTACTGTAATAACTATCTTGCTATTTAAAGAGATATCTAATAGTGGTTAATCAACTGATGCAGGCTTTTCACTACTGAAAGCAAGCGTCCTGGCTTCATGCCACGTCTGTGATAATGAGTAACTTTTAAATCTAAGTCTGACGCCAAATTCACAGGCATAGAAAAGCTTGAGTTTAAAAGACTCATCCAAGTAATTCACAGCTAATAGTTCTCATACCTTTTGACACAACATGAAAGGATAGTGGAACACAGCTGATCAATGGCAGCAATGATGAATTTGAAATAACCCCGTCACCATACATTATTTATCGACATGCAAATATATGGGTGGAAAACCAAAAAATAGTGCGCGAACAGGTTTTCCAGTCAGCTCTGAATAAGTGCATTCCTTTTGCATTGGTTCCCTTTTGGTATAACCTTATTCTGCCACGTAAAATTTTCCTGTACATTAATTGTTTTCTCGACTAAACCTCGGTCACTTATAAAAATTGTTTTTAAGCAATATTTTTTAAAAGTACTTTATTGTGCAGTGTTTTAAGGATAATCGGTGTCACCAACTTTGGTCAGCTGGCTGGCATGAGCTTTCCATCGATACAAGTCTTCACATGCATTTACATATATATAACAGTTTTATTAACTTGTAAATAGTCTATAGGGTTTGCAGACTACCCCAACACCTTTGATGCATCTAATTAAAGTTTTATAATGGAATAATATCGATTTGCCGTAAGATTTCTTGCATGGGCGTGAGTCAGAAAGCCTACCATGCCAGTTGCGTGAGTTCGCAACCCTGGGATAGTAAAAAATATGTTTTTATTAAAATACTTAATGACAAAAAGGATTCGTACCTTTCTTAATCGTTATTTATTTATTTATTTAATATTCGCAACTCTTCAGCGCAATTTTGCTACTGATCCTGCAAACCGAAAGCACGTCACATCCATTGCCTGCATAGAGCCTATTACACATTAGAATAAGTTACATGTCCATTAGGACATCAGGAAATTGCCCCGTGTGCCAGATGGCTCAAATTCAACATTAAAAGGATTTTTGTCCCTGTGAGTCTAATTATAAGGTACATATTATAGTCACGTGACTGCTGATTTTAAAACGGTTGCTGAACAGGGATGGCCCACTCAAAACTGCAGTAACACAAATGGCCACTTGAGGGTCCACACAGGCAACAATCTCCCATAACACCTCTGCAACAAAAACCACACGCTCACCCAGCTGCGCATTTATAAATTGTGGGAGGAAGCTCATGCCAACTCAGGAAGAACATTTAAGCCCCACACACAAAAATAAGGGACTTTTTTCATTTACGGGGGAACTTGTGCCAACTAAAGTATTTGTGCCAACACCCTTTTCTATCCATCTTCCAGTTGCGTGCCAAGTACTGCATCTCATTGCAGATATTACTGTATATTATGCATAGAAAACAAGAATAGTCTAGATATGCTTAAAATGCTTGAAAATGTTTGCTGATGTGTTTGTCAGAATAAGATAAAACCCGGCACTGCAGTCTTCTTATGTCCTGTAGACACTGTGATCCTAGAATTATTATATATTGATGATGATATAATGTCATACAAATGCAACCAAAGTATTCTCTAAAAGACTGAAGAGGCTGCTATTCTGAGCCATTAACCAATCCCTGTTAGACACCAGAAAAGGAAAACATTCAGTCCTTTTGAAAAACATGTTGTTTCTCCTATCGCTCACAGGACATGTTGAAACCTTTTTAAATCCAATTGCTGTTGTTCCAGAGGATGCTCTTAAGCTTTTCCCTGCTCATATGTGTTTTCAGTGCGATCATGACGCACGCCTCAGTGTCTGAGGGTGAGCGGGTCCTTCTGGGCATCAGCGACACACTCATCCGCCTGTCAGTGGGACTGGAGGATGAGGAGGACATCATCAGGGACCTGGACTACGCTCTCAGTAAAGCCGAACTTAAACGAGCAGCCAATCTGCACACACAGAAGGATATTTTTTTCTACCGTAAAATTGGTTCAGAAAATATGTTAATGCAACTAAATGTGTGTTACCTGTGTTGTAGGGGGATTTTAGTGCAAACCCTACTTTGGCATTATGGGGAATCTTGTTAATTTTTTAGATGAAGTTGCCAGCCTCTAATACTGATTAGCATACTGTCTGAAACATAAAGCTGGCATTTAAAAATGTTACAAGGGAGAAACATTAATTTAAGTCAACTTACCCTTTAATACTGGTAACTGAGAGCAAATGAACATAACAATTATCATATGAACATAAAAATCACTTTTCCACATGGTCTCCCAGCAGGGCAATGCACCGGTTCCTTCCTTCCCCATAAATCCACCAATGCATACAAACTTCTCTAGTACAGGTTTGCAGTACAGCAGGGGCTTATCCCAGAGAGGCAGGCAATTACAGGGTACGCATAAACTGTTTTTACAGTTGCCATGTTGCCTAACCACACGTTTTTGGACCGTGGGGGAAGCCCATTCAGACTTTGGAATTACATATGAACAGGATTAATGTGTAACCAAAGGTCCATGGCTGTTTTAAATCTTTCAACATTGGACACATATCTCCCGGGAGACCCAGCCATGGTTAACCTTGATTTATGTCGGATGGATCAACATCTCTGACAGCAAATTAGCCCTAGACATAATCCTTGAACCTACCCTCTTAGCTCAGCTTCATTAGAGTGCTGTCTCTGCCTGCCACAGCCAACATATGTTGCCGTTTTCTTCAGTGATACTTTAGCGCTCACCAGAATCATCGAAGGAAATGGCTTGCTGCCACCCTCTACTGGTGGGTGTTTCAGCTATCATCTCCCCCAGGGCACCATCAGCTCAATGGTCACCACCAATAAGGCACTTTTGGACCAGAGAATGAGGTCTGAAATTCTGCTCTGGGCATCTCAGCTGCCCCCTGAAATCTGCCCATATCATGCTGTAGTTAGAATCCAGTCATGATAGCTTGGAGAAACAGCCTCTCTATAAACCGCTTTGCTTTTTAACAAAGCAGCGAAACCTATTGAATAGCAACATTCAATAATGTGGAGCTATATACTGTTGAAACACAGTATTTATATCAACTAAAACCCCTGAAAATATAGCCTACACTTCCAAGGCTGGAGTGATGAGAGAACAGTCTATTTTACGCTCTGTAAACCTGTGTTTTCTCATACACAGATCAAATAATCTTCAAATATGGAAGATTGAATACAAGAATACATTTAAGCATTGCTTAACGTCCTACAGCACAGCGTCCAACTGCATATACGTCCCAGGTCCCAAAAGGTTAAAACAGAGTTGGAAAATCCTCACTGATAATGTGATGCGGCAGACAGAAGTGGCATTAGGGAACTGTGTGTACACTGTCAGAAAAAAGGACACAGCTTTGTTCCCCAAGAGACAAACAACATTAGTGTACCTCAAATGGTACAAAAATGTTCCTAAGAGTCCAGTTCTATAGCTCAAAAGGTACATTTACCTGTATCTAAGGGTATAATTGGCAGACCCTTGAGGGTACAGCCCAGTGACTAATAACTGTACCCTCAAAGCTACAAACTCATACTTTTGTCTAACAGTGTAGCTGATGTAAACAAAGAGAATGCACTGCCAGCTGTATAATGGTACGCCCGTACAGTACATATCTGACTTATAATACGTATAATATTTGATAGCAATTATAAACATCTGTGTTTAGCATTTATGTACATTATTTACTATACTTTTTAATGGTTATTTTTATGTCTACTATTTTACTTTTGGGGTGCTAATGCAGTGTACATGTATTAGGGTTAACTATGTTGGCTATTTAGGCTGTACAGGTAGAGTATAGGTCTAGTATACATGATGATTGCATAGTGTCACCTTGCAAAATAAAATACACACACGGAATGTATACACACAAGCCAAAGCAATGTTTTCTGTAGGGGCAATCAAAATCGTAAACCTAATCACCCTAATCACCAAATCATCAAACATCATCATGCTTTTATGAGATGTTCTGGAGCAAAGATTATGAGAAAGATTTGTATCTCCTTCTGCTCACTAGGAATTAGAGGCTTGACTACTTGAAGAATGGTCCAATTTCCTCTACATACAGTTTGACACTTTGTTTTGGTTAGCGTCAGACTTGATATCTATTGTTATATGTGTCCATTATTTTGTCCAGGCATTGTATATATTACAGGTGTATCAGTAGGGATGCATCTTAAGAAACTGGCAACTAGCCACCTGGAATAGTTCAGTAAAAATGTACTGCCACAGAAAGACTTTCACTATTTCAAGTTTTTAAGTCTACATTATAGGTGTTAAGGAACAAGTGATTCATTAAACCTAGTTTGTTTTTAAAATTGGTTTTTGATCTAGTTTGCCAACATTTCTTCTAATTGTTTGCTTTTGATGTGTGTTTTTTTTTTTTTGTGGTCTGAAATGCATTTTTTAACTACCCAGTGGGCTAATGCTCAGTACTTTGTATTGGCTGTTCATCTAAATTACCTTCCTCAGGCAGTGGGGGAGCTTAATTTCCAGCCCTGTAAATAAAGCCTATTCATGGATCAATGCCTGTGTGAACACAGCATTACGGCTGTGTGACCTCTCGAGTGAGAGCGCCAAGTTTGGAAATGCTGCTAATATCCAATGCCAGTATACAATGATGCATAACCTGGTGAAAGATACACAAAACTCGAACCCCTGAGAATTTTTAAAATCAGCATCTATAATGCACTTTCAATACTATGTTCATTTGTTAAATTTCATTTTCAGTTTCAAACATACAAAAAAATTTGCAACTTACTATAGTAAAAATTCGTTTTTACACCATTTACCAGACAAAAATATTGAGATTATAAATTTTCTGTAACAAAACAATTTTATTTCTCAAGCTACTATGTCTTGGTAACCACATGACACTGTTGTTGCTAAGGAAGTATTTTGAAGATGATGTATTATAGTGTCAACCAGTCTCACTGGGACAGTTCGCAGCCGAGTGTGAAGCGGCTGGGATGAGAATCAGCACCTCTAAATCCGAGACTATGGTCCTCAGCCGGAAAAGGGTGGAGTGCTCTCTCTGGGTCGGGGAGGGAGTCCTTCCCCAAGTGGAGGAGTTTAAGTATCTTGGGGTCTTGTTCACGAGTGAAGGAAGGATGGAGCAGATGGATCAGTGCAGCGTCAGCAGTGATGCGTGACACTGATTGTGTCTGATGTCTCACAATAATAACACATACAGTAGCATATTTACACACATATGTATTGTTCAGCTTTGAGATGGATTCTATCGTTTAAACGGAAATTACGTATTGGGGTTTGGGATGATGGATTCTGTCGTTTTAATGGAAATGACGAAGGGGCTTGAGAGTGGATGAGGCCTGACAGAGGACACGCGGTCTCAGGCCCCTCCTGCAGCCAGACCCTTCTCCATATTCCAGACATCTCTCATGTGTGGAACCCTGCCATTAGTTTCCTTTGCCATCCTGACTGTCATAAAAACGTATCAATTTGTACCTTTGAGGGTACAACTACTTACCACTGGGGCTGTACCCTTAAGGGTCTGCCAAGTGTACCCAACCTGTAGGTAAATGTACCTTTTAGTCTACTTTAAGGTACAGAAATGGACTCCGAAGAACATTTTTGTACCATTGGGGGCATATTCATTTGTACCTTGGGGAATGAAACTGCCAGGACTGCACCCTTTATTCTGACAGTGTTCAAGAAACACCTCGATACCCAGAAATACAGATCCTTGCTAACACCATCCTGTTCCCCGGATGCTCTTAGAATTGTAGATCTGTGGATTTAAATAGTCATCTAGGTTGGTAAGGTGTTGTAGAGCTAATGCTGCAATACTGTTCACATTTATAATTGGGCATTCACTGGAAGCTCAGCCTAGCTGCACCTACGCCTAGTTGACTCCTTGACAGCTGTGCTTCACTTGTACATCGCTTAGGGCAAAAGCATCTGTTAAACAAATGTAAATTGATGTTGGGGTGGGAATCTATGCTTGACCCTCCCTTATTGTGTGTAGTTCATGTATGAAGGGGTTTATTAATGAAAGTAGCCCAGTATGGCTAAGGGTTTGCGGCATAACAGTCTTAGGAAGCCCTGGGTTATAATTTCCCTGCTGTCAAGGCTAATCTATGGTGGGTAGTCATTCCATGTTCCAGATGTTGACCTTAGTATCTGTGAGATTGCATCTTGTAGTGTGTCATGCTAACCGATTGACTGAACTTGATTCCATTTGAGTTTAATGTGAGTGGTCCTGGAGCAGATGCGTTTTTATAAAATGGATTCTGTTGAAGTGAATAAAATTGATGTGCCAGCCCTTGTCTGTGTCAGTATTACCTGGGAGTGGTGTAGTTGGATACATTCCTTGGATTGTGGCTTTGACTGACCTTCTTGCCACACTGGCAGAAAGTTAACAGAGACTAATAAAATGATCTAATCTCACTTTTAAGGGTAATTGATGTGTGTTGTCTACATCTGTGCAATTAATCTTGCTGAAAGCCTGCCATGTCCCTCCTTAAACAGATATGAGTCTATATCGATCAGCTTTTACAGCAAAACTCTAGTGACTTAATTCATCAATACTTTGATTTGTTCACAACCACTGTCTTCTATCCTCTGAATTCTTAAAGCGATAAGCATTGACCGGGACAGGACACTTAGTTCAAAGTGAATGTTACATGAATGACTGTAGGACAGTGGGTTTCATAATTCCCTTTAAACAATAACCTTGGCACAGCTATATACACCAATACATTGTCAGACAGACTCTGTGTTTACTTTTAACTAAGAATGTAGACTGACTGTTATTCTCAGAATGTTATTTAGTCTTCAGGTGGGCTTCAAAAGTACAATAATCGTTACAATCTTATGCTATCACTAGTGACTGTGCTCCGGCAGAATATACCCCTAGGCAATTAAAACATGATTTTTTAAAATGAAGCTGATAGGCGCGGATGATTGTTACTGATTTAACATATTTGTCACCTCTTCACCAGATTGCCATCATCAACTCCAATGAACACTGAAAGTAAGAAAAACTAGGAATTCAACACTCAGAAAATATAGGAACACATAGAACATGATAAAACAAGGCACAAGTTAAACAAGGTGAGCACAGAACTAATAAACATTTGGCAGAACAGAAAAAACAATTATTAAATTGAACAGGAAAGTTCCAGGTCAACCTTGAACCCATGACCAGAGGGTTTCAGCCACTGTACCACACACTCAACCCACTGAGGCACATGGTATTGCAGGGAACTGGAATAACACACAAGGACCAAAGACAATGAGATGACAACAGGGACCGGGTCAGGCGGACGATGACCCTGACACTACCAGTCAAAGGTTTTTGCACAGTACTGGTTTTTACCACTTTTCCATCTATTATTCTATAAACTGCAGAGTTTTTATTGTTATTATAGCATTAGGAAGTCAGGTGAACAACTATGAATGAAAATATGTCAAATAAAACAAACTTCCTTCATAACATGGAAAGAGTATGTAACAGTGCATGTGTGACATCCTATTGGCTGGGTGTGTGGTGATGGCAGGGAAACTCATCAGACTGAATGAACCACCTGAGATGGCTCCCCATATCAAGCGTTATTACGGCTGGAAGGTATCAGTCAGCTTTCTGCAGCTTTCAACATAAGATGTAGGGAAATGTGTAGAAGATGGTTCATCACACAATGTTTCTCCCCCCCCCCATTTGTTCAGGGGTCTGGCTTTTGTGTTCCTGCACCAGCTCATGCATTTTTGTAAATTGGATTTGGTTACGTGCTGTATTTCCAGCTCTGTGAAGATCACAATGTAAAGTTCTGAAACTGGGTCACAGCAGAGAAAATGCAGTTCTGCTCTGATTTTTGAGATCATTGGTATCAGAACTATCCTGTTATTTTAGGTTTTATGATGTGGCACTAGAAAAGACTTAAGTGCTGCTTTAGGGAATAAATATTTAATGGATCAATCGTGTAAATAAATATCAGTTACTATACGTCAGTCTAAGTCAGTTTAGCAAATTAAATTTGCTTATTAATTTGAACGTGCAATTTAAAGCAATCATTTAAAGGTCTTAGCATTTACGATTGTGCGCTAGGACAGGCTTTTGTAAGTGTTGGTTTGTGGAAGAAATAATTAATAGATTTGCAGATATACATAAATATCTGGAGCATTTGTCAGTATATTAATTTTCTTAATTTCAACATGTAACTTGGATGAGTTCCTGAGCTATATTTGATTTTTCTTTAGTTAACTAATTACACATAAAAGACATATTTGGCTCCCTTCTCACTTCATCAATAAATCAACTTTTGATTTATTATTTTTACAAGCAAGTTGCAACACTGGAATTTTCAACGATTAGTCATTGTTCAGAGAAAACTCAAGCAGAAACACTCAAAATATCCACAAAGAAGGAAAAAAAATCCCCAACCCGTTGAAAATAAGGGAAATTGAGAACTTCTGTGTCAATACAACACCTTTTATAAAAAGTACAAATGTGCAGTTGTAAACAGTATATAAAATGTGATGATGGAAGACTGACAGTGACTGATCATCGTCCACCGATCCAGGTGATGGATGCAGGGACCTGAGCTTGGACTGTTATAAATGGCTTTGAGGCCATATTGCATCATGCTGACACCTAGATCCATTTTGTAGTTCCTGTTAGAGCCTGCAGCTCTGGAGGCAGTCCTTAAGTCTTTATATTTATTAACAACATGTTTATAATTTAATGTATAGTTTGACATGTGCACTAAACAGCAGTATGTTATGTAAAATGAATGCTGTTAAATTCATCTTTAATGAAATACTAATTTTCATAAAAAATGTAAGAATTCACGATAATTTTATGTAAATGCAATAAAATGCAGAAAAATAGACACAGATATTATGACCTCTAAGGAAATTGCAAACAATAGTATTTCATAATAGTGAGTCTTGTATTCTTCTTTGCAAATGTCATACAACATTGATTCAGTAAACTTAAGATCGAATATCATTGGTTTCTGAGGTGGAAGACAATAGGCATCAATTCTGGACAAGCATACTTAATGGAACCAGTCAAAGGATCTGCTTTAGTCACAGTGTCACCAGCTCTGATTTTAAATGTCATCAGCTGATCAATGCTGTGGTTCCCTTGAACTGGGACTGGACTAATTTATATGTATTAGGAGTTTCACAGACTGAACATCCAGAACTGAAAATTACAAGGTGACGGTGCACCTGGTCTCGTCATGTTCAGTGTGACCCAGAGGGAAAGAGAATCAGAAAAAAAACTCTCAGAACTCTTTCATTTATTTCTCCTAGACGACTATGATATCTCTGTAAACCAAAATGAGGCTTATTTCTCCTGCCTCTCATTTTTTTCTCCAGAACATAAAATCTCATATCCGCCTCCCATTAAGGTTCTATAGAGATCCCATCAAGGTCTAATAGTACAGAGATTGTCTTGACTTTTGTGTCTCATTTTGATCTACGGTGGAAAACTCTCTTTATGAAATCGGTCTATTCTCATGCCAGGCCGTTTGAAAAACCTGCATGAAGCTGGCAACTATATTATCAGAAAATAATAAAATGACATTTTCTTTTCTTGTTAGGCTTGTGTTGGTTTGTGCAGCAAAAATAAGCATTTCTGCTATGCTGCTTTAAATATTTCGATTGCTAATTCAAATACTGATTCAACTGCGTACAGTAGTAGTAAAGCAGATCATTTTCTAATTTGTCTGTTTCCTCTTTATCCTCAAATTCATGTTCATAGTTGCTGAAGTACATACACTCCACTTGGTAACTCCAGTTCACCTTAGCATGTTTTTGGGACTGGGGAGGGATCCTGAGTACCCAGAGGAAACCCTGCCACAACATGGGGAGAGCATGTAAACTCCACACATGTAGAGCTCCAGTCCTACGGGGGTGAGGTAACAGTGCTAAGCACAGCATCACCATGCCGCCCCCAGCAGGAACACATCACATGCCAGTCAAGATAGAAACTAAAATGACACTTTGAGCAGTAAAATTTTCCTCTACCAGTTCAACCCCCCCCAGCATCAGATCTGGTAAGTAGCTGCACCCACTGAGCCACCAATCAAGTGGTTATAGTTGAATATATTAAAAATAAAAAAGATATTTGTGTCAATGCACATTCTGGTTAACCTGCTTTTTCATGCCTATTCATACCCGTATTTAGGCTTTAGTATTTAGGCCCCACTTAAACCAAGTAGAAGGAAGAGGCTTATAGCACCAAAGTCAGTAGCAATTTGTAGAATGTTTAAAACCTTAACTTTCTGTTCTGCAGAATTGACAGAGACCAAATTGAAGTGGACTGAAGTTCCAATAATTCCAACCATTTGAGTATCAGGATCATGAGAAATAATCATTGAGGGTTTGAATTCACAGCAAATCTTACTTTCTTCTCCTGTTCACCTTCAGTTTAGTATTAGGAAGGGTCAGTGTTTTTCCTCCATTCATTTTGGTGTGGATAGAATTTAAAACCTGCAACACAGAGTTTACACTTGTAAGGAACCTGTCATGTCTACTTTTCACCTGCCCAATTGTAGCAGAGTGTTGAGTTGGACCTGAATGTTTAGAATCAAAAGCCAATGTCAATACAGTATCTCCATTACTGACATCACTTAGTGCTTATTCCCTTCATTTACTGACCATCCTCTTTGACAGAGTCTATGCATTTCGTGAGGTACTAATTACGGCTGCTTTACAGTCAGAAATCAATGAATGTGAAGTTAATCAGAGTAGTATATTCCAAGGTATTGGGAACAAAAGAATTGTAAGAGCGGTGCAAAGGCTGACAGGTTGATGATTAATAACTTTGAGGCAGCAAGGTTCCCACAGGCTTTAAAAGCTGCCCAAATGGAACAAAAAAAGTGTGATCAATTGAAAGAAAATACACAATCTGAACGGATTCATTCTCCAAGATATGTGTCATGCGCTGATCATCCGCTCCTTCCGTGTGCCACGCCCCCTCGTTAACCCTGTGCGATCAGCTGTTTTTTGTTGTAGTCATTAGTCTTACGTATTTAAGTCTGCGTTAGGTATGTTTTCCCCAGTCCTGTCACTGACGTCAGTTCTTAGTTCTGTCTTTGTTCGTGGATGTATCCGACAATAAAGCCCGACTCCCCGGACTTCTAATCCTCTGTTCCCGCTCTGCCCCCCCTCGGCATGACAATCACTTACTTCCCCAATACTACAAAATGTCAACAACATATTTTGGTTTTATGGCATGCTAGGTTTTCTCAGACTGCCTGGAGGTTACAATCCACCCATCCTTTAGGTATCACCCCCAGCCTAAAGAATAAACATAGAGGCTAAGCCCTGATATTGGGCAGTACCTCGGACAATACTGCTGCACTAATCCAGTATCCCAAAGGCAAAATATGCACAGGACTCCCTTATGCAGATATCTATAAAGCTATCTTTCCAGTGTGTGTTGGGTACTGTTCCCCAGGGGAGTGGAACATGGTGATGTCCTGGCAGTAGACAAATAAGTTAGATGGGAGTGGTCAGTTCTAGGATGTGGCCCAGCTTGAGAAGGCTATCTGGATGCAGTTTAAATCACTGCCTCACTCGATTGTTCCATCCTGGCTTTCAATATAGGACATCCAGTTTTGTCTTCAGTTATGCAAGTCTCAAGTACGTAGGTCTCTTCAAGAACATCAACCCTGGTTACGTATCAGCTGCTGTTACTTCACCTTGCAGGTGTTTTCACTGACCTTCCTCACCTACCGGATGTTGGTGCTGGAAATTCGTATTCCATCAATGTCCTCTTAGACTCTCATCAGAGACGGGGGTAGCTGAAGTATTTGGTTGACACCCCTGATTAAAGGATAGTATAATGCCTGGCACAAGTCGACACTCTCTGCAGATTTGCCTAGCCAGAACACACCCTGCCTTGCCTAAATATTAGACACACCAGTGGGGTAATGTAATGACGACTTTGAAATGAAACTGCTGTGAGGTATTGAGTTTGCTCTTTGTTGAAATGTCCCACTGTGTTTCAGATTTGACTTCTTCTGATCTCTATTTATTTCTGCATTGCCCTGTTTTTTGAACCTGATTGGGGCTTCTTTTGGCTGGCTCTGCAATGTTTTGGCCTTCTGTGTTTGAATCTGATTTTTGGTTTATGTTTCCTTGTCAGTCCTTGCCGTGAATCATAAAATCCGCCTGCTTTTTTTTTTATCTCAAAACACATTACACCAATAAGGATATCTCCACCATTTCATTAAAGAAGACTGAGTGCAAGTAGAGAAAAACAAATGGCAAGGTTGTGGGGATTAAGAAATTGAACTTAAAGGAATCAATCACATCAAATAAACAGTATCTTTAGTTTTTATATGTTAAAATGCAGCAGTATAAACAGCCACACATACTGCTCTGACATTTATATGGCTCAGTAAATGTGTTCTTGTTTTATGTTCACCGCAGCAGCACAAAGAAGCAAGACTGTTCATCAAATCGCAATAAGTGTTTTTCGAACTGTGGAAAGGTTTAATTTATATCCAGCTTCACGAAGCACTGACTCAACACAGTCCTCCACTTAGGCAATTCATCATGAATTTGTAGCACAAATTTGTAGCACTTTTCCCTAGTAAAAGTTGGATACTGAAAAACACAAACATTATCACAATAAAGCAACAGACAAATGGTGGAGTAGAGTTTGTTTAGTGGAGAGTATATCATAGAGATGGAGGAGAGTTTGTTTAGTGGGGGTACATCATACGGATGGAGGAGAGTTTGTTTAGTGGAGAGTACATCATAGGGGTGGAGGAGAGTTTGTTTAGTGGGGGTACATCATAGGGGTGGAGGAGAGTTTGTTTAGTGGGCAGTACATAATAGGGATGGAGGAGAGTTTGTGTAGTGGGCAGTACATCATAGGGATGGAGGAGAGTTTACTTAGCAGGGAATACTCAATTGGGGAAGGGGATAGTTTACTTAGTGGGGAGTATTCCATTGGGGTAGGGGATAGTTTACTTAGTGGGAAGTACTCCATTGGGGAAGGGGATAGTTTACTTAGTGGGGAGTACTCCATTGGGGAAGGGGATAGTTTACTTAGTGGGGAGTATTCCATTGGGGTAGGGGATAGTTTACTTAGTGGGGAGTACTCCATTGGGGTAGGGGATAGTTTACTTAGTGGGGAGTACTCCATTGGGGAAGGGGATAGTTTACTTAGTGGGGAGTACTCCATTGGGGAAGGGGATAGTTTACTTAGTGGGGAGTACTCCATTGGGGTAGGGGATAGTTTACTTAGTGGGGAGTACTCCATTGGGGAAGGGGATAGTTTACTTAGTGGGGAGTACTCCATTGGGGTGGGGAATAGTTTACTTGGTGCAGAGTACTCCATTGGGGTGGGGGATAGTTTTTTTAGTTGGGTGTAATGATCTGCAGGACAAAGGACCAAATGGCAGACGTTTGGGTGAACAAAGGGGGGTGAAAACCGGAGGATTGGTACAGGGAAGGACATGGGCAGACAGGAGGAGGGATAACGACTGGACTGGGGATGATGAGAGAAACAGGGACTTATATACAGACACTGCCGAAGGGGCAACAAGCTACAGATGTGACTCATCCGGGCCACGTGAGTGAGGAGGCAGGAGGGTCAGGCAGGCGGGACGTACCTGTAACATGGGGAGTGCTAGCTGATCACACCCACTGGCCCCAAGCTTTTCTCACTTTCGGCAAAATATCTGATAAAAAAAAAATGGAAAAAAGTGCTTAAAATGACAGTATATGTCTATACTCTGGGCAGCGCTGGACTTGCCATAAGGAGTACCAGGAGATTTCAAGGCGGCCTGCTCTTCCATTCAGAGCAGGCCTTCAAATAATCACAAACAAACTGGGTGTCTTGCTGCAAAAAGAGCATGCAGTACGGTCCCAGCCCATGCCTGGAAATTCGCGGTATGGCCTATTTGTCGTAATTCCACAGCGCTCTGTGGCCCACCTATCGATAACATATCATCATCATTCACAGATCATTAAAGCACCGTGTACAGTATGGCTAAAATCTGATTTCTGCTGCATTCATTAAATCGAATCAATGAAAAGAAAAGGTGGAGCTGAGATGGAGAGTGAGAGGAAAAGAAAACGAAAGTGAAAAATGTTCCAAAATTGATACAACGCCTGGGCTGATGCTTATTTGTCCTCCTTTTCAACATCGATGCAATTTGTAAGGGATAATGTATGGCTACTCAACAAATGAATAATTAATTTCACACGCTATGTAAAATAATGATTTTATTACTAATTACAAAGCTTCTGCTGAAAAATATTGTCCAGTTGCCATTTCATTAACAAATGAACACTCTCGGTCTGGGGCGTTGCTGGAGATTATGGGCCCCATGAAAGCAAATCATATTAGGACCCCAGTCCAAACCAATCTAGTTATTTTCCAAATTTTTTAGGAATCCTCTTAGCTTTCCTCCCCCTTACGGCGCCCCTGCTCTCGGTACCTGGATGACTGGGCTGGCATTGAGTGTAGCGGCCATATAATCAGATTGAGAATCATATCGATTCAATGACGCACCTGTCAGACTAATGATGTTGCCTTTCATTGGTGAGCAGCACGCGGCCTCCTGACTCACTGCTGAAAAAGTTTTGCTACTTACGCTCATTTAAAATGACACAAAGAAAAACGTACACATCAGAATGGTCCGAAGAGCACTTTCATTTGAAAGAGTAGGAATTCCACGCCTCCTGCATACTGATGCGGATGTGAGCAGTAATGGAAAGGGCATGATTGCATGACTGTTAATTTACTAAATTACTTATTTAGACTCTTTATGTATAAACAATTTTTACCTTCAATTGATCTCAGCTGCATTTTGTGTGTCATATTATGGGATCATCCTACATGGAGACTGTACTGGCCCCCACCCCATGATGCGAACCACATCATTTCCCTGTTCATATACAGTAACACGACTTTAAAAGCTTACTGTTCGGTGTCAGACAAAATATATGCTTATATACAAGGGCACAGGAGGGAGTCTGGGGGACAAAAAATAATTTAAACATAAAGGTGTAGTGTTTTTTTAATGTGTGTGTGTGTTAAGTATTGGGGATACATGTCCTCACCCCCCAGTTCCTGTGGCCCTGGTTATATATTGGTGTTTGGAAACTGCACCGGACATAGGTAAATTTTGTATTCTGTATATCAAAATACAACCTTAATATTAATTTAGTGGTGTGTGGTACTTAAAGTCATGTTAAACAGGTTAAGTAATGCAACTACTGTGTTCATCAAAACTAACAACCTTTAAGTCTTGTACCCCCTTAACCCTTAACCTGTTATTCTGGGTTCGGGCTGCTAGGTGGCTTAGTGGGCTAAGTGGGTGGCCACTGTTTGCTTCTTCCCTTTTTCTTGTGGGTTGAAGGCTGGCCAACATCCCTTATGTTTGCTCCTTGTTCCCTGGTTGTGCTCTGTCAGCTTTCCGTGTTTTAGTTTCCCTTGGCCTTTGATCCTGCTGTATCCGTTGATTGACTTCATCTGCTTCTCTTTGCCCCTAGTTCTTTGTACTCCACACCTGTCCCGTATTTGTCCCTGTTATCTGCGTATTTCAGTACCGGCCTTGGTTTCTTTTCCTCGGTCTTTTGTTGCAGTTGTTACAATGCCTTTGTAGCTGTGGTTGTTTCCTAGTTCTGCTCCCAGTTTTGCTCTGTCCTCTAGCTCTGTTTACTTTGTGATGACTTTAGTTTGTTCTAAATTTGCCTGTTTATTTTCGACCCCTCGCGGTCCCTTTATTCTCTGGTTTCCCCCCTATTGTGTTCCGTTTGTTAATAAACCTCCTTTTTTATGGTAAACTGCTCTGTCGCTCATCCCTCCTTCACCATCCCCCATCGTAACATTATGATACATTATCCGTTCCCGCATTTTAATTGCATTCATCAGAATGACATTTCTGCAAATAACTAGACATATATTAACAATGGTGTTTGTAATATAAACTTAAAGGATAATGTGTTATGTTTTCAGTACATACTCCATTACAAATTGTTTAAAATTACTAATAGACTTGTCCAAGCTTACCAAATTATTCTGCTCAGTTTGACAGAAACAAGGTAATTGGTAAAGCAAGACAGATTTACTACTGTCTGATCAAAACAACCACTTACCCGCCAGGCAACCACAGTTAAATCACGTCTCATTTGCCGAGCCGCAGAAGTTAAGCCATCTGGTCTAGTTTCCATGACTTAAATCGCACTGTGAGTACTTTGATGCAGACTATAAATCATTCACGCAATGTTTGTTATATGGACCTGGGACAGATTAAAATTTTTAATGTCCTGTCTTTGGTGTCCTGATCTTGAGCCTATCCAAGGAAGGATGGGGCTCAAGTCAGCCACACACATACAGTAACATACCAAAAAAAACACAATCAGGACCTGTGCAAATACAGGAGAACACAGGAGATCTGAATTCACAACAGGCCAATCGGGAGGACGATTCCCGTTGGGCCGGTCTGATGTTTGTTCAGTCATGGCACTGGGTTGATCACGTACGCTGCTACGCCTGGACCCAGGCCGCCTCTGCCTCCACTGGCAGCTCTCTCAGATTTAATTCAATGCTTAATTGGTGTTGGGGGCAAATGTGTACCATGAACAGTCTGCTTGCCTGAACTGTTGACACCAGGCAGGTTGGGTGCAGGGATTCCAGCAGTTTATGGTAAATTCTGACTGCACCATCTACATGTTACAGCAGAAACCGAGATTCCCCAGCCCAGGAGATACCCTTTATTCAGCAATTCACTTTTGGTGAGCCGGTACCCACTGTAGCCTCAGTTTTCTATTTTAGCAGACGGGAGTGACAGCCAGTGTGGTCTTCTGCTGCTGTAGTCCATTCACTTCAGGGTTTGACCTGTTCAGAGGTACATTAGCTTGGTCAGAGGCCCTCTCTACTATGTTGTTAGTGTAGCGATCACTGGCGTGTGGCGACGGTAAGAACTGTCGACCCCTTTTAGCAAAGGCCCATGGGTACGTCTGTGCATTGTAGTGCTATTCAGTGATGCTTTTCTGCTCGCCCCTGCTGTAAAGAGCAGTCATTCGGGTTACTGTGACTTTCCTGTCAGCTCGAATTAGTCTGACTATTCTCCTGTGACCTTTCTCGTCAACAAGGCCTTTCTACCTATCAGAGGTGGTTCTAGAGGGGGGAGGGGGCAGTGCCCCCGTAACAGCAGTGCCCCACCCGTGGCCCCACTAAATACGTATGCTACTTTGGTCTGAAATAAATTAATTATTCTTGTTATTATTATCATATGTATTATTTATATTTACATTTATATACGTGGACTAAAATTTTGTGCACTGGGAACAGATGAATTACAAAAGTAAGCACATTTACACATTTTCGTGATGGACATTCAGCGCAGGTGCCTCAGGGGGTCGAGTCGCTTCAGTTGGTGAAAAGTGAAGTTATCAGCTATGAAGCTTGTGGAGCAAGGCAGTGTGAACCAGAAATCATAGTGAGTTATTTGTAAAAATAGTAAAATGTGACTGCAAACCTCGGCATAAATAACATCAGTTTCCAAAATGTTCTTTTGCTTCTTAATGTTGCAAATGTAGTATAAGTAATACTTGGAGGACATTAAGGTCAAATGCATCGCCCCCTCGCCCGCCCCCGCCCTCGCCCTCGCGCAAACAGAGCAACTGGCCCCAGTCTGGCTCCCCCAGTTGAAATGTTCTAAAACTGCCGCTGCCACCCACAGAACCGCTACTTGCTGGGTGCCTTTTGATTTTCACACAATTCTGTGCAAACTCTAGAGACTCTTGTGTGTGAAAATCCCAGGAGAAAATCGCACTTTTTGAAATATTCAAGCCACCCAACCTGGCATCAACAACCACGCCATTTCACCCACTGAGCTGCTACCATATGGCTGGCTGATTCGATATTCCCATGCACAAGCAGTGGCGGCAGAGCTGATTAATGTCATTATCCTTCAAACAGACAGTGATATTTTCTTCATGAAATCCTCTCCTTCCTCTTCTCTGGATGTTGAAGGCTTCCCCTTCTCAGATTCCTTATTTGTAATACACATTAGTGATGTGAACTTCGATTTAAACAGAAAGCTTCCCATTCTGCAGATCAGGACATTTTAATCAATCACTGACTTATTGAATGAACCAAAAGTAATGGACCTCCTGCCCCTCGTAGTTCGTGATGTACTTTTCTCTTAATCAGGAGCCATCTAATGCTTATCTTGCTTAAACTTGATTAAAAAGCATTAACTTTATTGACTTAAATTAACAATGTGTTCTATGTAGCTTCTGAATAAATTTCTAAAAAATGATATAAACTAGGGCTAGCTATAATGAAATGCCATTGTATTATCTATATTATCTCATGATATATCCTATATATTACTAATGATAATACAATTGTATTATCTAAGTGTTTCCTAA